>NC_137880.1:38845712-39020712 GCF_963924005.1 Protomyctophum bolini | reverse complement strand
TTTTGTTATGTATTTCCTCGTAAATGAATGCCCTACTTGATGATATAATTGTACAACTTACAATTCATGGGCATTTAGCAAACTCTCTTAATCCAGAGCGCTTTACAGTAACAGTAACGACAACACAGCGTCACGCAAAAGCATGCATCAAAAGTCGAAGATCTACAAGAATTTTGAACAGTTTGAGGCTTTCAAACCTCACAGGGAGGATGTTTTGGGGTAAATGAATGCCCTACTTCATCATAATACTACAGTACTTACACAGTACAGTAATACACAGTACATCATAATACCACAGTGTAACAGAAAAGTAGCAGGAAAAAGTAGTCGATCTACGTGTTTCAGAGTTCAGTGAAATTAAAAGTCATTGTTCGTGTCGTGAGGCATTTGGTTTTGGCCTTTGGTTAGATGTAGCATTGGTTAGACATAAGGTTGGTGAGGGGTGCGTTAAAATGACTGGATTAAGGTTGGTGAGGGGTGCGTTAAAATGACTGGATTAAGGTTGGTGAGGGGTGCGTTAAAACGACCGGATTAAGGTTGGTGAGGGGTGTGTTAAAACGACCAGATTAAGGTTGGTGAGGGGTGCGTTAAAACGACCGGATTAAGGTTGGTGAGGGGTGCGTTAAGGGTTGGGAGAGGGTTAAGGTTATAGGTTTAGGTGTGCTGCCCCGCTGTGGGAGGTTAGGGTTAGGGTGAGGGTTTGAGATAGGTTGTAGTACTAATGACTGGTCTAACCAATGACTGTAGTCTAAACTAAGTAAACAAAATGAAAGAGCTTGGAACACAGATTCTCCTTTTTTTTCCCCCTGTTTTTTAAAACATATAAGTTTTCCACGCGACAGCGACAACTCAGTCAGACATCCGGAACAACGGAGGAAGCCTTCTTCCTCACCAGGGGAGGAAGTTATGGTTTTCGGGGAGCTTTTCCCAAACTGCTCCAGCAGACAGTGTCTATTATGCCTCAGGTGGTATCCGTGCACAATATAGGGTCCAATATAGTGGAGATTCTGCAGCAGACATTTAGGACAGGAGTGTCAGGCAGGCCTGCAGGCGTGCAGGCGTGCACGGGGGACTCTGTGACTCTGTCAGAGAAGTGGATCTCATTATATTCCACTGTGGAGAAAGGAGGGGATAAAAAAACACAGCCGTTTCCTTTCCTTCCCGTCATATCTGCTCCTATATGGATCATATCTGCTCCTATATGGGCTAGTATGCGTTGCTGTGCATTCTGTAGCGCTGCTGGCATGGATCCTATATGTAGCTATACTATTTAGCTGCTATAACCCATTCTGACCTGAGATCAGATTCATACGAGGTTTCCACTGGACACACACTGGTCTGATTAACCCATTCTGACCTGAGATCAGATTCTAAAAAATCTTCGATTTTTCAAAAATAGCAGACCTACAAGCTCGTAGCGCGCCACTCGGTGGCGCGCTATGAGCTTGTAGATCTGCTATTTTTCAATAGCTAAAGCATAACATGATGCTGAACACCAAAACGGGTTCCCGGTCAGAATGGGATAAAGCATTATGTTATACTTTACCTATTGAAAAATAGCAGATCTACAACCTCATGAGCTTGTAGGTGTGCTATTTATTTTTTTAATCGTGAACATGTGGCGCAAATCTTTGAATAATTATATTCTGTTTGAGAACCGCTGCTCCTTTGCCTGGAAAGGAGTCGGCTGAGGTGGTTCGGGAATCTGGCACTCACACAGGCATGCACAGAGAGACAGAGAGAGAGAGAGAGAGGTTAACATCTTTCACACTTACGTTGGAGAGAGAGACAGAGAGAGAGAGAGAGAGAGACAGAGAGAGAGAGGTTAACATCTTTCACACTTACGTTGGAGAGAGAGACAGAGAGAGAGAGAGAGAGAGACAGAGAGAGAGAGGTTAACATCTTTCACACTTACGTTGGAGAGAGAGACAGAGAGAGAGAGAGAGAGAGAGAGAGGTCAACATCTTTCACACTTACGTTGGAGAGAGAGACAGAGAGAGAGAGAGAGAGAGAGAGAGAGAGAATGACAGAGAGAGAGAGGTTAACATCTTTCACACTTACGTTGGAGAGAGAGACAGAGAGAGAGAGAGAGAGAGACAGCGAGAGAGAGGTTAACATCTTTCACACTTACGTTGGAGAGAGAGACAGAGAGAGAGACAGAGAGAGAGAGGTTAACATCTTTCACACTTACGTTGGAGAGAGAGACAGAGAGAGAGAGAGAGAGAGACAGCGAGAGAGAGGTTAACATCTTTCACACTTACGTTGGAGAGAGAGACAGAGAGAGAGACAGAGAGAGAGAGGTTAACATCTTTCACACTTACGTTGGAGAGAGAGACAGAGAGAGAGAGAGAGAGAGAGAGAGAGAGAGAGAGAGAGAGAGAGGTTAACATCTTTCACACTTACGTTGGAGAGAGAGACAGAGAGAGACAGAGAGAGAGAGATAGAGAGAGAGGTTAACATCTTTCACACTTATGTTGGAGAGAGAGACAGAGAGAGAGAGAGAGAGACAGAGAGAGAGAGGTTAACATCTTTCACACTTACGTTGGAGAGAGAGAGAGAGAGAGAGAGAGAGAGGTTAACATCTTTCACACTTACGTTGGAGAGAGAGACAGAGAGAGAGAGAGAGACAGAGAGAGAGAGGTTAACATCTTTCACACTTACGTTGGAGAGAGAGAGAGAGAGAGAGAGAGAGAGGTTAACATCTTTCACACTTACGTTGGAGAGAGAGACAGAGAGAGAGAGAGAGACAGAGAGAGAGAGGTTAACATCTTTCACACTTACGTTGGAGAGAGAGACAGAGAGAGAGAGAGAGACAGACAGAGAGAGAGAGGTTAACATCTTTCACACTTACGTTGGAGAGAGAGACAGAGAGAGAGACAGAGAGAGAGAGGTTAACATCTTTCACACTTACGTTGGAGAGAGAGACAGAGAGAGAGAGGTTAACATCTTTCACACTTACGTTGGAGAGAGAGACAGAGAGAGAGAGAGAGAGAGAGAGAGAGAGCATGCAGTACAACAGGTCATTGAAGTGAAAAAAAAACTATGTCTGGCATTAAGTCATAAAAGTAAAACTAGGTTATGGCGAAACCTCTTATCTCCATATAGTCCTTTTTGTGTCTTTTATTGTTTTCTTTCCTTATACGACGTTTTGAGCTTGTATATCTGCTGTGTGTGTGTGTGTGTGTGTGTGTGTGTGTGTGTGTGTGTGTGTGTGTGTGTGTGTGTGTGTTTGATGACGACGTTTGATTGGCTGACGGTGTTGTTTTGTGTTCTGATAGGTTGAGCTGTGTTGCTGTGTTCTGATAGGCTTAGCTGTGTTGTTTTGTGTTGCTGTGTTCTGATAGGCGGAGCTGTGTTGTTTTGTGTTGCTGTGTTCTGATAGGCTGAGCTGTGTTGTTTTGTGTTGCTGTGTTCTGATAGGCTGAGGTGTGCTCTGGGACCGTGGCCGAGGTCGTCCAATCAGTGATCAACGGAGCGGACGGATGCATCTTCTGTTACGGACACGCTAACCTCGGTAACACACACACGCACACACACACACACATACACACACACACACACACACACACACACACACACACACACACTCTCACACACACACACTCAAGTCCTTTCAACCAAAATGGGGTTCAAGTAGTTAATCTTCAGGTGCAGGTCTGTAATTGCCTCTGATAAGAAGAGACGAGGAATTTGGCTTTAAACTTCCCCCCCCCCCCCCCCCCCCAGAAAGAGTTGATTTGATTGGACGTGAGAGTGGAGGAGCCCGTCGGGTTGAACCCACCGGAGTGTCAGATTGACGGCGGTAACAGATCGTAGTACAGCTTGTAATTGCCTCAGACGTCACGTTCTATTGGCTGTCGTCCTCTAAAGACGTCACGTTTCTATTGGCTGTCGTCTCTACAGACGTTGAGGCGTTAACCCAGTTAGGCCTGACGGCGGAATGCTGAGCGTTTCCTGAAACACCTGCATGTCATCCAGCGGTGCTCAATATTTCATGTCAACGAAATATCGAAGAAAAACGTTCGCGCTGAAAGAATATCTATTCAAAGATTTTCGCCACATTTTCGAGACTTTTTTGAAAAATGGCAGACCTACAAGCTCGTAGCGCGGCACTCCGAGCTTGTAGATCTGCTATCTTTTTTCAATATAGCTAAAGCATAACATAATGCCTAAAACACCAAAAGGGGTTCCCGTCCAGAATGGGTTAATTAACTGCTGCCTTTCACAGAACCGTGACGGACGGAGAAATGGAACCCACGCGGGGTTGGATTGAGACGTGCATGCATTCTGCTGTAGATTCCCCCCCACTCACACACACACACGCATGCACGCATGCACGCATGCACACACAGACGGGCGGGCGCACACACTCACAGACGCACGGATGCACGCACACACACACACACACAGGAATGTGTAAATAGAGATCAATCGAACTGTTGAATTGAATGTGCGTTTGACACGCTGAGATGTTTCTAACGAGGGAGAACTGAGGGACAGTGGGAGAGACAGAGGGAGAACTGAGGGACAGTGGGAGAGACAGAGGGAGAACTGAGGGACAGTGGGAGAGACAGAGGGAGAACTGAGGGACAGTGGGAGAGACAGAGGGAGAACTGAGGGACAGTGGGAGAGACAGAGGGAGAACTGAGGGACAGTGGGAGAGACAGAGGGAGAACTGAGGGACAGTGGGAGAGACAGAGGGAGAACTGAGGGACAGTGGGAGAGACAGAGGGAGAACGGAGAGACAGAGGGAGAACTGAGGGACAGAGGGAGAACTGAGGGACAGTGGGAGAGACAGAGGGAGAACTGAGGGACAGTGGGAGAGACAGAGGGAGAACTGAGGGACAGTGGGAGAGACAGAGGGAGAACTGAGGGACAGTGGGAGAGACAGAGGGAGAACTGAGGGACAGTGGGAGAGACAGAGGGAGAACTGAGAGACAGAGGGAGAACTGAGGTACAGTGGGAGAGACAGAGGGAGAACTGAGGGACAGTGGGAGAGACAGAGGGAGAACTGAGGGACAGTGGGAGAGACAGAGGGAGAACTGAGGGACAGTGGGAGAGACAGAGGGAGAACTGAGGGACAGTGCGTGAAGGCTATGGTTTATTCATTTATGAAACAAATGTGCAAGATGTTGCAGAAAATGTGCAAGGACACTAACAATGCACACTGCTGACTGAATGAACTGCTTCAAAAGATTCTGTGTGTGCGTGTGTGCGTGTGCGTGTGTGTGTGTGTGTGTGTGTGTGTGTGTGTGTGTGTGTGTGTGTGTGTGTGCGTGTGTGTGGGTGTGTGTGTGTGTGTGTGTGTGTGCGCGCATATTACATGTTCATGGTGCATATGTTCTTTCTCTTCATTCTGCTTATTATCCAAGACAAATAATAACATAACATGCCGTTTCTGGTTTACTCTCCGTATCTGCGCAATGTTTTTCGGAGACCAGATTTAGGTTGAAGTTTATTCATTGCATTTAAGGGAGTGCACGTGAACACACACACACACACACACACACACAGCTTCTGAACCATTCTTTGGGCACGTTCGTAAATGGCGCACTGAGCCCACTGTGCAACGCAAACAATAGGCGAGGGCGCTCCGGTCACCCTTTAGCTCCATATATGGTCACTGAACTAAACATTGGACCAGATCGTCACACGCCACACAATATTCGGAACATTTTGACACAAAATAAATGTGATTCTAAGACGCATCAGGAGAAAATCGACTTCATTGTGGAGCAAAGAGAAAAGTAGACCGACTCTC
Organism: Protomyctophum bolini; assembly: GCF_963924005.1. NCBI lineage: Eukaryota > Metazoa > Chordata > Actinopteri > Myctophiformes > Myctophidae > Protomyctophum > Protomyctophum bolini. Next base: position 39,014,951 of record NC_137880.1, on the reverse strand, counting down.
ATACATGATCCTCCAAAAATACATTATAAAAATACAAAAGGAAAGAATCTGCCTTGTTGACTTAAGTTTTTTGCTAGAGGCAGTGTTTGTCTGATGCCGCAGAGTCGCCCGAGGCAGTGTTTGTCGGAGTCGCCCGAGGCAGTGTTTGTCGGAGTCGCCCGAGGCAGTGTTTGTCGACGGCATCATCAGTTATTTTTCAGTAAAGTTCTTCCTACTCCTTTTTTCCCCCGTCCTGAGCGTTACAATTTGATAGTACGGAGAACTCCGTTTATGTCGCTCAGGGTGTTAACATGTCCAGAATAAATAGATGAATGAAATCTTCTCCTCCTCCTCCTTCTTCCTCGGTGGTGCTTCCCCAGGGAAGAGCTACACCATGCTGGGTCGGGAGTGCTCCACCCAGAGCCTGGGGGTGACGCCCACGGCGGTGGCGTGGCTGTACCGCGTCATGGAGGAGAGGAGGGAGCGCTGCGGCGCCCCCTACAGCGTGACCGTGTCCTCCGTGGAGATCAGCGGCCGCGAGGAGAGGCTGACGGACCTGCTGGCTCACCTGGGAGGAGGAGGAGGAGGAGGAGGAGGAGGAGGAGGAGGAGGAGGAGGAGGAGACGGAGCCTTCACCTCCACCTCCTCATCCTCACAGGGAGTGCTCCTCAGAGAAGACCCTTTGTCTGGTTCCCAGGTCAGTTAATCCATTCTGACCTGAGATCAGATTATTAAAAATGTTCTTCTACATCCTGACAGTTTTTCTGAAAAAGCTATGTTTCTATGTCAGTCGTTGTTTGATTTTTCAAAAATAACATGCCATGTCCTTGTATACTCAATCTTTTTATTTATAATGGTGAAAAAAAAAAAAAACAATAAATATACTTTGTAAAAAAATATATTATATTTTTGAAAAATCGAAGAACGACTGACATATAGAAACATAGCTTTTTCAGAAAACTGTCAGGATGTAGAAGAACATTTTTAGAATCTGATCTCAGAATGGGTTAATAATCATGATTCATGACAGCCATATTTGTGTTGTCGTGTGTTGTCGCGCGTGTGTGTGTGTGTGTGTGTGTGTGTGTGTGTGTTGTAAATATTTGTGTCCTTGTATTTGTATCTCTTATGTGGACATAAATAAATGATTAAAATGTGTGTGTGTGTGACTGTGTGTGTGTGTGTGTGTGTGACTGTGTGACTGTGTGACTGTGTGAGTGCGTGTGTGTGTGTGTGTGTGTGTGTGTGTGACTGACTGTGTGTGTGTGTGACTGTGTGTTGTCGTTGTGTGTGTGTGTGTGTGTGACTGACTGTGTGTGTGTGTGTGTGTGTGTGACTGTGTGTTGTCGTTGTGTGTGTGTGTGTGTGTGCGTGTGCGTGTGCGTGTGCGTTTAGCTCCAGAACCAGTGTGTGTTCGGCGCGGCCACGGCGCAGCGAGCAGCCTTCCTATTGGACGAGGCGTTGGCCAATAGGAGCAGCAGACCGCCCTGTGAGGAGGAGTCCACCAGGAGGAACTCCCACTTCCTGTTCACCCTGACGCTGCAGCAGGAGAACACGCACGCACACACACACAGCAAGACATGTAAGAACGCACGCACGCACACACACACACACACACACACACACACACACACACACACACACACACAGCAAGACATGTAAGAACGCACGCACACACACACACACATACACACACACACACACACACACACACACACACACACACAGCAAGACATGTAAGAACGCACGCACACACACACACACACACATACACACACACACACACACACACACACACACACACAACACAGCAAGACATGTAAGCATGCATGCACGCACACACACACACACACACACACACAGCAAGACATGTAAGAATGCACGCACACACACACACACACACACACACACACACACACACACACACACACACACACAGCAGCAAGACATGTAAGAACACACACGCACGCTGTCAGGTACGCGATGCGTGTGTGCTTTGAGTCATTAGTAGTGTAATTAACGGTGACATTGAGCAGGTAGAAGTTATCATGACCTAATTAAGGCCTGCTAATTAATTAATTAACGACCCATGCATTCTTATTAAGTGCTGACTCATCATCAGTCACTGTAATCATTAACGTATCCATGGCCCCGTGTCCACCTGGCGCTCGCCTCTATACTGTACAGGCTCTTCCACCCGGCCCGGGTTTCCTATCTAAAGTATGAGGGAGAGCGTCTGGGAACTCGGGTTATATCTAAAGTAATGACATTTTTATCCATCGTGAGAAAGCTGCTCATTACTGTAGTTGTTAGTTGGTTGTTAGGTTGTTAGTAGTCCTGGTCCAGGGCTTACAGCGAGTCTCTCTCTGACGCCCTGTGGAAGTCCCTTCCGCAGCCCTCTGGTGATATTCTCACTCCCGTGCGGGTTTTCAAATCCCAGCAAATAAACTAAACGACGTAATTACTCACCGAAACAAAGCCTGCTAGACCTTAAGGTAAAAGTCTATTCTTGTAGCTGCAGGAAGCGTCTCAGGTCCCCAGTTTCTCTCTAAAATGCACTTTGTGTCATTTTAATAACGCAATGTACCGGGCAGAGTCATTTCTTCTACTACGGCATTTTCGGGTTTTGCCTGCGCCGATCTAGTTGGATTCATTTTATTTAATGATTAAAATAGTGCATTTTAGAGAGAAACTGGGGACCTAAGTCGCTTCCCAGCTACGAGAATAGACCTTTACCTTAACGTCTAGCAGGCTTTGTTTCGCTGAGTAGTTACGTCGTTTTGTTTATTTGCTGGTATTTGTAAACCTGCACACGGGAGTGAGAATATCACCAGAGGGCTGCGGAAGGGACTTCCACAGGGCGTCAGAGAGAGACTCGCTGTAAGCACTGGACCAGGGCTAGGTTGTTAGTTACTGCAGAGTGAGGTCTATAGAGCCAACACCAACTCAGGATTCCTGGATCGCTGCCCTCCACAATTCCCTAAATAATCCAACATCAGGTTCTTGAGCTCTGCAGTGTTGTTTTTAGACAAGCTATCGCGCCGCAGCACGTCTACATTAGGTGGGACGCTTCTTTCCCCTCCTGGCTTTGCCCTGGGTTGGCTCCCCATAGGGTAGATTTGCTTGGTTGGCTCCCCATAGGGTAGATTTGCTGGGTTGGCTCCCCATAGGGTAGATTTGCTGGGTTGGCTCCCCATAGGGTAGATTTGCTGGGTTGGCTCCCCATAGGGTAGATTTGCGGGGTTTGGCTCCCCATAGGGTAGATTTGCTGGGTTGGCTCCCCATAGGGTAGATTTGCTGGGTTGGCTCCCCATAGGGTAGATTTGCTGGGTTGGCTCCCCATAGGGTAGATTTGCTGGGTTGGCTCCCCATAGGGTAGATTTGCTTGCCTCATGGTTGTAATATTAAGAATAAAGCCATATAAAAAAAAAGCCTTTTTTATGTTTCTTTTAATTTATGTTTTGAACAATATTCAAATGTTTTCAAATATTCTTGATATTTATATAATTTTAGATAAATGTTAAAATAGCAGATGTTGTACGTCTGCTATTTTTGAACAGCCATCATATAAATGGATTCAAGTGGTTAAAGTGATTGTGATATTACCTCATACACTTTAACCGGGGACCCCCTGGCACCCCGCCCCCTACCCATAGACCCCCCCCCCCCCCCCCCCCCCCGGGACCCCCTGGCACCCCGCCCCCTACCCATAGACCCCCCTGGGGACCCCCTGGCACCCCGCCCCCTACCCATAGACCCCCCCCCCCCCCCCCCCCCCCCGGGACCCCCTGGCACCCCGCCCCCTACCCATAGACCCCCCTGGGGACCCCCTGGCACCCCGCCCCCTACCCATAGACCCCCCTGGGGACCCCCTGGCACCCCGCCCCCCTACCCATAGACCTCCCCCCCCCCCCCCCCGGGACCCCCTGGCACCCCGCCCCCTACCCATAGACCCCCCTGGGGACCCCCTGGCACCCCGCCCCCCTACCCATAGACCTCCCCCCCCCCCCCCCGGGACCCCCTGGCACCCCGCCCCCTACCCATAGACCCCCCTGGGGACCCCCTGGCACCCCGCCCCCCTACCCATAGACCTCCCCCCCCCCCCCCCCCGGGACCCCCTGGCACCCCGCCCCCTACCCATAGACCCCCCTGGGGACCCCCTGGCACCCCGCCCCCTACCCATAGACCCCCCCCCCCTGGGGGTCCACGGACCCCACTTTGATAACCACTGCGCTAGGGTTCATGTTTTTTAATGAGATTCATGTGGATTGGCTGATGAATCTTAACGAGGCAGGAAGGGAGGGGTTGATTCGCTGACAACCTGTCACTGTGGTGGCCATTATTATTTACGTCCTTGGTAAATGATCATCTGTAGTGTGTGTGTGTGTGTGTGTGTGTGTGTGTGTGTGCGCGAGTGTGTGTGCGTGCGTGTGAATGGTGCTGACGATAGCGCTGCATTTATAATAAATCACAAGCTCATTTCACATAACTTCATGCAGGTGTGTGTGTGTGTGTGTGTGTGTGTGTGTGTGTGTGTGTGTGTGTGTGTTTTTCTCACCTTGAATTATTCGCACAGACTTTATGGTGTCAAGGTGACCTGCTGCAGGTTGTGATGTATGTCACCGTCTGCAAAGTAAAACTGATTACTCTGAGTGAGAGAGAGAGAGAGAAATAAATATATATATCTATAATAATATATCTCTGGGTCCCAGAGATGAATATCGTATGTCCAAAACTAAATATCTTTTTCAGGAATTTTCAAATTCAACAGCAGCAGATCTGTGAGGAACTGGTGGACAGGGAGGAACTTCTTATATGGTCTATAGTACGGAGGATTATCACAACAAAACAAAGAAAGAAGTATATTTGAATTAAGTGAAATCACTGAATATACCTTTAAAACAAGATCTCTCTCTCTCTCTCTCTCTCTCTCTCTCTCTCAGTGTCGGGAGGAAGTTCCCGCCTCCATCTGCTGGACCTGGGCAGCTGTGAGACAGACATCAGTGGGAGCAGAGACACAGGTGGAGGACACAGTCTGTCTCTGTCCGCCCTGGGGAACGTCCTGCTAGCCCTGGCTAATGGCGCTAAACATGTCCCCTATAGGTAATACTGTCTGTTAGCCCCATGCTAATGGCGCTAAACATGTCCCCTATAGGTAATACTGTTAGCCCCATGCTAATGGAGCTAAACATGTCCCCTACAGGTAATACTGTTAGCCCCATGCTAATGGCGCTAAACATGTCCCCTATAGGTAATACTGTTAGCCATGGCTAATGGCGATATAAACATGTCCTGTTAGCCCCATGGCTAATAGAGCTAACCATGTCCTGTTAGCCCCATGGCTAATGTGTCTCCTCCACTAGGGACAGTATAAGCTGACCGTGCTGTAATGAGGTGTAATCCCGTGTCTCCTCCACTAGGGACAGTAAGCTGACCGTGCTGTAATGAGGTGTAATCCCGTGTCTCCTCCACTAGGGACAGTATAAACTGACCATGCTGTAATGAGGTGTAATACTGTGTCTCCTCCACTAGGGACAGTAAGCTGACCATGCTGTAATGAGGTGTAATCCCGTGTCTCCTCCACTAGGGACAGTATAAACTGACCATGCTGTAATGAGGTGTAATACTGTGTCTCCTCCACTAGGGACAGTAAGCTGACCATGCTGTAATGAGGTGTCTCCTCCACTAGGGACAGTAAGCTGACCATGCTGTAATGAGGTGTCTCCTCCACTAGGGACAGTAAGCTGACCATGCTGTAATGAGGTGTCTCCTCCACTAGGGACAGTAAGCTGACCATGCTGTAATGAGGTGTCTCCTCCACTAGGGACAGTAAGCTGACCATGCTGTAATGAGGTGTCTCCTCCACTAGGGACAGTAAGCTGACCATGCTGTAATGAGGTGTCTCCTCCACTAGGGACAGTAAGCTGACCATGCTGCTGCGGGAGGCTCTGGGTAATGTGAACTGTCGGACCGTCATGGTCGCCCACGTGTCCGACTCGCCCGCCAACTACATGGAGACTCTGACCACGGCGCAGCTGGCCTCGCGCATCCAGCGCATGAGGAAGAGCAAGGGCAAGGTACCGCGCACGCACGCAAACACGCACGCACACACACACACGCACGCACGCACACATACACACACAAACACACGCACGCACGCACGCACGCACGTGCACACATGCACGCACACATACACACACACACACACACACCAGTCCAGCTGGTGCTCGTTGACCCTCGTTAATGTCAAGGCAATTATGTTTATGCACTGTCAAATAGGTCTAATAGGTCTTCCATCGCCACTAGGGTGCGCAAAAAGGCCCTGACTGCTAGTTTCAATACATTTTTTTTATTGTATTTTTATTATTATTAATATTATGTTAATGTCGTTGTTGTGGGAGTAATAAAAAATAAGTTAATGAAGTCCTTGGCAGACATTGAGGACATATCATATCCTTCAGGAGAAAGCTGCTGGTGGTTGTAATATTAAGAATAAAGCCATAGAAACGCTTTAAAGAAAAATCCAGTCTACGATTCGTTATTTTCACAAGATTGTGAAATGTCTTCTAAATCATTTTAGACAGTTTCCTTAGTGTCAGTCGTTCTCAAACATTTTCATGTCAAGGACCCCCAAAAAATATATGTAATTGGCCGTCGACCCCCATCTGAAAATATGTAGTTCCAGGGACCCCCCCCCCCCCAAGAAGCAAACATAAATGCGATAAAAACGAAAGAATACACATTCAAAGATTTGCACACGTTTTCACGATTTTTCAAAAAATAGCAGACCTACAAGCTTGTAGCGCAGCACTCGGTGCCGCGCTACGAGCTTGTAGGTCTGCTATTTTTCAATAGTATAGCTAAAGTTCAAACACCAAAAAGGGTGTACTTGTGTACTTTATACTCTTATTTAAAGGGTGTACTTTATACTTTATACTCTTATTTAAAGGGTGTACTTTATACTTTATACTCTTATTTAAAGGGTGTACTTTATACTTTATACTCTTATTTAAAGGGTGTACTTTATACTTTATACTCTTATTTAAAGGGTGTACTTTATACTTTATACTCTTATTTAAAGGGTGTACTTTATACTTTATACTCTTATTTAAAGGGTGTACTTTATACTTTATACTCTTCTTTTCTCCCTCCAGTACGCGTCCAGCTCCTCGGGCGGGGACAGCTCCTGTGAGGAGGGGGGTCGTGGGGGGTCGGGCAGACGACCGCTCCACCCGCGCACGGCGGCCCTGGACCCCGCCACCCCTCCCCCGCTGCCCCCCCCCTCCTCCTCCTCCTCCCCCTCCCCCTCCTCCGCTGGCGAGCGGGACTACTCGTCCAGCAGCGAGCAGTCGTGTGACACGGTCATCTACGTGGGCCCCGGGGGGGGCCCCGGGGGAGGGGCCGGGGCCTCCGGGTCGGACAACGAGGGCCCGCCTGCCTCCGTGCCCATCGTCCCCTCGCTCAACAAGAGGCTGAGGATCAGCCGCCCCAGGTCAGTCGGTCGGTCGGTCAGTCGGTCAGTCAGTCAGTCAGTCAGTCAGTCAGTCAGTCAGTTAGTCAGCCAGCCAGTTAGTCAGCCAGTCAGTTAGTCAGCCAGTCAGTCAGCCAGACAGACAGACAGCCAGCCAGACAGACAGACAGACAGACAGACAGACAGCCAGCAGTCAGTCATCGATTAAATGATTAGTTTGATTACCTGTGATCACACTACCGCGTCACACAAACGCAGCACTTCGCAGAGTTCGTGACACGTTTTCTTGTGAGCTTCTACGTAGATCTGCTACTTTTGCTACTTTTTCGGATTTTAATCCTGAAAAGGATTAACCATTTTGGGGAAAAAAATAATGAGATTTCCACCAGACAGAGGACAAATTGACCGTTTGTCAATTAGTCCGTGACATATTAAACAAATTTGATTAATCTGATCGACTGTCTGTGTCTCCCCCTACTGGCTGCTCCAGGCCGCGGTCCGACGGAGACCACTTGAAGTGCAACACGTTTGCGGAGCTTCAGGAGCGACTGACCTGCATCGACGGCAGCGAGGGTCCCCCCGGGGGGGCCACGGCGCCCGGGGGGTCCACTGGGGGGGCCACGGCGGCCGAGGGTCCCGCCGGGCCCACTGGGACCACCACAGAACCAGAGCAGGGGAACAACAACGTCCAGGCCGAAGCACCAAGCTCCCAGACCGAGAGCACAGACTCTCCTCCTCCTCCACCTGAAGCCCAGGAGCTCCTGGCGGGCGGAACGGTCCCGACCCAAAGCACCACAACAACAACAACAACAACAACAACCTCCGACAGACGACCCGAGCGGCAGGAACGTTCCACATCGCCCTCGTCATCCGCGGGAGACATCGTCATCATCCCGGCGGCCAAAAGGACGCGCGGCGACGGGGAGAAGGCCGCGGCAGCGTCTCCCCTCGGCCCGTCCCATCCCCCAGGAGGAGGTGTGGCCACCGTGAGGCCCGGCGGCCGGGAGAGGCTCTGCCTCGCCCCCAAACCCTTGGACTCTCCCTCCATACCGCGGGCGTCCCTCCGCGCCACCGCCGCTGCTAGAGCGCCCCCTGTGGGAGACGGCGAGGGGTGTCCCGCCGCCGCCGTCGTCGGTGTCGGGGAGAGCTCTCACCCCCCCGCGGAGGTGAGTCGTTTTTACGGGATGGGCCGGGAACCCTGTTTGGTGTTTTATTTCTTTTATTTTTTCACTTAATTTTTATTGAAGGAAGAACAGACACAAACAAAAACTCAACTAACAAGACAATACGGGAAAGAAAAAGAAAAACAGGCTGCATTTTTCTTATTACAATAAACATTCAATGAAATTCTATTGCAATATCGCTATAGGCTGAGAGAAGAGATTCCACTTTTCCCATTTTTTATAGAATTTATCCTCTTGTAGTCTCAGTATGAATGTTAGTTTTTCCATAGAATACAGTTCCTCAATAATGTCCATCCATTGATCTTTCGTTGGTGGGTCCTGTTGGTACCAGCGTCGTGTGATTCCATTTGGTGTTTTAAACATTAGTGTTATCCTTTAGCTATTGAAGCTTCTGGTTATGAACTGATCGATATGCTGGCGCTTCATTTCTGCTCCTCATCCGTCTCTCTCGCGCACAATAATATGAACGCTTTTTTGGATCATATATCGTATACACTAAAACGATAGCAATGTAAGCGATAGCAATGTAAAGCACACTTATTTAGCGGATTGTTTTTCCGGGTCGTGGGTTTCAGAGTAAAAGCGGCCAAATCTCTTCTTGTATAAGGGCCGATTCATACTCCTATTTTACCGCTGTTTCGGCGCTGTAGTGCCGAAATGATTTCGGCTCGTCAGATATTTTCAGTAGCACCGAAGAGGCGACTTTAGGACGGTATACCCCCCCCCCGAACCTCAAATGACGTCACGTTGTAGGCTCTACAGAGCTGAACCCACTTTTATTCGGCTTCTGCCTCTGCCCTATGGATGCTCTCATCAGGTTGTTTGGGACCGATACTGATCACCGATTGTTTTTCTCATGATCGGCCGATACCGATAGGTCCGATACTGATCTTGTGAAATGTTGCAAATCTTTACATTTACAAAATGATTATATTATGTCAAAACTGTTTCCTGTTCCCCGTCCCGTCCCATCTCTCAGACGGGCGCCGCGGCCGTGCTGAGGAGCAGGACGCTGCGTCTGGAGGAGCGGGCCGCGGTGCGGAGCGCCACGGTGACGCTGCGGCGCCCGCTGGAGCTGAACGGAGAGGACGAGCTGGTGTTCACCGTGGTGGAGGAGCTCCCCGCCGCCGGCCTGCTGCCGGACAACGGCCGGCCCTCCTTCTGCGACCACTTCTACCACCACTGGGAGGCGCTGTCGTGTCCGCCGCCAGGCTCCTCCTCGCGGCCCGTCAGCATCATCAGCAGCATCAACGACGAGTACGACCTCTACACGTCGTGCGACGAAGGTCGCGGCGGCCCTGACGGCGACGCCGCCCCCTCGTCCTCGCGGGAGGAGGAGGGGCGGTTCACTCGCCGCCACGACGACGACGAACGGCCGCCCGTCGGCTCCTCGTGGGCGAGCGAGGCGAGCGTGAGGTCGGCGCACGGCGAAGGTATTTTCTTTTATTTCTTTTTATTTTTACTTAACCTTTATTTAACCTTTATTTAACCAGTAAAAACCACATTGAGACTGAAGTCTCTTTTACACAGTGTGAACTGGCCAAGACAAGAGGCAAAATAAGTGACACAACTCTGCCAGTAACAAAATACACAACAAAAAACAGGACAGACATACAATGCTCATAAATACAGTACACCCACTACCGAGGAAGCTCAAAGGGAGAACAGGAACGCGACCAATAAGGACGAATAAATAAAAACTAAGCAACGGAAATTGCTAGTTGACTAAGAAGCAGCTTGGACTCCTCATGCATAGAAGGAGGCATGAGGTCAGTCCGCTGCCCCCCCAGGTTGGCAGAGGAAGTGTAGCGCCCAGGATTACTTAAATAATTGGCACTGGGTGAAAAGAAAAACTGGGTTAAAATTTTAAGAAGTAAAAGAAGCAAGCAGGCAGTTGCTATACGTCAAAGCAGGAGCAGTGTATGGGAAGTGTGCCCCATGATGGCAATCCTTTTAAAGCTCACTAGGGGAATCACATCGCTCCCAATCTTCCGCCGTAGTCTGAAAACCCACCTTTTCAGACTCCCATCGCGGCCCCGTAGCACTTACCCTGTAGCCCCTTAGATGACACTTCATGTAGACTTAGATAGCATTGTTTATTGTTTTAACATTATAGCATGTTACGCGCTAGAATTGCATTTTATGTAGTCATGGAACTTTATATTATAATATACTATAAAGTAGTATAGTATAATATACTATAAAGTGATATGACTATATACATATATACATATATTATATGTATATGGTATAGTGTATTATATATGGATAGTTTACACAATATAGTTTCATTATATAGATATATTCCACTGTTACGTTCTTAGCTTATGCGTGTTTCATGATAACTACTTTATGTATGACTGTATGTGATGTATTGCCATGCTTTTTGTTCTTGCCTAAAGGACCACTTCACCACTTTTCAACCTATCTTCATATAATAGGTCCTCACTAATAATCATGAAAGAATTGTGACATTTCTTTCTACTCGGTCTGTGTCTCAGAGGAGGGGCTGTGAGCAGTTTAGAAACCGTCTTCCAGTGACATCATCGATGGGGAATACAAGCTAATAAGAACGGCAGGCTTTCTAGTCCTGAAAAGTTGCAATGCGGAAATGGAAGCCATCGTTAATCACGATAATTAAAATCTAAATATTTTTGTAAAAAAAAATCTTGTTTAAAAAAAAAAATCTGCCTAATGATGATGTCACTGGAAGACGGTTTATAAACTGCCCACAGCCCTCCTATGAGACACAGACTGAGTAGGAAAAAATGTCACCATTTTTTCATGAATATTAGCGAGGACCTATTTTATGAAGATAGGTTGAAAAGTGGTGAAGTGGTCCTTTAATGTAAAGTCGCTCTGGATTAAAGAGCGTCTGCTAAATGCATACATTGTAAATTGTTAAAGGTTTTATGACATTAATTTTCATTTATTTTAGTTTTTCTTTTTTCTTTTAGGTTTTATGACCTCAATTAAACCCAAAAAACCTGAACTTTGAAAATGTAGTGGATTTTCTGTGGTCTGAAGTTTTCTTTGGGGTTTGGAAGCCTTTTGAGCTACAGTGAAAACAGGCAACACAGTGAAAACAGTGACATCTGCTGGTAAATCCCATTGAGATATATGGGATTTGCAGGCTCTTACATCACAACCTGCCGGCAAATCAGAGCACCTGTTTGAGCCAGAAAACCCCAGATCACAGAAAATCTACTGAATGTTAAAAGTTCATGTTTTTTGGGTGCAATTGAGATTACAAAACCTAAAAAAAATAAGAACAATTCCAAAACCTTTTTTTTAATGTCACATTAAAAAGGTGGCGCCCGTTCGGAGGTTCGGAGGTTTGCGAGCGCCACGACGCCACCACCGCAGCCGGACAGCGCTGCGTCCTCCGCGCGGCGGCTGTCTCCCGCCCCGTACCGCCGCAGGGAGACGTTGTTTCTGACGCGCGGCGGCGGCGACGGCCACGCAGAGAGCTCGCTCTGCGACCGCGGCGGCGTGGGCTTCTCGTCGGGGCTGGACATCGCTGACCCCGCCCACGCCACGCCCCCCAGCAAGACTCGCTTCTTCTTCTTGACCGCCGGGCGTCCTCGCTCCCCCAACGACGACAATAAAGCCTCGCCGCCACCGAGAGGCCGAGCCAACACCGTGAGCTCCGCCTCCTCGTCGTCCCCCCTGCTGGGCCCCCGCCCCTCCTCCTCCTCGGCCACCGCCCACTCCAGTCTTCCCAGGAAAGCCAAGCCTGACGCGACCTCTGCGACCTCCACGACATCCTCGACCTCCGCTTGGGGCTACGGTAGGTGTGGAGGCGTTACGGTGATACATATCGTCTAGAATGATACAATGTACTCTACGATGTGACGGTTCAGAGATGTCATACGTGTGTCGTGGTACAGTGAATGCACATGCAGTTTAATTTATTCCTTAAAGGAGAATTCCATGCTAGAAGGCTTTCTTACCTTTTATTTGTAGTTGTTACGTCCCCACCAAAGAGGTCCAGGTGTTATTTGTAGTTGTTACGTCCCCACCAAAGAGGTCCAGGTGTTATTTGTAGTTGTTACGTCCCCACCAAAGAGGTCCAGGTGTTATTTGTAGTTGGTACGTCCCCACCAAAGAGGTCCAGGTGTTATTTGTAGTTGTTACGTCCCCCACCAAAGAGGTCCAGGTGTTATTCGTAGTTGTTACGTCCCCCACCAAAGAGGTCCAGGTGTTATTTGTAGTTGTTAGGTCCCCACCAAAGAGGTCCAGGTGTTATTTGTAGTTGTTAGGTCCCCACCAAAGAGGTCCAGGTGTTATTTGTAGTTGTTAGGTCCCCACCAAAGAGGTCCAGGTGTTATTTGTAGTTGTTACGTCCCCACCAAAGAGGTCCAGGTGTTATTTGTAGTTGTTACGTCCCCACCAAAGAGGTCCAGGTGTTATTTGTAGTTGTTACGTCCCCACCAAAGAGGTCCAGGTGTTATTTGTAGTTGTTACGTCCCCACCAAAGAGGTCCAGGTGTTATTTGTAGTTGTTACGTCCCCACCAAAGAGGTCCAGGTGTTATTTGTAGTTGTTAGGTCCCCACCAAAGAGGTCCAGGTGTTATTTGTAGTTGTTAGGTCCCCACCAAAGAGGTCCAGGTGTTATTTGTAGTTGTTAGGTCCCCACCAAAGAGGTCCAGGTGTTATTTGTAGTTGTTACGTCCCCACCAAAGAGGTCCAGGTGTTATTTGTAGTTGTTACGTCCCCACCAAAGAGGTCCAGGTGTTATTTGTAGTTGTTACATCCCCACCAAAGAGGTTCAGGTGTTATTTGTAGTTGTTACGTCCCCACCAAAGAGGTCCAGGTGTTATTTGTAGTTGTTACGTCCCCACCAAAGAGGTTCAGGTGTTATTTGTAGTTGTTACGTCCCCACCAAAGAGGTCCAGGTGTTATTTGTAGTTGTTACGTCCCCACCAAAGAGGTCCAGGTGTTATTTGTAGTTGTTACGTCCCCACCAAAGAGGTCCAGGTGTTATTTGTAGTTGTTACGTCCCCACCAAAGAGATCCAGGTGTTATTTGTAGTTGTTACGTCCCCACCAAAGATGTCCAGGTGTTATTTGTAGTTGTTACGTCCCCACCAAAGAGGTCCAGGTGTTATTTGTAGTTGTTACGTCCCCACCAAAGAGGTCCAGGTGTTATTTGTAGTTGTTACGTCCCCACCAAAGAGGTCCAGGTGTTATTCGTAGTTGTTACGTCCCCACCAAAGAGGTCCAGGTGTTATTTGTAGTTGTTACGTCCCCACCAAAGAGGTCAGGGTGTTATTCGTAGTTGTTACGTCCCCACCAAAGAGGTACAGGTGTTATTTGTAGTTGTTACGTCCCCACCAAAGAGGTCCAGGTGTTATTTGTAGTTGTTACGTCCCCACCAAAGAGGTCCAGTTGTTATTTGTAGTGGTTACGTCCCCACCAAAGAGGTCCAGGTGTTATTTGTAGTCGTTACGTCCCCACCAAAGAGGTCCAGGTGTTATTTGTAGTTGTTACGTCCCCACCAAAGAGGTCCAGGTGTTATTTGTAGTTGTTACGTCCCCACCAAAGAGGTCCAGGTGTTATTTGTGGTTGTTACGTCCCCACCAAAGAGGTCCAGGTGTTATTTGTAGTTGTTACGTCCCCACCAAAGAGGTCCAGGTGTTATTTGTAGTTGTTACGTCCCCACCAAAGAGGTCCAGGTGTTATTTGTGGTTGTTACGTCCCCACCAAAGAGGTCCAGGTGTTATTTGTAGTTGTTACGTCCCCACCAAAGAGGTCCAGGTGTTATTTGTGGTTGTTACGTCCCCACCAAAGAGCTCCAGGTGTTATTTGTAGTTGTTACGTCCCCACCAAAAAGGTGGGGACTAGACAACCTTCTAGTCTGAAATGCTCCTTTAATTTATACTTCTGTCGAACGATAGTTTCATTGGCCAACAAAAATATTTTGGACAAAAAAAAATGTTCTCTTCTTTTTCGTTGTTGTTGTACTGTTAAAGCAACTTGAAAATCCCCCCCCCCCCCCCCCCCCCAGGCTACGGCAGCAGCAGACAGCAGGACGGCAGGATGAAGGACGACGCGCCGCGGCTTCAAGCAGGAAGCAGCGGCGGCGGCGCTCGCGTCGACCTCGCGAGAGACGCGGAGGAGTTCCCCTCGACGGGCAGAACAGCGCCGCGGAGCGGCAGCGCCCCCTCCAGGAGACCCCCCGCAAACAGCAACAGCGTGCCGCGGCCGCCCAAGACGCAGCAGCAGCAGGGGCCGGGGGGGGCCGGGGGGCCCGTCATGTGTCAGAGGGTGGTGGACGTACAGAGGTCCAGAGGAGGAGGAGGAGACCCTGTGATCAGAGGAGGAGACCCTGTGGTCAGAGGAGGAGACCCTGTGGCCAGGAGGCCGAGGCTCACGCGAGGAGCCACCACTCTGGGGACCGTACTGTCACCACCGTCGGGCCCTCATGGCGGCCGCCACGACGACGACGGCGGCGGCGGTTTTTGGGGAGCGGCGGGTCTGAGGTTTGCGTCGTTGGGGAGAAAGGGCACCGACAGACGGAAGCCCGGCAGCGTCTCCCCTCCTCCTCCTCCTCCCCCGCCGCCCCTCAGGAAGTCCAGCCTGGATCACAACAAGACCAGGACGACGGCGCTGCTGTCTCAGATCAGTGCCCTGAGGTTTCCCAAAACCACCTCCTCCTCCAACGCCTCAGAGGAGGAGGAGGAGGAGGAGGAGGAGGAGTTGGCGGCGAGGAGGATCAGGGCGGATTCCTTCCTCGGCCACAACAAGACGTCCAGTCTGAAGACGCGCGGCAAAGGCGACTCCTCCTCTCGGTTCCGCGGCAGCGTCACAACGTCCCTGGAGCGGTACTACGGCGGCCCGGCGGGCTCCGGCCCGTCCAGGGAGAACGGCACCAGCACCAGCGCCGCCAGCCTGGTGGCGGGAAACGGCGGCAAAAAGCCCAACCGGTCCTCCTCGCCGAGACCCGGGGTGCCCGCCTCCTCCGCGTCGACGCTTCCTCCTTCCTCCCCCTCCAGTTCTTCTTCTCCTCCTCCTTCTTCTTCCGCTGCTGCTGCGTTCTTAACGACAAAGACAACAACAAGCAAACTGGCTCAGGTCAAGGGTCAGGGCGCCGCAACCTGTTCCCGGTCGCTCGCCGCCGTCGTTGCCGCCAGCAGCGGCGGATCGAAGTCCCGCGCGGCGGCGTCCGCTAGCGGCGGTTCCAAAACTCTCGCCTCCTCTAAATCCCCCGAGAACACGACGACGACGACGACGACAGCCGCGGCGCGCAAAGCCAGCCTGCCGCCGCCCAGCGGGAAGTCCCCGGCTCGCTCCTCCTCCTCCTCCCCCCCCGCCGCTGTGGCGGCGACTAAAGCGGGCAGGGGGACCATCATGGGGACCAAGCACGCCATCAGCAGGGCGGCTAACAGTCGCGTCAGCGAGCTAGCCGCCGCCGCCACCACCGCCACCGCCAGCCAGAGGAAGCAGTTCGCCACCGCCAGCGGTTCGGGGATCGCAGCGGGAAGTGATGTCGTCGGAGGACCTCCCCCGACGCCCGCCGTCTTGCCGCTCCCCTCGCCGTACAGTAAGATCACGGCGCCGCGGAGACCCCAGAGGTACAGCAGCACTACTGTAACATAACACTACTGTACACTACAGTAACACTACTACGATACATTTAACAACGATACCATACGTATCAGCCAAAAGTGTCAAATAATGGTTAGAAGCTGTTTTTCAACAACCAAAAGTGTCAAATAATGTTTTAGGAGCTGTTTCTCAACAACCAAAAGTGTCAAATAATGTTTTAGGAGCTGTTTCTCAACAACCAAAAGTGTCAAATAATGTTTTAGGAGCTGTTTCTCAACAACCAAAGTGTCAAATAATGGTTAGAAGCTGTTTTTCAACAACCAAAAGTGTCAAATAATGTTTTAGGAGCTGTTTCTCAATAACCAAAAGTGAAAAATAATTTGCCAAAATAATTTGCCTCCCAAAATAATTTGCCTCCCAAAATAATTTGCCTCCCAAAATAATTTGCCAAAATAATTTGCCTCCCAAAATAATTTGCCTCCCAAAATAATTTGCCAAAATAATTTGCCTCCCAAAATAATTTGCCTCCCAAAATAATTTGCCAAAATAATTTGCCTCCCAAAATAATTTGCCTCCCAAAATAATTTGCCTCCCAAAATAATTTGCCTCCCAAAATAATTTGCCTCCCAAAATAATTTGCCTCCCAAAATAATTTGCCAAAATAATTTGCCTCCCAAAATAATTTGCCTCCCAAAATAATTTGCCTCCCAGAATAATTTGCCAAAATAATTTGCCTCCCAAAATAATTTGCCTCCCAAAATAATTTGCCAAAATAATTTGCCTCCCAAAATAATTTGCCAAAATAATTTGCCAAAATAATTTGCCTCCCAAAATAATTTGCCTCACAAAATAATAATAATCACCAATAATAATAACCAAAAGTGTCAAATAATGTTTTAGGAGCTGTTTCTCAATAACCAAAAGTGTAAAATAATGTTTTAGGAGCTGTTTATCAACAACCAAAGTGTCAAATAATGGTTAGAAGCTGTTTTTCAACAACCAAAAGTGTCAAATAATGTTTTAGGAGCTGTTTCTCAACAACCAAAAGTGTCAAATAATGTTTTAGGAGCTGTTTCTCAACAACTAAAGTGTCAAATAATGGTTAGAAGCTGTTTTTCAACAACCAAAAGTGTCAAATAATGTTTTAGGAGCTGTTTCTCAATAACCAAAAGTGTAAAATAATGTTTTAGGAGCTGTTTCTCAACAACCAAAGTGTCAAATAATGGTTAGAAGCTGTTTTTCAACAACCAAAAGTGTTAAATAATGTTTTAGGAGCTGTTTCTCAATAACCAAAAGTGTAAAATAATGTTTTAGGAGCTGTTTCTCAACAACCAAAGTGTCAAATAATGGTTAGAAGCTGTTTTTCAACAACCAAAAGTGTTAAATAATGTTTTAGGAGCTGTTTCTCAATAACCAAAAGTGTAAAATAATGTTTTAGGAGCTGTTTCTCAACAACCAAAGTGTCAAATAATGGTTAGAAGCTGTTTTTCAACAACCAAAAGTGTCAAATAATGTTTTAGGAGCTGTTTCTCAATAACCAAAAGTGTCAAATAATGTTTTAGGAGCTGTTTCTCAACAACCAAAGTGTCAAATAATGGTTAGAAGCTGTTTTTCAACAACCAAAAGTGTCAAATAATGTTTTAGGAGCTGTTTCTCAATAACCAAAAGTGTCAAATAATGTTTTAGGAGCTGTTTCTCAACAACCAAAGTGTCAAATAATGGTTAGAAGCTGTTTTTCAACAACCAAAAGTGTCAAATAATGTTTTAGGAGCTGTTTCTCAATAACCAAAAGTGAAAATAATTTTCCAAAATAATTTGCCTCCCAAAATAATTTGCCTCCCAAAATAATTTGCCTCCCAAAATAATTTGCCTCCCAAAATAATTTTCCAAAATAATTTGTCTCCCAAAATAATTTGCCTCCCAAAATAATTTGCCAAAATAATTTGCCTCCCAAAATAATTTGCCTCCCAAAATAATTTGCCTCCCAAAATAATTTGCCAAAATAATTTGCCTCCCAAAATAATTTGCTTCCCAAAATAATTTGCCTCCCAAAATAATTTGCCAAAATAATTTTTCTCCCAAAATAATTTGCCAAAATAATTTGCCTCCCAAAATAATTTGCCTCCCAAAATAATTTGCCTCCCAAAATAATTTGCCTCCCAAAATAATTTGCCTCCCAAAATAATTTGCCAAAATAATTTGACTCCCAAAATAATTTGCCAAAATAATTTGCCTCCCAAAATAATTTGCCTCCCTAAATAATTTGCCTGCCAAAATAATTTGCCAAAATAATTTGCCAAAATAATTTGCCTCCCAAAATAATTTGCCTCCCAAATAATTTGCCTCCCAAAATAATTTGCCTCCCAAAATAATTTGCCAAAATAATTTGCCTCCCAAAATAATTTGCCTCCCAAAATAATTTGCCAAAATAATTTGCCTCCCAAAATAATTTGCCAAAATAATTTGCCAAAATAATTTGCCTCCCAAAATAATTTGCCTCCCAAAATAATTTGCCTCCCAAAATAATTTGCCAAAATAATTTGCTTCCCAAAATAATTTGCCTCCCAAAATAATTTGCCAAAATAATTTGCCTCCCAAAATAATTTGCCAAAATAATTTGCCTCCCAAAATAATTTGCCAAAATAATTTGCCTCCCAAAATAATTTGCCTCCCAAAATAATTTGCCTCCCAAAATAATTTGCCTCCCAAAATAATTTGCCAAAATAATTTGCCTCCCAAAATAATTTGCCTCCCTAAATAATTTGCCTCCCAAAATAATTTGCCAAAATAATTTGCCAAAATAATTTGCCAAAATAATTTGCCAAAATAATTTGCCTCCCAAAATAATTTGCCTCCCAAAATAATTTGCCTCCCAAAATAATTTGCCAAAATAATTTGACTCCCAAAATAATTTGCCTCCCAAAATAATTTGCCTCCCAAAATAATTTGCCTCCCAAAATAATTTGCCTCCCAAAATAATTTGCCAAAATAATTTGCCAAAATAATTTGCCTCCCAAAAAAATTTGCCTCCCAAAATAATTTGCCAAAATAATTTGCCTCCCAAAATAATTTGCCTCCCAAAATAATTTGCCTCCCAAAATAATTTGCCAAAATAATTTGCCTCCCAAAATAATTTGCCTCCCAAAATAATTTGACTCCCAAAATAATTTGCCTCCCAAAATAATTTGCCAAAATAATTTGCCTCCCAAAATAAT
This sequence comes from Protomyctophum bolini, assembly GCF_963924005.1. Taxonomy (NCBI): domain Eukaryota; kingdom Metazoa; phylum Chordata; class Actinopteri; order Myctophiformes; family Myctophidae; genus Protomyctophum; species Protomyctophum bolini. The sequence continues at coordinate 38,995,552 of NC_137880.1, read as the reverse complement.
TTGCCTCCCAAAATAATTTGCCTCCCAAAATAATTTGCCAAAATAATTTGCCAAAATAATTTGCCTCCCAAAAAAATTTGCCTCCCAAAATAATTTGCCAAAATAATTTGCCTCCCAAAATAATTTGCCTCCCAAAATAATTTGCCTCCCAAAATAATTTGCCTCCCAAAATAATTTGCCAAAATAATTTGCCTCCCAAAATAATTTGCCTCCCAAAATAATTTGACTCCCAAAATAATTTGCCTCCCAAAATAATTTGCCAAAATAATTTGCCTCCCAAAATAATTTGCCAAAATAATTTGCCTCCCAAAATAATTTGCCAAAATAATTTGACTCCCAAAATAATTTGCCAAAATAATTTGCCTCCCAAAATAATTTGCCTCCCAAAATAATAATAAATAATTTGCCTCCCAAAATAATTTGCCTCCCAAAATAATTTGCCAAAATAATTTGCCTCCCAAAATAATTTGCCAAAATAATTTGCCTCCCAAAATAATTTGCCAACATAATTTGCCTCCCAAAATAATTTGCCAAAATAATTTGCCTCCCAAAATAATTTGCCAAAATAATTTGCCTCCCAAAATAATTTGCCTCCCAAAATAATTTGCCTCCCAAAATAATTTGCCAAAATAATTTGCCTCCCAAAATAATTTGCCTCCCAAAATAATTTGCCTCCCAAAATAATTTGCCAAAATAATTTGCCTCCCAAAATAATTTGCCAAAATAATTTGCTTCCCAAAATAATTTGCCTCCCAAAATAATTTGCCAAAATAATTTGCCTCCCAAAATAATTTGCCTCCCAAAATAATTTGCCAAAATAATTTGCCAAAATAATTTGACTCCCAAAATAATTTGACTCCCAAAATAATTTGCCTCCCAAAATAATTTGCCTCCCAAAATAATTTGCCTCCCAAAATAATTTGACTCCCAAAATAATTTGCCAAAATAATTTGACTCCCAAAATAATTTGCCAAAATAATTTGCCTCCCAAAATAATTTGCCTCCCAAAATAATAATAAATAATTTGACTCCCAAAATAATTTGACTCCCAAAATAATTTGCCTCCCAAAATAATTTGCCTGCCAAAATAATTTGCCTCCCAAAATAATTTGCCAAAATAATTTGACTCCCAAAATAATTTGCCAAAATAATTTGACTCCCAAAATAATTTGCCTCCCAAAATAATTTGCCTCCCAAAATAATAATAAATAATTTGCCTCCCAAAATAATAATAAATAATTTGCCTCCCAAAATAATTTGCCTCCCAAAATAATTTGCCAAAATAATTTGCCAAAATAATTTGCCTCCCAAAATAATTTGCCAAAATAATTTGCCTCCCAAAATAATTTGCCTCCCAAAATAATTTGCCTCCCAAAATAATTTGCCTCCCAAAATAATTTGCCAAAATAATTTGCCTCCCAAAATAATTTGCCAAAATAATTTGCCTCCCAAAATAATTTGCCTCCCAAAATAATTTGCCTCCCAGAATAATTTGCCAAAATAATTTGCCTCCCAAAATAATTTGCCTCCCAAAATAATTTGCCAAAATAATTTGCCTCCCAAAATAATTTGCCAAAATAATTTGCCAAAATAATTTGCCTCCCAAAATAATTTGCCTCACAAAATAATAATAATCACCAATAATAATAACCAAAAGTGTCAAATAATGTTTTAGGAGCTGTTTCTCAATAACCAAAAGTGTAAAATAATGTTTTAGGAGCTGTTTATCAACAACCAAAGTGTCAAATAATGGTTAGAAGCTGTTTTTCAACAACCAAAAGTGTCAAATAATGTTTTAGGAGCTGTTTCTCAACAACCAAAAGTGTCAAATAATGTTTTAGGAGCTGTTTCTCAACAACTAAAGTGTCAAATAATGGTTAGAAGCTGTTTTTCAACAACCAAAAGTGTCAAATAATGTTTTAGGAGCTGTTTCTCAATAACCAAAAGTGTAAAATAATGTTTTAGGAGCTGTTTCTCAACAACCAAAGTGTCAAATAATGGTTAGAAGCTGTTTTTCAACAACCAAAAGTGTTAAATAATGTTTTAGGAGCTGTTTCTCAATAACCAAAAGTGTAAAATAATGTTTTAGGAGCTGTTTCTCAACAACCAAAGTGTCAAATAATGGTTAGAAGCTGTTTTTCAACAACCAAAAGTGTTAAATAATGTTTTAGGAGCTGTTTCTCAATAACCAAAAGTGTAAAATAATGTTTTAGGAGCTGTTTCTCAACAACCAAAGTGTCAAATAATGGTTAGAAGCTGTTTTTCAACAACCAAAAGTGTCAAATAATGTTTTAGGAGCTGTTTCTCAATAACCAAAAGTGTCAAATAATGTTTTAGGAGCTGTTTCTCAACAACCAAAGTGTCAAATAATGGTTAGAAGCTGTTTTTCAACAACCAAAAGTGTCAAATAATGTTTTAGGAGCTGTTTCTCAATAACCAAAAGTGTCAAATAATGTTTTAGGAGCTGTTTCTCAACAACCAAAGTGTCAAATAATGGTTAGAAGCTGTTTTTCAACAACCAAAAGTGTCAAATAATGTTTTAGGAGCTGTTTCTCAATAACCAAAAGTGAAAATAATTTTCCAAAATAATTTGCCTCCCAAAATAATTTGCCTCCCAAAATAATTTGCCTCCCAAAATAATTTGCCTCCCAAAATAATTTGCCTCCCAAAATAATTTTCCAAAATAATTTGTCTCCCAAAATAATTTGCCTCCCAAAATAATTTGCCAAAATAATTTGCCTCCCAAAATAATTTGCCTCCCAAAATAATTTGCCTCCCAAAATAATTTGCCTCCCAAAATAATTTGCCAAAATAATTTGCCTCCCAAAATAATTTGCCTCCCAAAATAATTTGCCTCCCAAAATAATTTGCCAAAATAATTTTTCTCCCAAAATAATTTGCCAAAATAATTTGCCTCCCAAAATAATTTGCCTCCCAAAATAATCTGCCTCCCAAAATAATTTGCCTCCCAAAATAATTTGCCTCCCAAAATAATTTGCCAAAATAATTTGACTCCCAAAATAATTTGCCAAAATAATTTGCCTCCCAAAATAATTTGCCTCCCTAAATAATTTGCCTGCCAAAATAATTTGCCAAAATAATTTGCCAAAATAATTTGCCTCCCAAAATAATTTGCCTCCCAAAATAATTTGCCTCCCAAAATAATTTGCCAAAATAATTTGCCTCCCAAAATAATTTGCCAAAATAATTTGCCTCCCAAAATAATTTGCCTCCCAAAATAATTTGCCAAAATAATTTGCCTCCCAAAATAATTTGCCAAAATAATTTGCCAAAATAATTTGCCTCCCAAAATAATTTGCCTCCCAAAATAATTTGCCAAAATAATTTGCTTCCCAAAATAATTTGCCTCCCAAAATAATTTGCTTCCCAAAATAATTTGCCTCCCAAAATAATTTGCCAAAATAATTTGCCTCCCAAAATAATTTGCCAAAATAATTTGCCTCCCAAAATAATTTGCCAAAATAATTTGCCTCCCAAAATAATTTGCCTCCCAAAATAATTTGCCTCCCAAAATAATTTGCCTCCCAAAATAATTTGCCTCCCAAAATAATTTGCCAAAATAATTTGCCTCCCAAAATAATTTGCCTCCCTAAATAATTTGCCTCCCAAAATAATTTGCCTCCCAAAATAATTTGCCAAAATAATTTGCCAAAATAATTTGCCAAAATAATTTGCCAAAATAATTTGCCAAAATAATTTGCCAAAATAATTTGCCTCCCAAAATAATTTGCCTCCCAAAATAATTTGCCAAAATAATTTGACTCCCAAAATAATTTGCCTCCCAAAATAATTTGCCTCCCAAAATAATTTGCCTCCCAAAATAATTTGCCTCCCAAAATAATTTGCCAAAATAATTTGCCAAAATAATTTGCCAAAATAATTTGCCTCCCAAAAAAATTTGCCTCCCAAAATAATTTGCCAAAATAATTTGCCTCCCAAAATAATTTGCCTCCCAAAATAATTTGCCTCCCAAAATAATTTGCCTCCCAAAATAATTTGCCTCCCAAAATAATTTGACTCCCAAAATAATTTGCCTCCCAAAATAATTTGCCAAAATAATTTGCCTCCCAAAATAATTTGCCTCCCAAAATAATTTGCCTCCCAAAATAATTTGCCAAAATAATTTGCCAAAATAATTTGCCTCCCAAAAAAATTTGCCTCCCAAAATAATTTGCCAAAATAATTTGCCTCCCAAAATAATTTGCCTCCCAAAATAATTTGCCTCCCAAAATAATTTGCCTCCCAAAATAATTTGCCAAAATAATTTGCCTCCCAAAATAATTTGCCTCCCAAAATAATTTGACTCCCAAAATAATTTGCCTCCCAAAATAATTTGCCAAAATAATTTGCCTCCCAAAATAATTTGCCAAAATAATTTGCCTCCCAAAATAATTTGCCAAAATAATTTGACTCCCAAAATAATTTGCCAAAATAATTTGCCTCCCAAAATAATTTGCCTCCCAAAATAATAATAAATAATTTGCCTCCCAAAATAATTTGCCTCCCAAAATAATTTGCCAAAATAATTTGCCTCCCAAAATAATTTGCCAAAATAATTTGCCTCCCAAAATAATTTGCCAAAATAATTTGCCTCCCAAAATAATTTGCCAAAATAATTTGCCTCCCAAAATAATTTGCCTCCCAAAATAATTTGCCTCCCAAAATAATTTGCCAAAATAATTTGCCTCCCAAAATAATTTGCCTCCCAAAATAATTTGCCTCCCAAAATAATTTGCCAAAATAATTTGACTCCCAAAATAATTTGCCAAAATAATTTGCCTCCCAAAATAATTTGCCAAAATAATTTGCCTTCCAAAATAATTTGCCTCCCAAAATAATAATAAATAATTTGCCTCCCAAAATAATTTGCCTCCCAAAATAATTTGCCAAAATAATTTGCCTCCCAAAATAATTTGCCTCCCAAAATAATTTGCCTCCCAAAATAATTTGCCTCCCAAAATAATTTGCCAAAATATTTTCCCAAAATAATTTGCCAAAATAATTTGCCAAAATTTTAGGAGCTGTTTCTCAATAACCAAAAGTGTAAAATAATGTTTTAGGAGCTGTTTCTCAACAACCAAAGTGTCAAATAATTGTTAGAAGCTGTTTTTCAACAACCAAAAGTGTCAAATAATGTTTTAGGAGCTGTTTCTCAACAACCAAAAGTGTAAAATAATGTTTTAGGAGCTGTTTCTCAACAACCAAAGTGTCAAATAATGGTTAGAAGCTGTTTTTCAACAACCAAAAGTGTTAAATAATGTTTTAGAAGCTGTTTCTCAATAACCAAAAGTGTAAAATAATGTTTTAGGAGCATTTTCTCAACAACCAAAGTGTCAAATAATGGTTAGAAGCTGTTTTTCAACAACCAAAAGTGTCAAATAATGTTTTAGGAGCTGTTTCTCACTAATTTGCCTCCCAAAATAATTTGCCAAAATAATTTGCCAAAATAATTTGCCTCCCAAAATAATTTGCCTCCCAAAATAATTTGCCTCCCAAAATTATTTGCCAAAATAATTTGACTCCCAAAATATTTTGCCAAAATAATTTGCCTCCCAAAATAATTTGCCAAAATAATTTGCCTTCCAAAATAATTTGCCTTCCAAAATAATAATAAATAATTTGCCTCCCAAAATAATTTGCCTCCCAAAATAATTTGCCAAAATAATTTGCCTCCCAAAATAATTTGCCTCCCAAAATAATTTGCCTCCCAAAATAATTTGCCAAAATAATTTGCCTCCCAAAATAATTTGCCAAAATAATTTGCTTCCCAAAATAATTTGCCTCCCAAAATAATTTGCCAAAATAATTTGCCTCCCAAAATAATTTGCCAAAATAATTTGCCAAAATAATTTGACTCCCAAAATAATTTGACTCCCAAAATAATTTGCCTCCCAAAATAATTTGCCTCCCAAAATAATTTGCCTCCCAAAATAATTTGCCTCCCAAAATAATTTGACTCCCAAAATAATTTGCCAAAATAATTTGACTCCCAAAATAATTTGCCAAAATAATTTGCCTCCCAAAATAATTTGCCTCCCAAAATAATAATAAATAATTTGACTCCCAAAATAATTTGACTCCCAAAATAATTTGCCTCCCAAAATAATTTGCCTGCCAAAATAATTTGCCTCCCAAAATAATTTGCCAAAATAATTTGACTCCCAAAATAATTTGCCAAAATAATTTGACTCCCAAAATAATTTGCCTCCCAAAATAATTTGCCTCCCAAAATAATAATAAATAATTTGCCTCCCAAAATAATAATAAATAATTTGCCTCCCAAAATAATTTGCCTCCCAAAATAATTTGCCAAAATAATTTGCCAAAATAATTTGCCTCCCAAAATAATTTGCCTCCCAAAATAATTTGCCAAAATAATTTGCCTCCCAAAATAATTTGCCTCCCAAAATAATTTGACTCCCAAAATAATTTGCCTCCCAAAATAATTTGCCAAAATAATTTGCCTTCCAAAATAATTTGCCTCCCAAAATAATAATAAATAATTTGCCTCCCAAAATAATTTGCCTCCCAAAATAATTTGCCAAAATAATTTGCCTCCCAAAATAATTTGCCAAAATAATTTGCCTTCCAAAATAATTTGCCTCCCAAAATAATAATAAATAATTTGCCTCCCAAAATAATTTGCCTCCCAAAATAATTTGCCTCCCAAAATAATTTGCCTCCCAAAATAATTTGCCTCCCAAAATAATTTGCCAAAATAATTTGCCTCCCAAAATAATTTGCCAAAATAATTTGCCAAAATAATTTGACTCCCAAAATAATTTGCCAAAATAATTTGCCTCCCAAAATAATTTGCCTCCCAAAATAATAATAAATAATTTGCCTCCCAAAATAATTTGCCTCCCAAAATAATTTGCCAAAATAATTTGCCTCCCAAAATAATTTGCCAAAATAATTTGCCTCCCAAAATAATTTGCCAAAATAATTTGCCTCCCAAAATAATTTGCCAAAATAATTTGCCTCCCAAAATAATTTGCCTCCCAAAATAATTTGCCTCCCAAAATAATTTGCCTCCCAAAATAATTTGCCAAAATAATTTGCCTCCCAAAATAATTTGCCTCCCAAAATAATTTGCCTCCCAAAATAATTTGCCAAAATAATTTGACTCCCAAAATAATTTGCCAAAATAATTTGCCAAAATAATTTGCCTCCCAAAATAATTTGCCAAAATAATTTGCCTTCCAAAATAATTTGCCTCCCAAAATAATAATAAATAATTTGCCTCCCAAAATAATTTGCCTCCCAAAATAATTTGCCAAAATAATTTGCCTCCCAAAATAATTTGCCTCCCAAAATAATTTGCCTCCCAAAATAATTTGCCTCCCAAAATAATTTGCCTCCCAAAATAATTTGCCAAAATATTTTCCCAAAATAATTTGCCAAAATAATTTGCCAAAATTTTAGGAGCTGTTTCTCAATAACCAAAAGTGTAAAATAATGTTTTAGGAGCTGTTTCTCAACAACCAAAGTGTCAAATAATTGTTAGAAGCTGTTTTTCAACAACCAAAAGTGTCAAATAATGTTTTAGGAGCTGTTTCTCAACAACCAAAAGTGTAAAATAATGTTTTAGGAGCTGTTTCTCAACAACCAAAGTGTCAAATAATGGTTAGAAGCTGTTTTTCAACAACCAAAAGTGTTAAATAATGTTTTAGAAGCTGTTTCTCAATAACCAAAAGTGTAAAATAATGTTTTAGGAGCATTTTCTCAACAACCAAAGTGTCAAATAATGGTTAGAAGCTGTTTTTCAACAACCAAAAGTGTCAAATAATGTTTTAGGAGCTGTTTCTCACTAATTTGCCTCCCAAAATAATTTGCCAAAATAATTTGCCAAAATAATTTGCCTCCCAAAATAATTTGCCTCCCAAAATAATTTGCCTCCCAAAATTATTTGCCAAAATTATTTGACTCCCAAAATATTTTGCCAAAATAATTTGCCTCCCAAAATAATTTGCCAAAATAATTTGCCTTCCAAAATAATTTGCCTTCCAAAATAATAATAAATAATTTGCCTCCCAAAATAATTTGCCTCCCAAAATAATTTGCCAAAATAATTTGCCTCCCAAAATAATTTGCCTCCCAAAATAATTTGCCTCCCAAAATAATTTGCCAAAATAATTTGCCTCCCAAAATAATTTGCCAAAATAATTTGCTTCCCAAAATAATTTGCCTCCCAAAATAATTTGCCAAAATAATTTGCCTCCCAAAATAATTTGCCTCCCAAAATAATTTGCCAAAATAATTTGCCAAAATAATTTGACTCCCAAAATAATTTGACTCCCAAAATAATTTGCCTCCCAAAATAATTTGCCTCCCAAAATAATTTGCCTCCCAAAATAATTTGACTCCCAAAATAATTTGCCAAAATAATTTGACTCCCAAAATAATTTGCCAAAATAATTTGCCTCCCAAAATAATTTGCCTCCCAAAATAATAATAAATAATTTGACTCCCAAAATAATTTGACTCCCAAAATAATTTGCCTCCCAAAATAATTTGCCTGCCAAAATAATTTGCCTCCCAAAATAATTTGCCAAAATAATTTGACTCCCAAAATAATTTGACTCCCAAAATAATTTGCCTCCCAAAATAATTTGCCTCCCAAAATAATAATAAATAATTTGCCTCCCAAAATAATAATAAATAATTTGCCTCCCAAAATAATTTGCCTCCCAAAATAATTTGCCTCCCAAAATAATTTGACTCCCAAAATAATTTGCCAAAATAATTTGACTCCCAAAATAATTTGCCAAAATAATTTGCCTCCCAAAATAATTTGCCTCCCAAAATAATAATAAATAATTTGACTCCCAAAATAATTTGACTCCCAAAATAATTTGCCTCCCAAAATAATTTGCCTGCCAAAATAATTTGCCTCCCAAAATAATTTGCCAAAATAATTTGACTCCCAAAATAATTTGCCAAAATAATTTGACTCCCAAAATAATTTGCCTCCCAAAATAATTTGCCTCCCAAAATAATAATAAATAATTTGCCTCCCAAAATAATTTGTCTCCCAAAATAATTTGCCAAAATAATTTGCCAAAATAATTTGCCTCCCAAAATAATTTGCCAAAATAATTTGCCTCCCAAAATAATTTGCCAAAATAATTTGCCTCCCAAAATAATTTGCCTCCCAAAATAATTTGCCTCCCAAAATAATTTGACTCCCAAAATAATTTGCCTCCCAAAATAATTTGCCAAAATAATTTGCCTTCCAAAATAATTTGCCTCCCAAAATAATAATAAATAATTTGCCTCCCAAAATAATTTGCCTCCCAAAATAATTTGCCAAAATAATTTGCCTCCCAAAATAATTTGCCAAAATAATTTGCCTTCCAAAATAATTTGCCTCCCAAAATAATAATAAATAATTTGCCTCCCAAAATAATTTGCCTCCCAAAATAATTTGCCAAAATAATTTGCCTCCCAAAATAATTTGCCTCCCAAAATAATTTGCCTCCCAAAATAATTTGCCTCCCAAAATAATTTGCCAAAATATTTTCCCAAAATAATTTGCCAAAATAATTTGCCAAAATTTTAGGAGCTGTTTCTCAATAACCAAAAGTGTAAAATAATGTTTTAGGAGCTGTTTCTCAACAACCAAAGTGTCAAATAATTGTTAGAAGCTGTTTTTCAACAACCAAAAGTGTCAAATAATGTTTTAGGAGCTGTTTCTCAACAACCAAAAGTGTAAAATAATGTTTTAGGAGCTGTTTCTCAACAACCAAAGTGTCAAATAATGGTTAGAAGCTGTTTTTCAACAACCAAAAGTGTTAAATAATGTTTTAGAAGCTGTTTCTCAATAACCAAAAGTGTAAAATAATGTTTTAGGAGCATTTTCTCAACAACCAAAGTGTCAAATAATGGTTAGAAGCTGTTTTTCAACAACCAAAAGTGTCAAATAATGTTTTAGGAGCTGTTTCTCACTAATTTGCCTCCCAAAATAATTTGCCAAAATAATTTGCCAAAATAATTTGCCTCCCAAAATAATTTGCCTCCCAAAATAATTTGCCTCCCAAAATTATTTGCCAAAATAATTTGACTCCCAAAATATTTTGCCAAAATAATTTGCCTCCCAAAATAATTTGCCAAAATAATTTGCCTTCCAAAATAATTTGCCTTCCAAAATAATAATAAATAATTTGCCTCCCAAAATAATTTGCCTCCCAAAATAATTTGCCAAAATAATTTGCCTCCCAAAATAATTTGCCTCCCAAAATAATTTGCCTCCCAAAATAATTTGCCAAAATAATTTGCCTCCCAAAATAATTTGCCAAAATAATTTGCTTCCCAAAATAATTTGCCTCCCAAAATAATTTGCCAAAATAATTTGCCTCCCAAAATAATTTGCCTCCCAAAATAATTTGCCTCCCAAAATAATTTGCCAAAATAATTTGACTCCCAAAATAATTTGACTCCCAAAATAATTTGACTCCCAAAATAATTTGCCTCCCAAAATAATTTGCCTCCCAAAATAATTTGCCTCCCAAAATAATTTGACTCCCAAAATAATTTGCCAAAATAATTTGACTCCCAAAATAATTTGCCAAAATAATTTGCCTCCCAAAATAATTTGCCTCCCAAAATAATAATAAATAATTTGACTCCCAAAATAATTTGACTCCCAAAATAATTTGCCTCCCAAAATAATTTGCCTGCCAAAATAATTTGCCTCCCAAAATAATTTGCCAAAATAATTTGACTCCCAAAATAATTTGCCAAAATAATTTGACTCCCAAAATAATTTGCCTCCCAAAATAATTTGCCTCCCAAAATAATAATAAATAATTTGCCTCCCAAAATAATAATAAATAATTTGCCTCCCAAAATAATTTGCCTCCCAAAATAATTTGCCAAAATAATTTGCCAAAATAATTTGCCAAAATAATTTGCCTCCCAAAATAATTTGCCAAAATAATTTGCCTCCCAAAATAATTTGCCAAAATAATTTGCCTCCCAAAATAATTTGCCTCCCAAAATAATTTGACTCCCAAAATAATTTGCCTCCCAAAATAATTTGCCAAAATAATTTGCCTTCCAAAATAATTTGCCTCCCAAAATAATAATAAATAATTTGCCTCCCAAAATAATTTGCCTCCCAAAATAATTTGCCAAAATAATTTGCCTCCCAAAATAATTTGCCTCCCAAAATAATTTGCCAAAATAATTTGCCTCCCAAAATAATTTGCCAAAATAATTTGCCTCCCAAAATAATTTGACAAAATTTTAGGAGCTGTTTCTCAATAACCAAAAGTGTAAAATAATGTTTTAGGAGCTGTTTCTCAACAACCAAAGTGTCAAATAATTGTTAGAAGCTGTTTTTCAACAACCAAAAGTGTTAAATAATGTTTTAGAGGCTGTTTCTCAATAACCAAAAGTGTAAAATAATGTTTTAGGAGCATTTTCTCAACAACCAAAGTGTCAAATAATGGTTAGAAGCTGTTTTTCAACAACCAAAAGTGTCAAATAATGTTTTAGGAGCTGTTTCTCAATAACCAAAAGTGTAAAATAATGTTTTAGGAGCTGTTTCTCAACAACCAAAGTGTCAAATAATGGTAAGAAGCTGTTTTTCAACAACCAAAAGTGTCAAATAATGTTTTAGGAGCTGTTTCTCACTAATTTGCCTCCCAAAATAATTTGCCAAAATAATTTGCCTCCCAAAATAATTTGCCTCCCAAAATAATTTGCCTCCCAAAATAATTTGCCAAAATAATTTGCCTCCCAAAATAATTTGCCAAAATTTTAGGAGCTGTTTCTCAATAACCAAAAGTGTAAAATAATGTTTTAGGAGCTGTTTCTCAACAACCAAAGTGTCAAATAATGGTTAGAAGCTGTTTTTCAACAACCAAAAGTGTCAAATAATGTTTTAGGAGCTGTTTCTCAATAACCAAAAGTGTAAAATAATGTTTTAGGAGCTGTTTCTCAACAACCAAAGTGTCAAATAATGGTTAGAAGCTGTTTTTCAACAACCAAAAGTGTCAAATAATGTTTTAGGAGCTGTTTCTCACTAATTTGCCTCCCAAAATAATTTGCCAAAATAATTTGCCTCCCAAAATAATTTGCCTCCCAAAATAATTTGCCTCCCAAAATAATTTGCCTCCCAAAATAATTTGCCAAAATAATTTGCCTCCCAAAATAATTTGCCAAAATAATTTGACTCCCAAAATAATTTGCCTCCCAAAATAATTTGCCTTCCAAAATAATTTGCCTTCCAAAATAATAATAAATAATTTGCCTCCCAAAATAATTTGCCTCCCAAAATAATTTGCCAAAATAATTTGCCTCCCAAAATAATTTGCCTCCCAAAATAATTTGCCAAAATAATTTGCCTTCCAAAATAATTTGCCAAAATAATTTGCCTCCCAAAATAATTTGCCAAAATAATTTGCCTCCCAAAATAATTTGCCTGCCAAAATAATTTGCCTCCCAAAATAATTTGCCAAAATAATTTGCCTCCCAAAATAATTTTCCTCCCAAAATAATTTGCCTCCCAAAATAATTTGCCAAAATAATTTGCCTCCCAAAATAATTTGCCAAAATAATTTGCCTCCCAAAATAATTTGCCTCCCAAAATAATTTGCCTCCCAAAATAATTTGCCGCCCAAAATAATTTGCCTCCCAAAATAATTTGCCTCCCAAAATAATTAGCCTCCCAAAATAATTTAACCTCCCAAAATAATAATAATCACCAATAATAATAACCAAAAGTGTCAAATAATGTTTTAGGAGCTGTTTCTCAATTCTCAATAATCTTCTCAATTATTTGCCAAAATAATTTGACTCCCAAAATATTTTGCCAAAATAATTTGCCTCCCAAAATAATTTGCCAAAATAATTTGCCTTCCAAAATAATTTGCCTTCCAAAATAATAATAAATAATTTGCCTCCCAAAATAATTTGCCAAAATAATTTGCCTCCCAAAATAATTTGCCTCCCAAAATAATTTGCCTCCCAAAATAATTTGCCAAAATAATTTGCTTCCCAAAATAATTTGCCTCCCAAAATAATTTGCCAAAATAATTTGCCTCCCAAAATAATTTGCCTCCCAAAATAATTTGCCTCCCAAAATAATTTGCCTCCCAAAATAATTTGCCAAAATAATTTGACTCCCAAAATAATTTGACTCCCAAAATAATTTGCCTCCCAAAATAATTTGCCTCCCAAAATAATTTGCCTCCCAAAATAATTTGACTCCCAAAATAATTTGCCAAAATAATTTGACTCCCAAAATAATTTGCCAAAATAATTTGCCTCCCAAAATAATTTGCCTCCCAAAATAATAATAAATAATTTGACTCCCAAAATAATTTGACTCCCAAAATAATTTGCCTCCCAAAATAATTTGCCTCCCAAAATAATTTGCCAAAATAATTTGACTCCCAAAATAATTTGACTCCCAAAATAATTTGACTCGCAAAATAATTTGCCTCCCAAAATAATTTGCCTCCCAAAATAATTTGCCTCCCAAAATAATTTGCCTCCCAAAATAATAATAAATAATTTGCCTCCCAAAATAATTTGCAAAAATAATTTGCCAAAATAATTTGCCTCCCAAAATAATTTGCCAAAATAATTTGCCTCCCAAAATAATTTGCCAAAATAATTTGCCTCCCAAAATAATTTGCCAAAATAATTTGCCTCCCAAAATAATTTGCCTCCCAAAATAATTTGCCTCCCAAAATAATTTGCCTCCCAAAATAATAATAAATAATTTGCCTCCCAAAATAATTTGCCAAAATAATTTGCCTCCCAAAATAATTTGCCAAAATAATTTGCCTCCCAAAATAATTTGCCAAAATAATTTGACTCGCAAAATAATTTGCCTCCCAAAATAATTTGCCTCCCAAAATAATAATAAATAATTTGCCTCCCAAAATAATTTGCCAAAATAATTTGCCAAAATAATTTGCCAAAATAATTTGCCAAAATAATTTGCCTCCCAAAATAATTTGCCTCCCAAAATAATTTGCCAAAATAATTTGCCTCCCAAAATAATTTGCCAAAATAATTTGCCTCCCAAAATAATTTGCCTCCCAAAATAATAATAAATAATTTGCCTCCCAAAATAATTTGCCAAAATAATTTGCCAAAATAATTTGCCAAAATAATTTGCCAAAATAATTTGCCTCCCAAAATAATTTGCCAAAATAATTTGCCTCCCAAAATAATTTGCCAAAATAATTTGCCTCCCAAAATAATTTGCCTCCCAAAATAATTTGCCTCCCAAAATAATTTGCCTCCCAAAATAATTTCCCAAAATAATTTGCCTCCCAAAATAATTTGCCTCCCAAAATAATTTGCCAAAATAATTTGACTCGCAAAATAATTTGCCTCCCAAAATAATTTGCCAAAATATTTTCCCAAAATAATTTGCCAAAATAATTTGCCAAAATTTTAGGAGCTGTTTCTCAATAACCAAAAGTGTAAAATAATGTTTTAGGAGCATTTTCTCAACAACCAAAGTGTCAAATAATGGTTAGAAGCTGTTTTTCAACAACCAAAAGTGTCAAATAATGTTTTAGGAGCTGTTTCTCACTAATTTGCCTCCCAAAATAATTTGCCAAAATAATTTGCCTCCCAAAATAATTTGCCTCCCAAAATAATTTGCCTCCCAAAATTATTTGCCAAAATAATTTGACTCCCAAAATATTTTGCCAAAATAATTTGCCTCCCAAAATAATTTGCCAAAATAATTTGCCTTCCAAAATAATTTGCCTTCCAAAATAATAATAAATAATTTGCCTCCCAAAATAATTTGCCTCCCAAAATAATTTGCCAAAATAATTTGCCTCCCAAAATAATTTGCCTCCCAAAATAATTTGCCTCCCAAAATAATTTGCCAAAATAATTTGCCTCCCAAAATAATTTGCCAAAATAATTTGCCTCCCAAAATAATTTGCCTCCCAAAATAATTTGCCAAAATAATTTGCCTTCCAAAATAATTTGCCAAAATATTTTCCCAAAATAATTTGCCAAAATAATTTGCCAAAATTTTAGGAGCTGTTTCTCAATAACCAAAAGTGTAAAATAATGTTTTAGGAGCTGTTTCTCAACAACCAAAGTGTCAAATAATTGTTAGAAGCTGTTTTTCAACAACCAAAAGTGTCAAATAATGTTTTAGGAGCTGTTTCTCAACAACCAAAAGTGTAAAATAATGTTTTAGGAGCATTTTCTCAACAACCAAAGTGTCAAATAATGGTTAGAAGCTGTTTTTCAACAACCAAAAGTGTCAAATAATGTTTTAGGAGCTGTTTCTCAATAACCAAAAGTGTAAAATAATGTTTTAGGAGCTGTTTCTCAACAACCAAAGTGTCAAATAATGGTAAGAAGCTGTTTTTCAACAACCAAAAGTGTCAAATAATGTTTTAGGAGCTGTTTCTCACTAATTTGCCTCCCAAAATAATTTGCCAAAATAATTTGCCTCCCAAAATAATTTGCCTCCCAAAATAATTTGCCTCCCAAAATAATTTGCCAAAATAATTTGCCTCCCAAAATAATTTGCCAAAATTTTAGGAGCTGTTTCTCAATAACCAAAAGTGTAAAATAATGTTTTAGGAGCTGTTTCTCAACAACCAAAGTGTCAAATAATGGTTAGAAGCTGTTTTTCAACAACCAAAAGTGTCAAATAATGTTTTAGGAGCTGTTTCTCAATAACCAAAAGTGTAAAATAATGTTTTAGGAGCTGTTTCTCAACAACCAAAGTGTCAAATAATGGTTAGAAGCTGTTTTTCAACAACCAAAAGTGTCAAATAATGTTTTAGGAGCTGTTTCTCACTAATTTGCCTCCCAAAATAATTTGCCAAAATAATTTGCCTCCCAAAATAATTTGCCTCCCAAAATAATTTGCCTCCCAAAATAATTTGCCTCCCAAAATAATTTGCCAAAATAATTTGACTCCCAAAATAATTTGCCAAAATAATTTGCCTCCCAAAATAATTTGCCTTCCAAAATAATTTGCCTTCCAAAATAATAATAAATAATTTGCCTCCCAAAATAATTTGCCTCCCAAAATAATTTGCCAAAATAATTTGCCTCCCAAAATAATTTGCCTCCCAAAATAATTTGCCTCCCAAAATAATTTGCCAAAATAATTTGCCTCCCAAAATAATTTGCCAAAATAATTTGCCTCCCAAAATAATTTGCCAAAATAATTTGCCTCCCAAAATAATTTGCCTGCCAAAATAATTTGCCTCCCAAAATAATTTGCCAAAATAATTTGCCTCCCAAAATAATTTTCCTCCCAAAATAATTTGCCTCCCAAAATAATTTGCCAAAATAATTTGCCTCCCAAAATAATTTGCCAAAATAATTTGCCTCCCAAAATAATTTGCCTCCCAAAATAATTTGCCTCCCAAAATAATTTGCCGCCCAAAATAATTTGCCTCCCAAAATAATTTGCCTCCCAAAATAATTAGCCTCCCAAAATAATTTAACCTCCCAAAATAATAATAATCACCAATAATAATAACCAAGTGTCAAATAATGTTTTAGGAGCTGTTTCTCAATTCTCAATAATCTTCTCAATTATTTGCCAAAATAATTTGACTCCCAAAATATTTTGCCAAAATAATTTGCCTCCCAAAATAATTTGCCAAAATAATTTGCCTTCCAAAATAATTTGCCTTCCAAAATAATAATAAATAATTTGCCTCCCAAAATAATTTGCCTCCCAAAATAATTTGCCAAAATAATTTGCCTCCCAAAATAATTTGCCTCCCAAAATAATTTGCCTCCCAAAATAATTTGCCAAAATAATTTGACTCCCAAAATAATTTGACTCCCAAAATAATTTGCCTCCCAAAATAATTTGCCTCCCAAAATAATTTGCCAAAATAATTTGCCTCCCAAAATAATTTGCCTCCCAAAATAATTTGCCAAAATAATTTGCCAAAATAATTTGACTCCCAAAATAATTTGACTCCCAAAATAATTTGCCTCCCAAAATAATTTGACTCCCAAAATAATTTGCCAAAATAATTTGACTCCCAAAATAATTTGCCAAAATAATTTGCCTCCCAAAATAATTTGCCTCCCAAAATAATAATAAATAATTTGACTCCCAAAATAATTTGCCTGCCAAAATAATTTGCCTCCCAAAATAATTTGCCAAAATAATTTGCCTCCCAAAATAATTTGCCAAAATAATTTGCCTCCCAAAATAATTTGCCTCCCAAAATAATAATAAATAATTTGCCTCCCAAAATAATTTGCCTGCCAAAATAATTTGCCTCCCAAAATAATTTGCCAAAATAATTTGCCTCCCAAAATAATTTGCCTCCCAAAATAATTTGACTCCCAAAATAATTTGACTCCCAAAATAATTTGCCAAAATAATTTGACTCCCAAAATAATTTGCCAAAATAATTTGCCTCCCAAAATAATTTGCCTCCCAAAATAATAATAAATAATTTGACTCCCAAAATAATTTGACTCCCAAAATAATTTGCCTCCCAAAATAATTTGCCTGCCAAAATAATTTGCCTCCCAAAATAATTTGCCAAAATAATTTGACTCCCAAAATAATTTGACAAAATAATTTGACTCCCAAAATAATTTGCCTCCCAAAATAATTTGCCTCCCAAAATAATAATAAATAATTTGCCTCCCAAAATAATAATAAATAATTTGCCTCCCAAAATAATTTGCCAAAATAATTTGCCTCCCAAAATAATTTGCCAAAATAATTTGCCTCCCAAAATAATTTGACAAAATTTTAGGAGCTGTTTCTCAATAACCAAAAGTGTAAAATAATGTTTTAGGAGCTGTTTCTCAACAACCAAAGTGTCAAATAATTGTTAGAAGCTGTTTTTCAACAACCAAAAGTGTTAAATAATGTTTTAGAAGCTGTTTCTCAATAACCAAAAGTGTAAAATAATGTTTTAGGAGCATTTTCTCAACAACCAAAGTGTCAAATAATGGTTAGAAGCTGTTTTTCAACAACCAAAAGTGTCAAATAATGTTTTAGGAGCTGTTTCTCAATAACCAAAAGTGTAAAATAATGTTTTAGGAGCTGTTTCTCAACAACCAAAGTGTCAAATAATGGTAAGAAGCTGTTTTTCAACAACCAAAAGTGTCAAATAATGTTTTAGGAGCTGTTTCTCACTAATTTGCCTCCCAAAATAATTTGCCAAAATAATTTGCCTCCCAAAATAATTTGCCTCCCAAAATAATTTGCCAAAATAATTTGCCTCCCAAAATAATTTGCCAAAATTTTAGGAGCTGTTTCTCAATAACCAAAAGTGTAAAATAATGTTTTAGGAGCTGTTTCTCAACAACCAAAGTGTCAAATAATGGTTAGAAGCTGTTTTTCAACAACCAAAAGTGTCAAATAATGTTTTAGGAGCTGTTTCTCAATAACCAAAAGTGTAAAATAATGTTTTAGGAGCTGTTTCTCAACAACCAAAGTGTCAAATAATGGTTAGAAGCTGTTTTTCAACAACCAAAAGTGTCAAATAATGTTTTAGGAGCTGTTTCTCACTAATTTGCCTCCCAAAATAATTTGCCAAAATAATTTGCCTCCCAAAATAATTTGCCTCCCAAAATAATTTGCCTCCCAAAATAATTTGCCTCCCAAAATAATTTGCCAAAATAATTTGACTCCCAAAATAATTTGCCAAAATAATTTGCCTCCCAAAATAATTTGCCTTCCAAAATAATTTGCCTTCCAAAATAATAATAAATAATTTGCCTCCCAAAATAATTTGCCTCCCAAAATAATTTGCCAAAATAATTTGCCTCCCAAAATAATTTGCCTCCCAAAATAATTTGCCTCCCAAAATAATTTGCCAAAATAATTTGCCTCCCAAAATAATTTGCCAAAATAATTTGCCTCCCAAAATAATTTGCCAAAATAATTTGCCTCCCAAAATAATTTGCCTGCCAAAATAATTTGCCTCCCAAAATAATTTGCCAAAATAATTTGCCTCCCAAAATAATTTTCCTCCCAAAATAATTTGCCTCCCAAAATAATTTGCCAAAATAATTTGCCTCCCAAAATAATTTGCCAAAATAATTTGCCTCCCAAAATAATTTGCCTCCCAAAATAATTTGCCTCCCAAAATAATTTGCCGCCCAAAATAATTTGCCTCCCAAAATAATTTGCCTCCCAAAATAATTAGCCTCCCAAAATAATTTAACCTCCCAAAATAATAATAATCACCAATAATAATAACCAAGTGTCAAATAATGTTTTAGGAGCTGTTTCTCAATTCTCAATAATCTTCTCAATTATTTGCCAAAATAATTTGACTCCCAAAATATTTTGCCAAAATAATTTGCCTCCCAAAATAATTTGCCAAAATAATTTGCCTTCCAAAATAATTTGCCTTCCAAAATAATAATAAATAATTTGCCTCCCAAAATAATTTGCCTCCCAAAATAATTTGCCAAAATAATTTGCCTCCCAAAATAATTTGCCTCCCAAAATAATTTGCCTCCCAAAATAATTTGCCAAAATAATTTGACTCCCAAAATAATTTGACTCCCAAAATAATTTGCCTCCCAAAATAATTTGCCTCCCAAAATAATTTGCCAAAATAATTTGCCTCCCAAAATAATTTGCCTCCCAAAATAATTTGCCTCCCAAAATAATTTGCCAAAATAATTTGACTCCCAAAATAATTTGACTCCCAAAATAATTTGCCTCCCAAAATAATTTGCCTCCCAAAATAATTTGACTCCCAAAATAATTTGCCAAAATAATTTGACTCCCAAAATAATTTGCCAAAATAATTTGCCTCCCAAAATAATTTGCCTCCCAAAATAATAATAAATAATTTGACTCCCAAAATAATTTGACTCCCAAAATAATTTGCCTCCCAAAATAATTTGCCTGCCAAAATAATTTGCCTCCCAAAATAATTTGCCAAAATAATTTGCCTCCCAAAATAATTTGCCTCCCAAAATAATTTGACTCCCAAAATAATTTGACTCCCAAAATAATTTGCCAAAATAATTTGACTCCCAAAATAATTTGCCAAAATAATTTGCCTCCCAAAATAATTTGCCTCCCAAAATAATAATAAATAATTTGACTCCCAAAATAATTTGACTCCCAAAATAATTTGCCTCCCAAAATAATTTGCCTGCCAAAATAATTTGCCTCCCAAAATAATTTGCCAAAATAATTTGACTCCCAAAATAATTTGACAAAATAATTTGACTCCCAAAATAATTTGCCTCCCAAAATAATTTGCCTCCCAAAATAATAATAAATAATTTGCCTCCCAAAATAATAATAAATAATTTGCCTCCCAAAATAATTTTCCTCCCAAAATAATTTGCCAAAATAATTTGCCAAAATAATTTGCCTCCCAAAATAATTTGCCAAAATAATTTGCCTCCCAAAATAATTTGCCAAAATAATTTGCCTCCCAAAATAATTTGCCTCCCAAAATAATTTGACTCCCAAAATAATTTGACTCCCAAAATAATTTGCCAAAATAATTTGCCTTCCAAAATAATTTGCCTCCCAAAATAATAATAAATAATTTGCCTCCCAAAATAATTTGCCAAAATAATTTGCCTCCCAAAATAATTTGCCTCCCAAAATAATTTGCCAAAATAATTTGCCTCCCAAAATAATTTGACAAAATTTTAGGAGCTGTTTCTCAATAACTAAAAGTGTAAAATAATGTTTTAGGAGCTGTTTCTCAACAACCAAAGTGTCAAATAATTGTTAGAAGCTGTTTTTCAACAACCAAAAGTGTTAAATAATGTTTTAGAAGCTGTTTCTCAATAACCAAAAGTGTAAAATAATGTTTTAGGAGCATTTTCTCAACAACCAAAGTGTCAAATAATGGTTAGAAGCTGTTTTTCAACAACCAAAAGTGTCAAATAATGTTTTAGGAGCTGTTTCTCAATAACCAAAAGTGTAAAATAATGTTTTAGGAGCTGTTTCTCAACAACCAAAGTGTCAAATAATGGTAAGAAGCTGTTTTTCAACAACCAAAAGTGTCAAATAATGTTTTAGGAGCTGTTTCTCACTAATTTGCCTCCCAAAATAATTTGCCAAAATAATTTGCCTCCCAAAATAATTTGCCTCCCAAAATAATTTGCCTCCCAAAATAATTTGCCAAAATAATTTGCCTCCCAAAATAATTTGCCAAAATTTTAGGAGCTGTTTCTCAATAACCAAAAGTGTAAAATAATGTTTTAGGAGCTGTTTCTCAACAACCAAAGTGTCAAATAATGGTTAGAAGCTGTTTTTCAACAACCAAAAGTGTCAAATAATGTTTTAGGAGCTGTTTCTCAATAACCAAAAGTGTAAAATAATGTTTTAGGAGCTGTTTCTCAACAACCAAAGTGTCAAATAATGGTTAGAAGCTGTTTTTCAACAACCAAAAGTGTCAAATAATGTTTTAGGAGCTGTTTCTCACTAATTTGCCTCCCAAAATAATTTGCCAAAATAATTTGCCTCCCAAAATAATTTGCCTCCCAAAATAATTTGCCTCCCAAAATAATTTGCCAAAATAATTTGACTCCCAAAATAATTTGCCAAAATAATTTGCCTCCCAAAATAATTTGCCTTCCAAAATAATTTGCCTTCCAAAATAATAATAAATAATTTGCCTCCCAAAATAATTTGCCTCCCAAAATAATTTGCCAAAATAATTTGCCTCCCAAAATAATTTGCCTCCCAAAATAATTTGCCTCCCAAAATAATTTGCCAAAATAATTTGCCTCCCAAAATAATTTGCCTCCCAAAATAATTTGCCTCCCAAAATAATTTGCCAAAATAATTTGCCTCCCAAAATAATTTGCCAAAATTTTAGGAGCTGTTTCTCAATAACCAAAAGTGTAAAATAATGTTTTAGGAGCTGTTTCTCAACAACCAAAGTGTCAAATAATGGTTAGAAGCTGTTTTTCAACAACCAAAAGTGTCAAATAATGTTTTAGGAGCTGTTTCTCAATAACCAAAAGTGTAAAATAATGTTTTAGGAGCTGTTTCTCAACAACCAAAGTGTCAAATAATGGTTAGAAGCTGTTTTTCAACAACCAAAAGTGTCAAATAATGTTTTAGGAGCTGTTTCTCACTAATTTGCCTCCCAAAATAATTTGCCAAAATAATTTGCCTCCCAAAATAATTTGCCTCCCAAAATAATTTGCCTCCCAAAATAATTTGCCTCCCAAAATAATTTGCCAAAATAATTTGACTCCCAAAATAATTTGCCAAAATAATTTGCCTCCCAAAATAATTTGCCTTCCAAAATAATTTGCCTTCCAAAATAATTTGCCTTCCAAAATAATAATAAATAATTTGCCTCCCAAAATAATTTGCCTCCCAAAATAATTTGCCAAAATAATTTGCCTCCCAAAATAATTTGCCTCCCAAAATAATTTGCCTCCCAAAATAATTTGCCAAAATAATTTGACTCCCAAAATAATTTGCCAAAATAATTTGCCTCCCAAAATAATTTGCCTTCCAAAATAATTTGCCTTCCAAAATAATAATAAATAATTTGCCTCCCAAAATAATTTGCCTCCCAAAATAATTTGCCAAAATAATTTGCCTCCCAAAATAATTTGCCTCCCAAAATAATTTGCCTCCCAAAATAATTTGCCAAAATAATTTGCCTCCCAAAATAATTTGCCTCCCAAAATAATTTGCCTCCCAAAATAATTTGCCAAAATAATTTGCCTCCCAAAATAATTTGCCAAAATTTTAGGAGCTGTTTCTCAATAACCAAAAGTGTAAAATAATGTTTTAGGAGCTGTTTCTCAACAACCAAAGTGTCAAATAATGGTTAGAAGCTGTTTTTCAACAACCAAAAGTGTCAAATAATGTTTTAGGAGCTGTTTCTCAATAACCAAAAGTGTAAAATAATGTTTTAGGAGCTGTTTCTCAACAACCAAAGTGTCAAATAATGGTTAGAAGCTGTTTTTCAACAACCAAAAGTGTCAAATAATGTTTTAGGAGCTGTTTCTCACTAATTTGCCTCCCAAAATAATTTGCCAAAATAATTTGCCTCCCAAAATAATTTGCCTCCCAAAATAATTTGCCTCCCAAAATAATTTGCCTCCCAAAATAATTTGCCAAAATAATTTGACTCCCAAAATAATTTGCCAAAATAATTTGCCTCCCAAAATAATTTGCCTTCCAAAATAATTTGCCTTCCAAAATAATAATAAATAATTTGCCTCCCAAAATAATTTGCCTCCCAAAATAATTTGCCAAAATAATTTGCCTCCCAAAATAATTTGCCTCCCAAAATAATTTGCCTCCCAAAATAATTTGCCAAAATAATTTGCCTCCCAAAATAATTTGCCAAAATAATTTGCCTCCCAAAATAATTTGCCAAAATAATTTGCCTCCCAAAATAATTTGCCTGCCAAAATAATTTGCCTCCCAAAATAATTTGCCAAAATAATTTGCCTCCCAAAATAATTTTCCTCCCAAAATAATTTGCCTCCCAAAATAATTTGCCAAAATAATTTGCCTCCCAAAATAATTTGCCAAAATAATTTGCCTCCCAAAATAATTTGCCTCCCAAAATAATTTGCCTCCCAAAATAATTTGCCGCCCAAAATAATTTGCCTCCCAAAATAATTTGCCTCCCAAAATAATTAGCCTCCCAAAATAATTTAACCTCCCAAAATAATAATAATCACCAATAATAATAACCAAAAGTGTCAAATAATGTTTTAGGAGCTGTTTCTCAATTCTCAATAATCTTCTCAATTATTTGCCAAAATAATTTGACTCCCAAAATATTTTGCCAAAATAATTTGCCTCCCAAAATAATTTGCCAAAATAATTTGCCTTCCAAAATAATTTGCCTTCCAAAATAATAATAAATAATTTGCCTCCCAAAATAATTTGCCTCCCAAAATAATTTGCCAAAATAATTTGCCTCCCAAAATAATTTGCCTCCCAAAATAATTTGCCTCCCAAAATAATTTGCCAAAATAATTTGCCTCCCAAAATAATTTGCCAAAATAATTTGCTTCCCAAAATAATTTGCCTCCCAAAATAATTTGCCAAAATAATTTGCCTCCCAAAATAATTTGCCTCCCAAAATAATTTGCCAAAATAATTTGCCAAAATAATTTGACTCCCAAAATAATTTGCCTCCCAAAATAATTTGCCTCCCAAAATAATTTGCCTCCCAAAATAATTTGCCAAAATAATTTGACTCCCAAAATAATTTGCCAAAATAATTTGCCTCCCAAAATAATTTGCCTCCCAAAATAATAATAAATAATTTGACTCCCAAAATAATTTGACTCCCAAAATAATTTGCCTCCCAAAATAATTTGCCTGCCAAAATAATTTGCCTCCCAAAATAATTTGCCAAAATAATTTGACTCCCAAAATAATTTGCCAAAATAATTTGACTCGCAAAATAATTTGCCTCCCAAAATAATTTGCCTCCCAAAATAATTTGCCTCCCAAAATAATAATAAATAATTTGCCTCCCAAAATAATTTGCAAAAATAATTTGCCTCCCAAAATAATTTGCCAAAATAATTTGCCTCCCAAAATAATTTGCCAAAATAATTTGCCTCCCAAAATAATTTGCCTCCCAAAATAATTTGCCTCCCAAAATAATTTGCCTCCCAAAATAATTTGCCTCCCAAAATAATTTGCCTCCCAAAATAATAATAAATAATTTGCCTCCCAAAATAATTTGCCAAAATAATTTGCCAAAATAATTTGCCTCCCAAAATAATTTGCCAAAATAATTTGCCTCCCAAAATAATTTGCCAAAATAATTTTACTCGCAAAATAATTTGCCTCCCAAAATAATTTGCCAAAATAATTTGCCAAAATAATTTGCCAAAATAATTTGCCTCCCAAAATAATTTGCCTCCCAAAATAATTTGCCAAAATAATTTGCCTCCCAAAATAATTTGCCAAAATAATTTGCCTCCCAAAATAATTTGCCAAAATAATTTGCCTCCCAAAATAATTTGCCTCCCAAAATAATTTGCCTCCCAAAATAATTTGCCTCCCAAAATAATTTCCCAAAATAATTTGCCTCCCAAAATAATTTGCCAAAATAATTTGCCTCCCAAAATAATTTGCCTCCCAAAATAATTTGCCTCCCAAAATAATTTGCCAAAATTTTAGGAGCTGTTTCTCAATAACCAAAAGTGTAAAATAATGTTTTAGGAGCTGTTTCTCAACAACCAAAGTGTCAAATAATTGTTAGAAGCTGTTTTTCAACAACCAAAAGTGTTAAATAATGTTTTAGAAGCTGTTTCTCAATAACCAAAAGTGTAAAATAATGTTTTAGGAGCATTTTCTCAACAACCAAAGTGTCAAATAATGGTTAGAAGCTGTTTTTCAACAACCAAAAGTGTCAAATAATGTTTTAGGAGCTGTTTCTCAATAACCAAAAGTGTAAAATAATGTTTTAGGAGCTGTTTCTCAACAACCAAAGTGTCAAATAATGTTTAGAAGCTGTTTTTCAACAACCAAAAGTGTCAAATAATGTTTTAGGAGCTGTTTCTCACTAATTTGCCTCCCAAAATAATTTGCCAAAATAATTTGCCTCCCAAAATAATTTGCCTCCCAAAATAATTTGCCTCCCAAAATAATTTGCCAAAATAATTTGCCTCCCAAAATAATTTGCCAAAATAATTTGACTCCCAAAATAATTTGCCAAAATAATTTGCCTCCCAAAATAATTTGCCTTCCAAAATAATTTGCCTTCCAAAATAATAATAAATAATTTGCCTCCCAAAATAATTTGCCTCCCAAAATAATTTGCCTCCCAAAATAATTTGCCTCCCAAAATAATTTGCCAAAATAATTTGCCTCCCAAAATAATTTGCCAAAATAATTTGCCTCCCAAAATAATTTGCCAAAATAATTTGCCTCCCAAAATAATTTGCCAAAATAATTTGCCTCCCAAAATAATTTGCCTGCCAAAATAATTTGCCTCCCAAAATAATTTGCCAAAATAATTTGCCTCCCAAAATAATTTTCCTCCCAAAATAATTTGCCTCCCAAAATAATTTGCCAAAATAATTTGCCTCCCAAAATAATTTGCCAAAATAATTTGCCTCCCAAAATAATTTGCCTCCCAAAATAATTTGCCTCCCAAAATAATTTGCCGCCCAAAATAATTTGCCTCCCAAAATAATTTGCCTCCCAAAATAATTAGCCTCCCAAAATAATTTAACCTCCCAAAATAATAATAATCACCAATAATAATAACCGAAAGTGTCAAATAATGTTTTAGGAGCTGTTTCTCAATTCTCAATAATCTTCTCAATTATTTGCCAAAATAATTTGACTCCCAAAATATTTTGCCAAAATAATTTGCCTTCCAAAATAATAATAAATAATTTGCCTCCCAAAATAATTTGCCTCCCAAAATAATTTGCCTCCCAAAATAATTTGCCTTCCAAAATAATTTGCCTCCCAAAATAATAATAAATAATTTGCCTCCCAAAATAATTTGCCTCCCAAAATAATTTGCCAAAATAATTTGCCTCCCAAAATAATTTGCCAAAATAATTTGCCTCCCAAAATAATTTGCCAAAATTTTAGGAGCTGTTTCTCAATAACCAAAAGTGTAAAATAATGTTTTAGGAGCTGTTTCTCAACAACCAAAGTGTCAAATAATTGTTAGAAGCTGTTTTTCAATAACCAAAAGTGTCAAATAATGTTTTAGGAGCTGTTTCTCAACAACCAAAAGTGTAAAATAATGTTTTAGGAGCTGTTTCTCAACAACCAAAGTGTCAAATAATTGTTAGAAGCTGTTTCTCAACAACCAAAAGTGTAAAATAATGTTTTAGGAGCTGTTTCTCAACAACCAAAGTGTCAAATAATGGTTAGAAGCTGTTTTTCAACAACCAAACGTGTTAAATAATGTTTTAGGAGCTGTTTCTCAATAACCAAAAGTGTAAAATAATGTTTTAGGAGCTGTTTCTCAACAACCAAAGTGTCAAATAATGGTTAGAAGCTGTTTTTCAACAACCAAAAGTGTCAAATAATGTTTTAGGAGCTGTTTCTCACTAATTTGCCTCCCAAAATAATTTGCCTCCCAAAATAATTTGCCTCCCAAAATAATTTGCCTCCCAAAATAATTTGACTCCCAAAATAATTTGCCTCCCAAAATAATTTGCCAAAATAATTTGCCTTCCAAAATAATTTGCCTTCCAAAATAATAATAAATAATTTGCCTCCCAAAATAATTTGCCTCCCAAAATAATTTGCCAAAATAATTTGCCTCCCAAAATAATTTGCCTCCCAAAATAATTTGCCAAAATAATTTGCCTCCCAAAATAATTTGCCAAAATAATTTGCCTCCCAAAATAATTTGCCAAAATAATTTGCCTCCCAAAATAATTTGCCTGCCAAAATAATTTGCCTCCCAAAATAATTTGCCTCCCAAAATAATTTGCCAAAATAATTTGCCTCCCAAAATAATTTGCCTGCCAAAATAATTTGCCTCCCAAAATAATTTGCCTCCCAAAATAATTTGCCAAAATAATTTGCCTGCCAAAATAATTTGCCTCCCAAAATAATTTGCCTCCCAAAATAATTTGCCTTCCAAAATAATTTGCCTTCCAAAATAATAATAAATAATTTGCCTCCCAAAATAATTTGCCTCCCAAAATAATTTGCCAAAATAATTTGCCTCCCAAAATAATTTGCCAAAATAATTTGCCTCCCAAAATAATTTGCCTCCCAAAATAATTTGCCAAAGTAATTTGCCTCCCAAAATAATTTGCCTGCCAAAATAATTTGCCTCCCAAAATAATTTGCCAAAATAATTTGCCTCCCAAAATAATTTGCCTCCCAAAATAATTTGCCAAAATAATTTGCCTCCCAAAATAATTTGCCTCCCAAAATAATTTGCCTCCCAAAATAATTTGCCTCCCAAAATAATTTGCCTCCCAAAATAATTTGCCGCCCAAAATAATTTGCCTCCCAAAATAATTTGCCAAAATAATTTGACTCGCAAAATAATTTGCCTCCCAAAATAATAATAAATAATTTGCCTCCCAAAATAATTTGCCAAAATAATTTGCCTCCCAAAATAATTTGCCAAAATAATTTGACTCGCAAAATAATTTGCCTCCCAAAATAATTTGCCTCCCAAAATAATAATAAATAATTTGCCTCCCAAAATAATTTGCCAAAATAATTTGCCAAAATAATTTGCCTCCCAAAATAATTTGCCTTCCAAAATAATAATAAATAATTTGCCAAAATAATTTGACTCGCAAAATAATTTGCCTCCCAAAATAATAATAAATAATTTGCCTCCCAAAATAATTTGCCAAAATAATTTGCCTCCCAAAATAATTTGCCAAAATAATTTGACTCGCAAAATAATTTGCCTCCCAAAATAATTTGCCTCCCAAAATAATAATAAATAATTTGCCTCCCAAAATAATTTGCCAAAATAATTTGCCAAAATAATTTGCCTCCCAAAATAATTTGCCTCCCAAAATAATTTGCCAAAATAATTTGCCTCCCAAAATAATTTGCCTCCCAAAATAATTTGCCTCCCAAAATAATAATAAATAATTTGCCTCCCAAAATAATTTGCCAAAATAATTTGCCAAAATAATTTGCCAAAATAATTTGCCAAAATATTTTCCCAAAATAATTTGCCAAAATAATTTGCCAAAATTTTAGGAGCTGTTTCTCAATAACCAAAAGTGTAAAATAATGTTTTAGGAGCTGTTTCTCAACAACCAAAGTGTCAAATAATTGTTAGAAGCTGTTTTTCAACAACCAAAAGTGTCAAATAATGTTTTAGGAGCTGTTTCTCAACAACCAAAAGTGTAAAATAATGTTTTAGGAGCTGTTTCTCAACAACCAAAGTGTCAAATAATGGTTAGAAGCTGTTTTTCAACAACCAAAAGTGTTAAATAATGTTTTAGAAGCTGTTTCTCAATAACCAAAAGTGTAAAATAATGTTTTAGGAGCATTTTCTCAACAACCAAAGTGTCAAATAATGGTTAGAAGCTGTTTTTCAACAACCAAAAGTGTCAAATAATGTTTTAGGAGCTGTTTCTCACTAATTTGCCTCCCAAAATAATTTGCCAAAATAATTTGCCAAAATAATTTGCCAAAATAATTTGCCTCCCAAAATAATTTGCCTCCCAAAATAATTTGCCTCCCAAAATAATTTGCCTCCCAAAATTATTTGCCAAAATAATTTGACTCCCAAAATATTTTGCCAAAATAATTTGCCTCCCAAAATAATTTGCCAAAATAATTTGCCTTCCAAAATAATTTGCCTTCCAAAATAATAATAAATAATTTGCCTCCCAAAATAATTTGCCTCCCAAAATAATTTGCCAAAATAATTTGCCTCCCAAAATAATTTGCCTCCCAAAATAATTTGCCTCCCAAAATAATTTGCCAAAATAATTTGCCTCCCAAAATAATTTGCCAAAATAATTTGCCTCCCAAAATAATTTGCCTCCCAAAATAATTTGCCTCCCAAAATAATTTGCCAAAATAATTTGCCTCCCAAAATAATTTGCCTCCCAAAATAATTTGCCAAAATAATTTGCTTCCCAAAATAATTTGCCAAAATAATTTGACTCGCAAAATAATTTGCCTCCCAAAATAATTTGCCTCCCAAAATAATAATAAATAATTTGCCTCCCAAAATAATTTGCCAAAATAATTTGCCAAAATAATTTGCCTCCCAAAATAATTTGCCTCCCAAAATAATTTGCCAAAATAATTTGCCTCCCAAAATAATTTGCCTCCCAAAATAATTTGCCTCCCAAAATAATAATAAATAATTTGCCTCCCAAAATAATTTGCCAAAATAATTTGCCAAAATAATTTGCCAAAATAATTTGCCAAAATATTTTCCCAAAATAATTTGCCAAAATAATTTGCCAAAATTTTAGGAGCTGTTTCTCAATAACCAAAAGTGTAAAATAATGTTTTAGGAGCTGTTTCTCAACAACCAAAGTGTCAAATAATTGTTAGAAGCTGTTTTTCAACAACCAAAAGTGTCAAATAATGTTTTAGGAGCTGTTTCTCAACAACCAAAAGTGTAAAATAATGTTTTAGGAGCTGTTTCTCAACAACCAAAGTGTCAAATAATGGTTAGAAGCTGTTTTTCAACAACCAAAAGTGTTAAATAATGTTTTAGAAGCTGTTTCTCAATAACCAAAAGTGTAAAATAATGTTTTAGGAGCATTTTCTCAACAACCAAAGTGTCAAATAATGGTTAGAAGCTGTTTTTCAACAACCAAAAGTGTCAAATAATGTTTTAGGAGCTGTTTCTCACTAATTTGCCTCCCAAAATAATTTGCCAAAATAATTTGCCAAAATAATTTGCCAAAATAATTTGCCTCCCAAAATAATTTGCCTCCCAAAATAATTTGCCTCCCAAAATAATTTGCCTCCCAAAATTATTTGCCAAAATAATTTGACTCCCAAAATATTTTGCCAAAATAATTTGCCTCCCAAAATAATTTGCCAAAATAATTTGCCTTCCAAAATAATTTGCCTTCCAAAATAATAATAAATAATTTGCCTCCCAAAATAATTTGCCTCCCAAAATAATTTGCCAAAATAATTTGCCTCCCAAAATAATTTGCCTCCCAAAATAATTTGCCTCCCAAAATAATTTGCCAAAATAATTTGCCTCCCAAAATAATTTGCCAAAATAATTTGCCTCCCAAAATAATTTGCCTCCCAAAATAATTTGCCTCCCAAAATAATTTGCCAAAATAATTTGCCTCCCAAAATAATTTGCCTCCCAAAATAATTTGCCAAAATAATTTGCTTCCCAAAATAATTTGCCTCCCAAAATAATTTGCCAAAATAATTTGCCTCCCAAAATAATTTGCCTCCCAAAATAATTTGACTCCCAAAATAATTTGACTCCCAAAATAATTTGCCAAAATAATTTGACTCCCAAAATAATTTGCCAAAATAATTTGCCTCCCAAAATAATTTGCCTCCCAAAATAATAATAAATAATTTGACTCCCAAAATAATTTGACTCCCAAAATAATTTGCCTCCCAAAATAATTTGCCTGCCAAAATAATTTGCCTCCCAAAATAATTTGCCAAAATAATTTGACTCCCAAAATAATTTGCCAAAATAATTTGACTCCCAAAATAATTTGCCTCCCAAAATAATTTGCCTCCCAAAATAATAATAAATAATTTGCCTCCCAAAATAATAATAAATAATTTGCCTCCCAAAATAATTTTCCTCCCAAAATAATTTGCCAAAATAATTTGCCAAAATAATTTGCCTCCCAAAATAATTTGCCAAAATAATTTGCCTCCCAAAATAATTTGCCAAAATAATTTGCCTCCCAAAATAATTTGCCTCCCAAAATAATTTGCCTCCCAAAATAATTTGACTCCCAAAATAATTTGCCTCCCAAAATAATTTGCCAAAATAATTTGCCTTCCAAAATAATTTGCCTCCCAAAATAATAATAAATAATTTGCCTCCCAAAATAATTTGCCTCCCAAAATAATTTGCCAAAATAATTTGCCAAAATAATTTGCCTCCCAAAATAATTTGCCTCCCAAAATAATTTGCCAAAATAATTTGCCTCCCAAAATAATTTGCCAAAATAATTTGCCTCCCAAAATAATTTGACAAAATTTTAGGAGCTGTTTCTCAATAACCAAAAGTGTAAAATAATGTTTTAGGAGCTGTTTCTCAACAACCAAAGTGTCAAATAATGTTTTAGAAGCTGTTTCTCAATAACCAAAAGTGTAAAATAATGTTTTAGGAGCATTTTCTCAACAACCAAAGTGTCAAATAATGGTTAGAAGCTGTTTTTCAACAACCAAAAGTGTCAAATAATGTTTTAGGAGCTGTTTCTCAATAACCAAAAGTGTAAAATAATGTTTTAGGAGCTGTTTCTCAACAACCAAAGTGTCAAATAATGGTAAGAAGCTGTTTTTCAACAACCAAAAGTGTCAAATAATGTTTTAGGAGCTGTTTCTCACTAATTTGCCTCCCAAAATAATTTGCCAAAATAATTTGCCTCCCAAAATAATTTGCCTCCCAAAATAATTTGCCTCCCAAAATAATTTGCCTCCCAAAATAATTTGCCTCCCAAAATAATTTGCCAAAATTTTAGGAGCTGTTTCTCAATAACCAAAAGTGTAAAATAATGTTTTAGGAGCTGTTTCTCAACAACCAAAGTGTCAAATAATGGTTAGAAGCTGTTTTTCAACAACCAAAAGTGTCAAATAATGTTTTAGGAGCTGTTTCTCAATAACCAAAAGTGTAAAATAATGTTTTAGGAGCTGTTTCTCAACAACCAAAGTGTCAAATAATGGTTAGAAGCTGTTTTTCAACAACCAAAAGTGTCAAATAATGTTTTAGGAGCTGTTTCTCACTAATTTGCCTCCCAAAATAATTTGCCAAAATAATTTGCCTCCCAAAATAATTTGCCTCCCAAAATAATTTGCCTCCCAAAATAATTTGCCTCCCAAAATAATTTGACTCCCAAAATAATTTGCCTCCCAAAATAATTTGCCTTCCAAAATAATTTGCCTTCCAAAATAATAATAAATAATTTGCCTCCCAAAATAATTTGCCTCCCAAAATAATTTGCCAAAATAATTTGCCTCCCAAAATAATTTGCCTCCCAAAATAATTTGCCTCCCAAAATAATTTGCCTCCCAAAATAATTTGCCAAAATAATTTGCCTCCCAAAATAATTTGCCTCCCAAAATAATTTGCCTCCCAAAATAATTTGCCAAAATAATTTGACTCCCAAAATAATTTGCCAAAATAATTTGCCTCCCAAAATAATTTGCCAAAATAATTTGCCTTCCAAAATAATTTGCCTCCCAAAATAATAATAAATAATTTGCCTCCCAAAATAATTTGCCTCCCAAAATAATTTGCCAAAATAATTTGCCTCCCAAAATAATTTGCCTCCCAAAATAATTTGCCTCCCAAAATAATTTGCCTCCCAAAATAATTTGCCTCCCAAAATAATTTGCCAAAATATTTTCCCAAAATAATTTGCCAAAATAATTTGCCAAAATTTTAGGAGCTGTTTCTCAATAACCAAAAGTGTAAAATAATGTTTTAGGAGCTGTTTCTCAACAACCAAAGTGTCAAATAATTGTTAGAAGCTGTTTTTCAACAACCAAAAGTGTCAAATAATGTTTTAGGAGCTGTTTCTCAACAACCAAAAGTGTAAAATAATGTTTTAGGAGCTGTTTCTCAACAACCAAAGTGTCAAATAATGGTTAGAAGCTGTTTTTCAACAACCAAAAGTGTTAAATAATGTTTTAGAAGCTGTTTCTCAATAACCAAAAGTGTAAAATAATGTTTTAGGAGCATTTTCTCAACAACCAAAGTGTCAAATAATGGTTAGAAGCTGTTTTTCAACAACCAAAAGTGTCAAATAATGTTTTAGGAGCTGTTTCTCACTAATTTGCCTCCCAAAATAATTTGCCAAAATAATTTGCCAAAATAATTTGCCTCCCAAAATAATTTGCCTCCCAAAATAATTTGCCTCCCAAAATTATTTGCCAAAATAATTTGACTCCCAAAATATTTTGCCAAAATAATTTGCCTCCCAAAATAATTTGCCAAAATAATTTGCCTTCCAAAATAATAATAAATAATTTGCCTCCCAAAATAATTTGCCTCCCAAAATAATTTGCCAAAATAATTTGCCTCCCAAAATAATTTGCCTCCCAAAATAATTTGCCTCCCAAAATAATTTGCCAAAATAATTTGCCTCCCAAAATAATTTGCCAAAATAATTTGCTTCCCAAAATAATTTGCCTCCTAAAATAATTTGCCAAAATAATTTGCCTCCCAAAATAATTTGCCAAAATAATTTGCCAAAATAATTTGACTCCCAAAATAATTTGACTCCCAAAATAATTTGCCTCCCAAAATAATTTGCCTCCCAAAATAATTTGCCTCCCAAAATAATTTGCCTCCCAAAATAATTTGACTCCCAAAATAATTTGCCAAAATAATTTGACTCCCAAAATAATTTGCCAAAATAATTTGCCTCCCAAAATAATTTGCCTCCCAAAATAATAATAAATAATTTGACTCCCAAAATAATTTGACTCCCAAAATAATTTGCCTCCCAAAATAATTTGCCTGCCAAAATAATTTGCCTCCCAAAATAATTTGCCAAAATAATTTGACTCCCAAAATAATTTGCCAAAATAATTTGACTCCCAAAATAATTTGCCTCCCAAAATAATTTGCCTCCCAAAATAATAATAAATAATTTGCCTCCCAAAATAATAATAAATAATTTGCCTCCCAAAATAATTTGCCTCCCAAAATAATTTGCCAAAATAATTTGCCAAAATAATTTGCCTCCCAAAATAATTTGCCTCCCAAAATAATTTGCCAAAATAATTTGCCTCCCAAAATAATTTGCCTCCCAAAATAATTTGACTCCCAAAATAATTTGCCTCCCAAAATAATTTGCCAAAATAATTTGCCTTCCAAAATAATTTGCCTCCCAAAATAATAATAAATAATTTGCCTCCCAAAATAATTTGCCTCCCAAAATAATTTGCCAAAATAATTTGCCTCCCAAAATAATTTGCCAAAATAATTTGCCTTCCAAAATAATTTGCCTCCCAAAATAATAATAAATAATTTGCCTCCCAAAATAATTTGCCTCCCAAAATAATTTGCCTCCCAAAATAATTTGCCTCCCAAAATAATTTGCCAAAATAATTTGCCTCCCAAAATAATTTGCCAAAATAATTTGCCAAAATAATTTGACTCCCAAAATAATTTGCCAAAATAATTTGCCTCCCAAAATAATTTGCCTCCCAAAATAATAATAAATAATTTGCCTCCCAAAATAATTTGCCTCCCAAAATAATTTGCCAAAATAATTTGCCTCCCAAAATAATTTGCCAAAATAATTTGCCTCCCAAAATAATTTGCCAAAATAATTTGCCTCCCAAAATAATTTGCCAAAATAATTTGCCTCCCAAAATAATTTGCCTCCCAAAATAATTTGCCTCCCAAAATAATTTGCCTCCCAAAATAATTTGCCAAAATAATTTGCCTCCCAAAATAATTTGCCTCCCAAAATAATTTGCCTCCCAAAATAATTTGCCAAAATAATTTGACTCCCAAAATAATTTGCCAAAATAATTTGCCAAAATAATTTGCCTCCCAAAATAATTTGCCAAAATAATTTGCCTTCCAAAATAATTTGCCTCCCAAAATAATAATAAATAATTTGCCTCCCAAAATAATTTGCCTCCCAAAATAATTTGCCAAAATAATTTGCCTCCCAAAATAATTTGCCTCCCAAAATAATTTGCCTCCCAAAATAATTTGCCTCCCAAAATAATTTGCCTCCCAAAATAATTTGCCAAAATATTTTCCCAAAATAATTTGCCAAAATAATTTGCCAAAATTTTAGGAGCTGTTTCTCAATAACCAAAAGTGTAAAATAATGTTTTAGGAGCTGTTTCTCAACAACCAAAGTGTCAAATAATTGTTAGAAGCTGTTTTTCAACAACCAAAAGTGTCAAATAATGTTTTAGGAGCTGTTTCTCAACAACCAAAAGTGTAAAATAATGTTTTAGGAGCTGTTTCTCAACAACCAAAGTGTCAAATAATGGTTAGAAGCTGTTTTTCAACAACCAAAAGTGTTAAATAATGTTTTAGAAGCTGTTTCTCAATAACCAAAAGTGTAAAATAATGTTTTAGGAGCATTTTCTCAACAACCAAAGTGTCAAATAATGGTTAGAAGCTGTTTTTCAACAACCAAAAGTGTCAAATAATGTTTTAGGAGCTGTTTCTCACTAATTTGCCTCCCAAAATAATTTGCCAAAATAATTTGCCAAAATAATTTGCCTCCCAAAATAATTTGCCTCCCAAAATAATTTGCCTCCCAAAATTATTTGCCAAAATTATTTGACTCCCAAAATATTTTGCCAAAATAATTTGCCTCCCAAAATAATTTGCCAAAATAATTTGCCTTCCAAAATAATTTGCCTTCCAAAATAATAATAAATAATTTGCCTCCCAAAATAATTTGCCTCCCAAAATAATTTGCCAAAATAATTTGCCTCCCAAAATAATTTGCCTCCCAAAATAATTTGCCTCCCAAAATAATTTGCCAAAATAATTTGCCTCCCAAAATAATTTGCCAAAATAATTTGCTTCCCAAAATAATTTGCCTCCCAAAATAATTTGCCAAAATAATTTGCCTCCCAAAATAATTTGCCTCCCAAAATAATTTGCCAAAATAATTTGCCAAAATAATTTGACTCCCAAAATAATTTGACTCCCAAAATAATTTGCCTCCCAAAATAATTTGCCTCCCAAAATAATTTGCCTCCCAAAATAATTTGACTCCCAAAATAATTTGCCAAAATAATTTGACTCCCAAAATAATTTGCCAAAATAATTTGCCTCCCAAAATAATTTGCCTCCCAAAATAATAATAAATAATTTGACTCCCAAAATAATTTGACTCCCAAAATAATTTGCCTCCCAAAATAATTTGCCTGCCAAAATAATTTGCCTCCCAAAATAATTTGCCAAAATAATTTGACTCCCAAAATAATTTGACTCCCAAAATAATTTGCCTCCCAAAATAATTTGCCTCCCAAAATAATAATAAATAATTTGCCTCCCAAAATAATAATAAATAATTTGCCTCCCAAAATAATTTGCCTCCCAAAATAATTTGCCTCCCAAAATAATTTGACTCCCAAAATAATTTGCCAAAATAATTTGACTCCCAAAATAATTTGCCAAAATAATTTGCCTCCCAAAATAATTTGCCTCCCAAAATAATAATAAATAATTTGACTCCCAAAATAATTTGACTCCCAAAATAATTTGCCTCCCAAAATAATTTGCCTGCCAAAATAATTTGCCTCCCAAAATAATTTGCCAAAATAATTTGACTCCCAAAATAATTTGCCAAAATAATTTGACTCCCAAAATAATTTGCCTCCCAAAATAATTTGCCTCCCAAAATAATAATAAATAATTTGCCTCCCAAAATAATTTGTCTCCCAAAATAATTTGCCAAAATAATTTGCCAAAATAATTTGCCTCCCAAAATAATTTGCCAAAATAATTTGCCTCCCAAAATAATTTGCCAAAATAATTTGCCTCCCAAAATAATTTGCCTCCCAAAATAATTTGCCTCCCAAAATAATTTGACTCCCAAAATAATTTGCCTCCCAAAATAATTTGCCAAAATAATTTGCCTTCCAAAATAATTTGCCTCCCAAAATAATAATAAATAATTTGCCTCCCAAAATAATTTGCCTCCCAAAATAATTTGCCAAAATAATTTGCCTCCCAAAATAATTTGCCAAAATAATTTGCCTTCCAAAATAATTTGCCTCCCAAAATAATAATAAATAATTTGCCTCCCAAAATAATTTGCCTCCCAAAATAATTTGCCAAAATAATTTGCCTCCCAAAATAATTTGCCTCCCAAAATAATTTGCCTCCCAAAATAATTTGCCTCCCAAAATAATTTGCCTCCCAAAATAATTTGCCAAAATATTTTCCCAAAATAATTTGCCAAAATAATTTGCCAAAATTTTAGGAGCTGTTTCTCAATAACCAAAAGTGTAAAATAATGTTTTAGGAGCTGTTTCTCAACAACCAAAGTGTCAAATAATTGTTAGAAGCTGTTTTTCAACAACCAAAAGTGTCAAATAATGTTTTAGGAGCTGTTTCTCAACAACCAAAAGTGTAAAATAATGTTTTAGGAGCTGTTTCTCAACAACCAAAGTGTCAAATAATGGTTAGAAGCTGTTTTTCAACAACCAAAAGTGTTAAATAATGTTTTAGAAGCTGTTTCTCAATAACCAAAAGTGTAAAATAATGTTTTAGGAGCATTTTCTCAACAACCAAAGTGTCAAATAATGGTTAGAAGCTGTTTTTCAACAACCAAAAGTGTCAAATAATGTTTTAGGAGCTGTTTCTCACTAATTTGCCTCCCAAAATAATTTGCCAAAATAATTTGCCAAAATAATTTGCCTCCCAAAATAATTTGCCTCCCAAAATAATTTGCCTCCCAAAATTATTTGCCAAAATAATTTGACTCCCAAAATATTTTGCCAAAATAATTTGCCTCCCAAAATAATTTGCCAAAATAATTTGCCTTCCAAAATAATTTGCCTTCCAAAATAATAATAAATAATTTGCCTCCCAAAATAATTTGCCTCCCAAAATAATTTGCCAAAATAATTTGCCTCCCAAAATAATTTGCCTCCCAAAATAATTTGCCTCCCAAAATAATTTGCCAAAATAATTTGCCTCCCAAAATAATTTGCCAAAATAATTTGCTTCCCAAAATAATTTGCCTCCCAAAATAATTTGCCAAAATAATTTGCCTCCCAAAATAATTTGCCTCCCAAAATAATTTGCCTCCCAAAATAATTTGCCAAAATAATTTGACTCCCAAAATAATTTGACTCCCAAAATAATTTGACTCCCAAAATAATTTGCCTCCCAAAATAATTTGCCTCCCAAAATAATTTGCCTCCCAAAATAATTTGACTCCCAAAATAATTTGCCAAAATAATTTGACTCCCAAAATAATTTGCCAAAATAATTTGCCTCCCAAAATAATTTGCCTCCCAAAATAATAATAAATAATTTGACTCCCAAAATAATTTGACTCCCAAAATAATTTGCCTCCCAAAATAATTTGCCTGCCAAAATAATTTGCCTCCCAAAATAATTTGCCAAAATAATTTGACTCCCAAAATAATTTGCCAAAATAATTTGACTCCCAAAATAATTTGCCTCCCAAAATAATTTGCCTCCCAAAATAATAATAAATAATTTGCCTCCCAAAATAATAATAAATAATTTGCCTCCCAAAATAATTTGCCTCCCAAAATAATTTGCCAAAATAATTTGCCAAAATAATTTGCCAAAATAATTTGCCTCCCAAAATAATTTGCCAAAATAATTTGCCTCCCAAAATAATTTGCCAAAATAATTTGCCTCCCAAAATAATTTGCCTCCCAAAATAATTTGACTCCCAAAATAATTTGCCTCCCAAAATAATTTGCCAAAATAATTTGCCTTCCAAAATAATTTGCCTCCCAAAATAATAATAAATAATTTGCCTCCCAAAATAATTTGCCTCCCAAAATAATTTGCCAAAATAATTTGCCTCCCAAAATAATTTGCCTCCCAAAATAATTTGCCAAAATAATTTGACTCCCAAAATAATTTGACTCCCAAAATAATTTGCCTCCCAAAATAATTTGCCTCCCAAAATAATTTGCCAAAATAATTTGCCTCCCAAAATAATTTGCCTCCCAAAATAATTTGCCAAAATAATTTGCCAAAATAATTTGACTCCCAAAATAATTTGACTCCCAAAATAATTTGCCTCCCAAAATAATTTGCCTCCCAAAATAATTTGACTCCCAAAATAATTTGCCAAAATAATTTGACTCCCAAAATAATTTGCCAAAATAATTTGCCTCCCAAAATAATTTGCCTCCCAAAATAATAATAAATAATTTGACTCCCAAAATAATTTGCCTGCCAAAATAATTTGCCTCCCAAAATAATTTGCCAAAATAATTTGCCTCCCAAAATAATTTGCCAAAATAATTTGCCTCCCAAAATAATTTGCCTCCCAAAATAATAATAAATAATTTGCCTCCCAAAATAATTTGCCTGCCAAAATAATTTGCCTCCCAAAATAATTTGCCAAAATAATTTGCCTCCCAAAATAATTTGCCTCCCAAAATAATTTGACTCCCAAAATAATTTGACTCCCAAAATAATTTGCCAAAATAATTTGACTCCCAAAATAATTTGCCAAAATAATTTGCCTCCCAAAATAATTTGCCTCCCAAAATAATAATAAATAATTTGACTCCCAAAATAATTTGACTCCCAAAATAATTTGCCTCCCAAAATAATTTGCCTGCCAAAATAATTTGCCTCCCAAAATAATTTGCCAAAATAATTTGACTCCCAAAATAATTTGACAAAATAATTTGACTCCCAAAATAATTTGCCTCCCAAAATAATTTGCCTCCCAAAATAATAATAAATAATTTGCCTCCCAAAATAATAATAAATAATTTGCCTCCCAAAATAATTTGCCAAAATAATTTGCCTCCCAAAATAATTTGCCAAAATAATTTGCCTCCCAAAATAATTTGACAAAATTTTAGGAGCTGTTTCTCAATAACCAAAAGTGTAAAATAATGTTTTAGGAGCTGTTTCTCAACAACCAAAGTGTCAAATAATTGTTAGAAGCTGTTTTTCAACAACCAAAAGTGTTAAATAATGTTTTAGAAGCTGTTTCTCAATAACCAAAAGTGTAAAATAATGTTTTAGGAGCATTTTCTCAACAACCAAAGTGTCAAATAATGGTTAGAAGCTGTTTTTCAACAACCAAAAGTGTCAAATAATGTTTTAGGAGCTGTTTCTCAATAACCAAAAGTGTAAAATAATGTTTTAGGAGCTGTTTCTCAACAACCAAAGTGTCAAATAATGGTAAGAAGCTGTTTTTCAACAACCAAAAGTGTCAAATAATGTTTTAGGAGCTGTTTCTCACTAATTTGCCTCCCAAAATAATTTGCCAAAATAATTTGCCTCCCAAAATAATTTGCCTCCCAAAATAATTTGCCAAAATAATTTGCCTCCCAAAATAATTTGCCAAAATTTTAGGAGCTGTTTCTCAATAACCAAAAGTGTAAAATAATGTTTTAGGAGCTGTTTCTCAACAACCAAAGTGTCAAATAATGGTTAGAAGCTGTTTTTCAACAACCAAAAGTGTCAAATAATGTTTTAGGAGCTGTTTCTCAATAACCAAAAGTGTAAAATAATGTTTTAGGAGCTGTTTCTCAACAACCAAAGTGTCAAATAATGGTTAGAAGCTGTTTTTCAACAACCAAAAGTGTCAAATAATGTTTTAGGAGCTGTTTCTCACTAATTTGCCTCCCAAAATAATTTGCCAAAATAATTTGCCTCCCAAAATAATTTGCCTCCCAAAATAATTTGCCTCCCAAAATAATTTGCCTCCCAAAATAATTTGCCAAAATAATTTGACTCCCAAAATAATTTGCCAAAATAATTTGCCTCCCAAAATAATTTGCCTTCCAAAATAATTTGCCTTCCAAAATAATAATAAATAATTTGCCTCCCAAAATAATTTGCCTCCCAAAATAATTTGCCAAAATAATTTGCCTCCCAAAATAATTTGCCTCCCAAAATAATTTGCCTCCCAAAATAATTTGCCAAAATAATTTGCCTCCCAAAATAATTTGCCAAAATAATTTGCCTCCCAAAATAATTTGCCAAAATAATTTGCCTCCCAAAATAATTTGCCTGCCAAAATAATTTGCCTCCCAAAATAATTTGCCAAAATAATTTGCCTCCCAAAATAATTTTCCTCCCAAA
This sequence comes from Protomyctophum bolini, assembly GCF_963924005.1. Lineage (NCBI taxonomy): Eukaryota > Metazoa > Chordata > Actinopteri > Myctophiformes > Myctophidae > Protomyctophum > Protomyctophum bolini. Next base: position 38,954,177 of record NC_137880.1, on the reverse strand, counting down.
ATAATTTGCCTCCCAAAATAATTTGCCAAAATAATTTGCCTCCCAAAATAATTTGCCAAAATAATTTGCCTCCCAAAATAATTTGCCTCCCAAAATAATTTGCCTCCCAAAATAATTTGCCGCCCAAAATAATTTGCCTCCCAAAATAATTTGCCTCCCAAAATAATTAGCCTCCCAAAATAATTTAACCTCCCAAAATAATAATAATCACCAATAATAATAACCAAGTGTCAAATAATGTTTTAGGAGCTGTTTCTCAATTCTCAATAATCTTCTCAATTATTTGCCAAAATAATTTGACTCCCAAAATATTTTGCCAAAATAATTTGCCTCCCAAAATAATTTGCCAAAATAATTTGCCTTCCAAAATAATTTGCCTTCCAAAATAATAATAAATAATTTGCCTCCCAAAATAATTTGCCTCCCAAAATAATTTGCCAAAATAATTTGCCTCCCAAAATAATTTGCCTCCCAAAATAATTTGCCTCCCAAAATAATTTGCCAAAATAATTTGACTCCCAAAATAATTTGACTCCCAAAATAATTTGCCTCCCAAAATAATTTGCCTCCCAAAATAATTTGCCAAAATAATTTGCCTCCCAAAATAATTTGCCTCCCAAAATAATTTGCCTCCCAAAATAATTTGCCAAAATAATTTGCCAAAATAATTTGACTCCCAAAATAATTTGACTCCCAAAATAATTTGCCTCCCAAAATAATTTGCCTCCCAAAATAATTTGACTCCCAAAATAATTTGCCAAAATAATTTGACTCCCAAAATAATTTGCCAAAATAATTTGCCTCCCAAAATAATTTGCCTCCCAAAATAATAATAAATAATTTGACTCCCAAAATAATTTGACTCCCAAAATAATTTGCCTCCCAAAATAATTTGCCTGCCAAAATAATTTGCCTCCCAAAATAATTTGCCAAAATAATTTGCCTCCCAAAATAATTTGCCTCCCAAAATAATTTGACTCCCAAAATAATTTGACTCCCAAAATAATTTGCCAAAATAATTTGACTCCCAAAATAATTTGCCAAAATAATTTGCCTCCCAAAATAATTTGCCTCCCAAAATAATAATAAATAATTTGACTCCCAAAATAATTTGACTCCCAAAATAATTTGCCTCCCAAAATAATTTGCCTGCCAAAATAATTTGCCTCCCAAAATAATTTGCCAAAATAATTTGACTCCCAAAATAATTTGACAAAATAATTTGACTCCCAAAATAATTTGCCTCCCAAAATAATTTGCCTCCCAAAATAATAATAAATAATTTGCCTCCCAAAATAATAATAAATAATTTGCCTCCCAAAATAATTTTCCTCCCAAAATAATTTGCCAAAATAATTTGCCAAAATAATTTGCCTCCCAAAATAATTTGCCAAAATAATTTGCCTCCCAAAATAATTTGCCAAAATAATTTGCCTCCCAAAATAATTTGCCTCCCAAAATAATTTGACTCCCAAAATAATTTGACTCCCAAAATAATTTGCCAAAATAATTTGCCTTCCAAAATAATTTGCCTCCCAAAATAATAATAAATAATTTGCCTCCCAAAATAATTTGCCAAAATAATTTGCCTCCCAAAATAATTTGCCTCCCAAAATAATTTGCCAAAATAATTTGCCTCCCAAAATAATTTGACAAAATTTTAGGAGCTGTTTCTCAATAACTAAAAGTGTAAAATAATGTTTTAGGAGCTGTTTCTCAACAACCAAAGTGTCAAATAATTGTTAGAAGCTGTTTTTCAACAACCAAAAGTGTTAAATAATGTTTTAGAAGCTGTTTCTCAATAACCAAAAGTGTAAAATAATGTTTTAGGAGCATTTTCTCAACAACCAAAGTGTCAAATAATGGTTAGAAGCTGTTTTTCAACAACCAAAAGTGTCAAATAATGTTTTAGGAGCTGTTTCTCAATAACCAAAAGTGTAAAATAATGTTTTAGGAGCTGTTTCTCAACAACCAAAGTGTCAAATAATGGTAAGAAGCTGTTTTTCAACAACCAAAAGTGTCAAATAATGTTTTAGGAGCTGTTTCTCACTAATTTGCCTCCCAAAATAATTTGCCAAAATAATTTGCCTCCCAAAATAATTTGCCTCCCAAAATAATTTGCCTCCCAAAATAATTTGCCAAAATAATTTGCCTCCCAAAATAATTTGCCAAAATTTTAGGAGCTGTTTCTCAATAACCAAAAGTGTAAAATAATGTTTTAGGAGCTGTTTCTCAACAACCAAAGTGTCAAATAATGGTTAGAAGCTGTTTTTCAACAACCAAAAGTGTCAAATAATGTTTTAGGAGCTGTTTCTCAATAACCAAAAGTGTAAAATAATGTTTTAGGAGCTGTTTCTCAACAACCAAAGTGTCAAATAATGGTTAGAAGCTGTTTTTCAACAACCAAAAGTGTCAAATAATGTTTTAGGAGCTGTTTCTCACTAATTTGCCTCCCAAAATAATTTGCCAAAATAATTTGCCTCCCAAAATAATTTGCCTCCCAAAATAATTTGCCTCCCAAAATAATTTGCCAAAATAATTTGACTCCCAAAATAATTTGCCAAAATAATTTGCCTCCCAAAATAATTTGCCTTCCAAAATAATTTGCCTTCCAAAATAATAATAAATAATTTGCCTCCCAAAATAATTTGCCTCCCAAAATAATTTGCCAAAATAATTTGCCTCCCAAAATAATTTGCCTCCCAAAATAATTTGCCTCCCAAAATAATTTGCCAAAATAATTTGCCTCCCAAAATAATTTGCCTCCCAAAATAATTTGCCTCCCAAAATAATTTGCCAAAATAATTTGCCTCCCAAAATAATTTGCCAAAATTTTAGGAGCTGTTTCTCAATAACCAAAAGTGTAAAATAATGTTTTAGGAGCTGTTTCTCAACAACCAAAGTGTCAAATAATGGTTAGAAGCTGTTTTTCAACAACCAAAAGTGTCAAATAATGTTTTAGGAGCTGTTTCTCAATAACCAAAAGTGTAAAATAATGTTTTAGGAGCTGTTTCTCAACAACCAAAGTGTCAAATAATGGTTAGAAGCTGTTTTTCAACAACCAAAAGTGTCAAATAATGTTTTAGGAGCTGTTTCTCACTAATTTGCCTCCCAAAATAATTTGCCAAAATAATTTGCCTCCCAAAATAATTTGCCTCCCAAAATAATTTGCCTCCCAAAATAATTTGCCTCCCAAAATAATTTGCCAAAATAATTTGACTCCCAAAATAATTTGCCAAAATAATTTGCCTCCCAAAATAATTTGCCTTCCAAAATAATTTGCCTTCCAAAATAATAATAAATAATTTGCCTCCCAAAATAATTTGCCTCCCAAAATAATTTGCCAAAATAATTTGCCTCCCAAAATAATTTGCCTCCCAAAATAATTTGCCTCCCAAAATAATTTGCCAAAATAATTTGACTCCCAAAATAATTTGCCAAAATAATTTGCCTCCCAAAATAATTTGCCTTCCAAAATAATTTGCCTTCCAAAATAATAATAAATAATTTGCCTCCCAAAATAATTTGCCTCCCAAAATAATTTGCCAAAATAATTTGCCTCCCAAAATAATTTGCCTCCCAAAATAATTTGCCTCCCAAAATAATTTGCCAAAATAATTTGCCTCCCAAAATAATTTGCCTCCCAAAATAATTTGCCTCCCAAAATAATTTGCCAAAATAATTTGCCTCCCAAAATAATTTGCCAAAATTTTAGGAGCTGTTTCTCAATAACCAAAAGTGTAAAATAATGTTTTAGGAGCTGTTTCTCAACAACCAAAGTGTCAAATAATGGTTAGAAGCTGTTTTTCAACAACCAAAAGTGTCAAATAATGTTTTAGGAGCTGTTTCTCAATAACCAAAAGTGTAAAATAATGTTTTAGGAGCTGTTTCTCAACAACCAAAGTGTCAAATAATGGTTAGAAGCTGTTTTTCAACAACCAAAAGTGTCAAATAATGTTTTAGGAGCTGTTTCTCACTAATTTGCCTCCCAAAATAATTTGCCAAAATAATTTGCCTCCCAAAATAATTTGCCTCCCAAAATAATTTGCCTCCCAAAATAATTTGCCTCCCAAAATAATTTGCCAAAATAATTTGACTCCCAAAATAATTTGCCAAAATAATTTGCCTCCCAAAATAATTTGCCTTCCAAAATAATTTGCCTTCCAAAATAATAATAAATAATTTGCCTCCCAAAATAATTTGCCTCCCAAAATAATTTGCCAAAATAATTTGCCTCCCAAAATAATTTGCCTCCCAAAATAATTTGCCTCCCAAAATAATTTGCCTCCCAAAATAATTTGCCAAAATAATTTGCCTCCCAAAATAATTTGCCAAAATAATTTGCCTCCCAAAATAATTTGCCTGCCAAAATAATTTGCCTCCCAAAATAATTTGCCAAAATAATTTGCCTCCCAAAATAATTTTCCTCCCAAAATAATTTGCCTCCCAAAATAATTTGCCAAAATAATTTGCCTCCCAAAATAATTTGCCAAAATAATTTGCCTCCCAAAATAATTTGCCTCCCAAAATAATTTGCCTCCCAAAATAATTTGCCGCCCAAAATAATTTGCCTCCCAAAATAATTTGCCTCCCAAAATAATTAGCCTCCCAAAATAATTTAACCTCCCAAAATAATAATAATCACCAATAATAATAACCAAAAGTGTCAAATAATGTTTTAGGAGCTGTTTCTCAATTCTCAATAATCTTCTCAATTATTTGCCAAAATAATTTGACTCCCAAAATATTTTGCCAAAATAATTTGCCTCCCAAAATAATTTGCCAAAATAATTTGCCTTCCAAAATAATTTGCCTTCCAAAATAATAATAAATAATTTGCCTCCCAAAATAATTTGCCTCCCAAAATAATTTGCCAAAATAATTTGCCTCCCAAAATAATTTGCCTCCCAAAATAATTTGCCTCCCAAAATAATTTGCCAAAATAATTTGCCTCCCAAAATAATTTGCCAAAATAATTTGCTTCCCAAAATAATTTGCCTCCCAAAATAATTTGCCAAAATAATTTGCCTCCCAAAATAATTTGCCTCCCAAAATAATTTGCCTCCCAAAATAATTTGCCAAAATAATTTGCCAAAATAATTTGACTCCCAAAATAATTTGACTCCCAAAATAATTTGCCTCCCAAAATAATTTGCCTCCCAAAATAATTTGCCTCCCAAAATAATTTGCCAAAATAATTTGACTCCCAAAATAATTTGCCAAAATAATTTGCCTCCCAAAATAATTTGCCTCCCAAAATAATAATAAATAATTTGACTCCCAAAATAATTTGACTCCCAAAATAATTTGCCTCCCAAAATAATTTGCCTGCCAAAATAATTTGCCTCCCAAAATAATTTGCCAAAATAATTTGACTCCCAAAATAATTTGCCAAAATAATTTGACTCGCAAAATAATTTGCCTCCCAAAATAATTTGCCTCCCAAAATAATTTGCCTCCCAAAATAATAATAAATAATTTGCCTCCCAAAATAATTTGCAAAAATAATTTGCCTCCCAAAATAATTTGCCAAAATAATTTGCCTCCCAAAATAATTTGCCAAAATAATTTGCCTCCCAAAATAATTTGCCTCCCAAAATAATTTGCCTCCCAAAATAATTTGCCTCCCAAAATAATTTGCCTCCCAAAATAATAATAAATAATTTGCCTCCCAAAATAATTTGCCAAAATAATTTGCCTCCCAAAATAATTTGCCAAAATAATTTGCCTCCCAAAATAATTTGCCAAAATAATTTTACTCGCAAAATAATTTGCCTCCCAAAATAATTTGCCAAAATAATTTGCCAAAATAATTTGCCTCCCAAAATAATTTGCCTCCCAAAATAATTTGCCAAAATAATTTGCCTCCCAAAATAATTTGCCAAAATAATTTGCCTCCCAAAATAATTTGCCAAAATAATTTGCCTCCCAAAATAATTTGCCAAAATAATTTGCCTCCCAAAATAATTTGCCTCCCAAAATAATTTGCCTCCCAAAATAATTTCCCAAAATAATTTGCCTCCCAAAATAATTTGCCAAAATAATTTGCCTCCCAAAATAATTTGCCTCCCAAAATAATTTGCCTCCCAAAATAATTTGCCAAAATTTTAGGAGCTGTTTCTCAATAACCAAAAGTGTAAAATAATGTTTTAGGAGCTGTTTCTCAACAACCAAAGTGTCAAATAATTGTTAGAAGCTGTTTTTCAACAACCAAAAGTGTTAAATAATGTTTTAGAAGCTGTTTCTCAATAACCAAAAGTGTAAAATAATGTTTTAGGAGCATTTTCTCAACAACCAAAGTGTCAAATAATGGTTAGAAGCTGTTTTTCAACAACCAAAAGTGTCAAATAATGTTTTAGGAGCTGTTTCTCAATAACCAAAAGTGTAAAATAATGTTTTAGGAGCTGTTTCTCAACAACCAAAGTGTCAAATAATGTTTAGAAGCTGTTTTTCAACAACCAAAAGTGTCAAATAATGTTTTAGGAGCTGTTTCTCACTAATTTGCCTCCCAAAATAATTTGCCAAAATAATTTGCCTCCCAAAATAATTTGCCTCCCAAAATAATTTGCCTCCCAAAATAATTTGCCAAAATAATTTGCCTCCCAAAATAATTTGCCAAAATAATTTGACTCCCAAAATAATTTGCCAAAATAATTTGCCTCCCAAAATAATTTGCCTTCCAAAATAATTTGCCTTCCAAAATAATAATAAATAATTTGCCTCCCAAAATAATTTGCCTCCCAAAATAATTTGCCTCCCAAAATAATTTGCCTCCCAAAATAATTTGCCAAAATAATTTGCCTCCCAAAATAATTTGCCAAAATAATTTGCCTCCCAAAATAATTTGCCAAAATAATTTGCCTCCCAAAATAATTTGCCAAAATAATTTGCCTCCCAAAATAATTTGCCTGCCAAAATAATTTGCCTCCCAAAATAATTTGCCAAAATAATTTGCCTCCCAAAATAATTTTCCTCCCAAAATAATTTGCCTCCCAAAATAATTTGCCAAAATAATTTGCCTCCCAAAATAATTTGCCAAAATAATTTGCCTCCCAAAATAATTTGCCTCCCAAAATAATTTGCCTCCCAAAATAATTTGCCGCCCAAAATAATTTGCCTCCCAAAATAATTTGCCTCCCAAAATAATTAGCCTCCCAAAATAATTTAACCTCCCAAAATAATAATAATCACCAATAATAATAACCGAAAGTGTCAAATAATGTTTTAGGAGCTGTTTCTCAATTCTCAATAATCTTCTCAATTATTTGCCAAAATAATTTGACTCCCAAAATATTTTGCCAAAATAATTTGCCTTCCAAAATAATAATAAATAATTTGCCTCCCAAAATAATTTGCCTCCCAAAATAATTTGCCTCCCAAAATAATTTGCCAAAATAATTTGCCTTCCAAAATAATTTGCCTCCCAAAATAATAATAAATAATTTGCCTCCCAAAATAATTTGCCTCCCAAAATAATTTGCCAAAATAATTTGCCTCCCAAAATAATTTGCCAAAATAATTTGCCTCCCAAAATAATTTGCCAAAATTTTAGGAGCTGTTTCTCAATAACCAAAAGTGTAAAATAATGTTTTAGGAGCTGTTTCTCAACAACCAAAGTGTCAAATAATTGTTAGAAGCTGTTTTTCAATAACCAAAAGTGTCAAATAATGTTTTAGGAGCTGTTTCTCAACAACCAAAAGTGTAAAATAATGTTTTAGGAGCTGTTTCTCAACAACCAAAGTGTCAAATAATTGTTAGAAGCTGTTTCTCAACAACCAAAAGTGTAAAATAATGTTTTAGGAGCTGTTTCTCAACAACCAAAGTGTCAAATAATGGTTAGAAGCTGTTTTTCAACAACCAAACGTGTTAAATAATGTTTTAGGAGCTGTTTCTCAATAACCAAAAGTGTAAAATAATGTTTTAGGAGCTGTTTCTCAACAACCAAAGTGTCAAATAATGGTTAGAAGCTGTTTTTCAACAACCAAAAGTGTCAAATAATGTTTTAGGAGCTGTTTCTCACTAATTTGCCTCCCAAAATAATTTGCCTCCCAAAATAATTTGCCTCCCAAAATAATTTGCCTCCCAAAATAATTTGACTCCCAAAATAATTTGCCTCCCAAAATAATTTGCCAAAATAATTTGCCTTCCAAAATAATTTGCCTTCCAAAATAATAATAAATAATTTGCCTCCCAAAATAATTTGCCTCCCAAAATAATTTGCCAAAATAATTTGCCTCCCAAAATAATTTTCCTCCCAAAATAATTTGCCAAAATAATTTGCCTCCCAAAATAATTTGCCAAAATAATTTGCCTCCCAAAATAATTTGCCAAAATAATTTGCCTCCCAAAATAATTTGCCTGCCAAAATAATTTGCCTCCCAAAATAATTTGCCTCCCAAAATAATTTGCCAAAATAATTTGCCTCCCAAAATAATTTGCCTGCCAAAATAATTTGCCTCCCAAAATAATTTGCCTCCCAAAATAATTTGCCAAAATAATTTGCCTGCCAAAATAATTTGCCTCCCAAAATAATTTGCCTCCCAAAATAATTTGCCTTCCAAAATAATTTGCCTTCCAAAATAATAATAAATAATTTGCCTCCCAAAATAATTTGCCTCCCAAAATAATTTGCCAAAATAATTTGCCTCCCAAAATAATTTGCCAAAATAATTTGCCTCCCAAAATAATTTGCCTCCCAAAATAATTTGCCAAAGTAATTTGCCTCCCAAAATAATTTGCCTGCCAAAATAATTTGCCTCCCAAAATAATTTGCCAAAATAATTTGCCTCCCAAAATAATTTGCCTCCCAAAATAATTTGCCAAAATAATTTGCCTCCCAAAATAATTTGCCTCCCAAAATAATTTGCCTCCCAAAATAATTTGCCTCCCAAAATAATTTGCCTCCCAAAATAATTTGCCGCCCAAAATAATTTGCCTCCCAAAATAATTTGCCAAAATAATTTGACTCGCAAAATAATTTGCCTCCCAAAATAATAATAAATAATTTGCCTCCCAAAATAATTTGCCAAAATAATTTGCCTCCCAAAATAATTTGCCAAAATAATTTGACTCGCAAAATAATTTGCCTCCCAAAATAATTTGCCTCCCAAAATAATAATAAATAATTTGCCTCCCAAAATAATTTGCCAAAATAATTTGCCAAAATAATTTGCCTCCCAAAATAATTTGCCTTCCAAAATAATAATAAATAATTTGCCAAAATAATTTGACTCGCAAAATAATTTGCCTCCCAAAATAATAATAAATAATTTGCCTCCCAAAATAATTTGCCAAAATAATTTGCCTCCCAAAATAATTTGCCAAAATAATTTGACTCGCAAAATAATTTGCCTCCCAAAATAATTTGCCTCCCAAAATAATAATAAATAATTTGCCTCCCAAAATAATTTGCCAAAATAATTTGCCAAAATAATTTGCCTCCCAAAATAATTTGCCTCCCAAAATAATTTGCCAAAATAATTTGCCTCCCAAAATAATTTGCCTCCCAAAATAATTTGCCTCCCAAAATAATAATAAATAATTTGCCTCCCAAAATAATTTGCCAAAATAATTTGCCAAAATAATTTGCCAAAATAATTTGCCAAAATATTTTCCCAAAATAATTTGCCAAAATAATTTGCCAAAATTTTAGGAGCTGTTTCTCAATAACCAAAAGTGTAAAATAATGTTTTAGGAGCTGTTTCTCAACAACCAAAGTGTCAAATAATTGTTAGAAGCTGTTTTTCAACAACCAAAAGTGTCAAATAATGTTTTAGGAGCTGTTTCTCAACAACCAAAAGTGTAAAATAATGTTTTAGGAGCTGTTTCTCAACAACCAAAGTGTCAAATAATGGTTAGAAGCTGTTTTTCAACAACCAAAAGTGTTAAATAATGTTTTAGAAGCTGTTTCTCAATAACCAAAAGTGTAAAATAATGTTTTAGGAGCATTTTCTCAACAACCAAAGTGTCAAATAATGGTTAGAAGCTGTTTTTCAACAACCAAAAGTGTCAAATAATGTTTTAGGAGCTGTTTCTCACTAATTTGCCTCCCAAAATAATTTGCCAAAATAATTTGCCAAAATAATTTGCCAAAATAATTTGCCTCCCAAAATAATTTGCCTCCCAAAATAATTTGCCTCCCAAAATAATTTGCCTCCCAAAATTATTTGCCAAAATAATTTGACTCCCAAAATATTTTGCCAAAATAATTTGCCTCCCAAAATAATTTGCCAAAATAATTTGCCTTCCAAAATAATTTGCCTTCCAAAATAATAATAAATAATTTGCCTCCCAAAATAATTTGCCTCCCAAAATAATTTGCCAAAATAATTTGCCTCCCAAAATAATTTGCCTCCCAAAATAATTTGCCTCCCAAAATAATTTGCCAAAATAATTTGCCTCCCAAAATAATTTGCCAAAATAATTTGCCTCCCAAAATAATTTGCCTCCCAAAATAATTTGCCTCCCAAAATAATTTGCCAAAATAATTTGCCTCCCAAAATAATTTGCCTCCCAAAATAATTTGCCAAAATAATTTGCTTCCCAAAATAATTTGCCAAAATAATTTGACTCGCAAAATAATTTGCCTCCCAAAATAATTTGCCTCCCAAAATAATAATAAATAATTTGCCTCCCAAAATAATTTGCCAAAATAATTTGCCAAAATAATTTGCCTCCCAAAATAATTTGCCTCCCAAAATAATTTGCCAAAATAATTTGCCTCCCAAAATAATTTGCCTCCCAAAATAATTTGCCTCCCAAAATAATTTGCCTCCCAAAATAATAATAAATAATTTGCCTCCCAAAATAATTTGCCAAAATAATTTGCCAAAATAATTTGCCAAAATAATTTGCCAAAATATTTTCCCAAAATAATTTGCCAAAATAATTTGCCAAAATTTTAGGAGCTGTTTCTCAATAACCAAAAGTGTAAAATAATGTTTTAGGAGCTGTTTCTCAACAACCAAAGTGTCAAATAATTGTTAGAAGCTGTTTTTCAACAACCAAAAGTGTCAAATAATGTTTTAGGAGCTGTTTCTCAACAACCAAAAGTGTAAAATAATGTTTTAGGAGCTGTTTCTCAACAACCAAAGTGTCAAATAATGGTTAGAAGCTGTTTTTCAACAACCAAAAGTGTTAAATAATGTTTTAGAAGCTGTTTCTCAATAACCAAAAGTGTAAAATAATGTTTTAGGAGCATTTTCTCAACAACCAAAGTGTCAAATAATGGTTAGAAGCTGTTTTTCAACAACCAAAAGTGTCAAATAATGTTTTAGGAGCTGTTTCTCACTAATTTGCCTCCCAAAATAATTTGCCAAAATAATTTGCCAAAATAATTTGCCAAAATAATTTGCCTCCCAAAATAATTTGCCTCCCAAAATAATTTGCCTCCCAAAATAATTTGCCTCCCAAAATTATTTGCCAAAATAATTTGACTCCCAAAATATTTTGCCAAAATAATTTGCCTCCCAAAATAATTTGCCAAAATAATTTGCCTTCCAAAATAATTTGCCTTCCAAAATAATAATAAATAATTTGCCTCCCAAAATAATTTGCCTCCCAAAATAATTTGCCAAAATAATTTGCCTCCCAAAATAATTTGCCTCCCAAAATAATTTGCCTCCCAAAATAATTTGCCAAAATAATTTGCCTCCCAAAATAATTTGCCAAAATAATTTGCCTCCCAAAATAATTTGCCTCCCAAAATAATTTGCCTCCCAAAATAATTTGCCAAAATAATTTGCCTCCCAAAATAATTTGCCTCCCAAAATAATTTGCCAAAATAATTTGCTTCCCAAAATAATTTGCCTCCCAAAATAATTTGCCAAAATAATTTGCCTCCCAAAATAATTTGCCTCCCAAAATAATTTGACTCCCAAAATAATTTGACTCCCAAAATAATTTGCCAAAATAATTTGACTCCCAAAATAATTTGCCAAAATAATTTGCCTCCCAAAATAATTTGCCTCCCAAAATAATAATAAATAATTTGACTCCCAAAATAATTTGACTCCCAAAATAATTTGCCTCCCAAAATAATTTGCCTGCCAAAATAATTTGCCTCCCAAAATAATTTGCCAAAATAATTTGACTCCCAAAATAATTTGCCAAAATAATTTGACTCCCAAAATAATTTGCCTCCCAAAATAATTTGCCTCCCAAAATAATAATAAATAATTTGCCTCCCAAAATAATAATAAATAATTTGCCTCCCAAAATAATTTTCCTCCCAAAATAATTTGCCAAAATAATTTGCCAAAATAATTTGCCTCCCAAAATAATTTGCCAAAATAATTTGCCTCCCAAAATAATTTGCCAAAATAATTTGCCTCCCAAAATAATTTGCCTCCCAAAATAATTTGCCTCCCAAAATAATTTGACTCCCAAAATAATTTGCCTCCCAAAATAATTTGCCAAAATAATTTGCCTTCCAAAATAATTTGCCTCCCAAAATAATAATAAATAATTTGCCTCCCAAAATAATTTGCCTCCCAAAATAATTTGCCAAAATAATTTGCCAAAATAATTTGCCTCCCAAAATAATTTGCCTCCCAAAATAATTTGCCAAAATAATTTGCCTCCCAAAATAATTTGCCAAAATAATTTGCCTCCCAAAATAATTTGACAAAATTTTAGGAGCTGTTTCTCAATAACCAAAAGTGTAAAATAATGTTTTAGGAGCTGTTTCTCAACAACCAAAGTGTCAAATAATGTTTTAGAAGCTGTTTCTCAATAACCAAAAGTGTAAAATAATGTTTTAGGAGCATTTTCTCAACAACCAAAGTGTCAAATAATGGTTAGAAGCTGTTTTTCAACAACCAAAAGTGTCAAATAATGTTTTAGGAGCTGTTTCTCAATAACCAAAAGTGTAAAATAATGTTTTAGGAGCTGTTTCTCAACAACCAAAGTGTCAAATAATGGTAAGAAGCTGTTTTTCAACAACCAAAAGTGTCAAATAATGTTTTAGGAGCTGTTTCTCACTAATTTGCCTCCCAAAATAATTTGCCAAAATAATTTGCCTCCCAAAATAATTTGCCTCCCAAAATAATTTGCCTCCCAAAATAATTTGCCTCCCAAAATAATTTGCCTCCCAAAATAATTTGCCAAAATTTTAGGAGCTGTTTCTCAATAACCAAAAGTGTAAAATAATGTTTTAGGAGCTGTTTCTCAACAACCAAAGTGTCAAATAATGGTTAGAAGCTGTTTTTCAACAACCAAAAGTGTCAAATAATGTTTTAGGAGCTGTTTCTCAATAACCAAAAGTGTAAAATAATGTTTTAGGAGCTGTTTCTCAACAACCAAAGTGTCAAATAATGGTTAGAAGCTGTTTTTCAACAACCAAAAGTGTCAAATAATGTTTTAGGAGCTGTTTCTCACTAATTTGCCTCCCAAAATAATTTGCCAAAATAATTTGCCTCCCAAAATAATTTGCCTCCCAAAATAATTTGCCTCCCAAAATAATTTGCCTCCCAAAATAATTTGCCAAAATAATTTGACTCCCAAAATAATTTGCCTCCCAAAATAATTTGCCTTCCAAAATAATTTGCCTTCCAAAATAATAATAAATAATTTGCCTCCCAAAATAATTTGCCTCCCAAAATAATTTGCCAAAATAATTTGCCTCCCAAAATAATTTGCCTCCCAAAATAATTTGCCTCCCAAAATAATTTGCCAAAATAATTTGCCTCCCAAAATAATTTGCCAAAATAATTTGCCTCCCAAAATAATTTGCCTGCCAAAATAATTTGCCTCCCAAAATAATTTGCCAAAATAATTTGCCTCCCAAAATAATTTTCCTCCCAAAATAATTTGCCTCCCAAAATAATTTGCCAAAATAATTTGCCTCCCAAAATAATTTGCCAAAATAATTTGCCTCCCAAAATAATTTGCCTCCCAAAATAATTTGCCTCCCAAAATAATTTGCCGCCCAAAATAATTTGCCTCCCAAAATAATTTGCCTCCCAAAATAATTAGCCTCCCAAAATAATTTAACCTCCCAAAATAATAATAATCACCAATAATAATAACCAAAAGTGTCAAATAATGTTTTAGGAGCTGTTTCTCAATTCTCAATAATCTTCTCAATTATTTGCCAAAATAATTTGACTCCCAAAATAATTTGCCTCCCAAAATAATTTGCCAAAATAATTTGCCAAAATAATTTGCCTTCCAAAATAATTTGCCTTCCAAAATAATAATAAATAATTTGCCTCCCAAAATAATTTGCCTCCCAAAATAATTTGCCAAAATAATTTGCCTCCCAAAATAATTTGCCTCCCAAAATAATTTGCCTCCCAAAATAATTTGCCAAAATAATTTGCCTCCCAAAATAATTTGCCAAAATAATTTGCTTCCCAAAATAATTTGCCTCCCAAAATAATTTGCCAAAATAATTTGCCTCCCAAAATAATTTGCCTCCCAAAATAATTTGCCTCCCAAAATAATTTGCCAAAATAATTTGCCAAAATAATTTGACTCCCAAAATAATTTGACTCCCAAAATAATTTGCCTCCCAAAATAATTTGCCTCCCAAAATAATTTGACTCCCAAAATAATTTGCCAAAATAATTTGACTCCCAAAATAATTTGCCAAAATAATTTGCCTCCCAAAATAATTTGCCTCCCAAAATAATAATAAATAATTTGACTCCCAAAATAATTTGACTCCCAAAATAATTTGCCTCCCAAAATAATTTGCCTGCCAAAATAATTTGCCTCCCAAAATAATTTGCCAAAATAATTTGACTCCCAAAATAATTTGCCAAAATAATTTGACTCGCAAAATAATTTGCCTCCCAAAATAATTTGCCTCCCAAAATAATTTGCCTCCCAAAATAATAATAAATAATTTGCCTCCCAAAATAATTTGCAAAAATAATTTGCCTCCCAAAATAATTTGCCAAAATAATTTGCCTCCCAAAATAATTTGCCAAAATAATTTGCCTCCCAAAATAATTTGCCAAAATAATTTGCCTCCCAAAATAATTTGCCTCCCAAAATAATTTGCCTCCCAAAATAATTTGCCTCCCAAAATAATAATAAATAATTTGCCTCCCAAAATAATTTGCCAAAATAATTTGCCTCCCAAAATAATTTGCCAAAATAATTTGACTCGCAAAATAATTTGCCTCCCAAAATAATTTGCCAAAATAATTTGCCTCCCAAAATAATTTGCCTCCCAAAATAATTTGCCTCCCAAAATAATTTTCCTCCCAAAATAATTTGCCTCCCAAAATAATTTGCCAAAATAATTTGCCTCCCAAAATAATTTGCCAAAATAATTTGCCTCCCAAAATAATTTGCCTCCCAAAATAATTTGCCTCCCAAAATAATTTGCCGCCCAAAATAATTTGCCTCCCAAAATAATTTGCCTCCCAAAATAATTAGCCTCCCAAAATAATTTAACCTCCCAAAATAATAATAATCACCAATAATAATAACCGAAAGTGTCAAATAATGTTTTAGGAGCTGTTTCTCAATTCTCAATAATCTTCTCAATTATTTGCCAAAATAATTTGACTCCCAAAATATTTTGCCAAAATAATTTGCCTCCCAAAATAATTTGCCAAAATAATTTGCCTTCCAAAATAATTTGCCTTCCAAAATAATAATAAATAATTTGCCTCCCAAAATAATTTGCCTCCCAAAATAATTTGACTCCCAAAATAATTTGCCTCCCAAAATAATTTGCCAAAATAATTTGCCTTCCAAAATAATTTGCCTCCCAAAATAATAATAAATAATTTGCCTCCAAAAATAATTTGCCTCCCAAAATAATTTGCCTCCCAAAATAATTTGCCAAAATAATTTGCCTCCCAAAATAATTTGCCAAAATAATTTGCCTCCCAAAATAATTTGCCAAAATTTTAGGAGCTGTTTCTCAATAACCAAAAGTGTAAAATAATGTTTTAGGAGCTGTTTCTCAACAACCAAAGTGTCAAATAATTGTTAGAAGCTGTTTTTCAATAACCAAAAGTGTCAAATAATGTTTTAGGAGCTGTTTCTCAACAACCAAAAGTGTAAAATAATGTTTTAGGAGCTGTTTCTCAACAACCAAAGTGTCAAATAATTGTTAGAAGCTGTTTCTCAACAACCAAAAGTGTAAAATAATGTTTTAGGAGCTGTTTTTCAACAACCAAAGTGTCAAATAATGGTTAGAAGCTGTTTTTCAACAACCAAAAGTGTTAAATAATGTTTTAGGAGCTGTTTCTCAATAACCAAAAGTGTAAAATAATGTTTTAGGAGCTGTTTCTCAACAACCAAAGTGTCAAATAATGGTTAGAAGCTGTTTTTCAACAACCAAAAGTGTCAAATAATGTTTTAGGAGCTGTTTCTCACTAATTTGCCTCCCAAAATAATTTGCCTCCCAAAATAATTTGCCTCCCAAAATAATTTGCCTCCCAAAATAATTTGCCTCCCAAAATAATTTGCCTCCCAAAATAATTTGCCAAAATAATTTGCCTTCCAAAATAATTTGCCTTCCAAAATAATAATAAATAATTTGCCTCCCAAAATAATTTGCCTCCCAAAATAATTTGCCTCCCAAAATAATTTGCCAAAATAATTTGCCTCCCAAAATAATTTGCCTCCCAAAATAATTTGCCAAAATAATTTGCCTCCCAAAATAATTTGCCAAAATAATTTGCCTCCCAAAATAATTTGCCAAAATAATTTGCCTCCCAAAATAATTTGCCTGCCAAAATAATTTGCCTCCCAAAATAATTTGCCTCCCAAAATAATTTGCCTCCCAAAATAATTTGCCTGCCAAAATAATTTGCCTCCCAAAATAATTTGCCTCCCAAAATAATTTGCCAAAATAATTTGCCTGCCAAAATAATTTGCCTCCCAAAATAATTTGCCTCCCAAAATAATTTGCCTTCCAAAATAATTTGCCTTCCAAAATAATAATAAATAATTTGCCTCCCAAAATAATTTGCCTCCCAAAATAATTTGCCAAAATAATTTGCCTCCCAAAATAATTTGCCAAAATAATTTGCCTCCCAAAATAATTTGCCTCCCAAAATAATTTGCCAAAGTAATTTGCCTCCCAAAATAATTTGCCTGCCAAAATAATTTGCCTCCCAAAATAATTTGCCAAAATAATTTGCCTCCCAAAATAATTTTCCTCCCAAAATAATTTGCCTCCCAAAATAATTTGCCAAAATAATTTGCCTCCCAAAATAATTTGCCTCCCAAAATAATTTGCCTCCCAAAATAATTTGCCTCCCAAAATAATTTGCCTCCCAAAATAATTTGCCGCCCAAAATAATTTGCCTCCCAAAATAATTTGCCAAAATAATTTGCCTCCCAAAATAATTTGCCTCCCAAAATAATTTGCCTCCCAAAATAATAATAATCACCAATAATAATAACCAAAAGTGTAAAATAATGTTTTAGGAGCTGTTTCTCAATAACCAAAAGTGTAAAATAATGTTTTAGGAGCTGTTTCTCAACAACCAAAGTGTCAAATAATTGTTAGAAGCTGTTTTTCAACAACCAAAAGTGTCAAATAATGTTCTAGGAGCTGTTTCTCAACAACCAAAAGTGTAAAATAATGTTTTAGGAGCTGTTTCTCAACAACCAAAGTGTCAAATAATGGTTAGAAGCTGTTTTTCAACAACCAAAAGTGTTAAATAATGTTTTAGAAGCTGTTTCTCAATAACCAAAAGTGTAAAATAATGTTTTAGGAGCATTTTCTCAACAACCAAAGTGTCAAATAATGGTTAGAAGCTGTTTTTCAACAACCAAAAGTGTCAATTAATGTTTTAGGAGCTGTTTCTCAATAACCAAAAGTGTAAAATAATGTTTTAGGAGCTGTTTCTCAACAACCAAAGTGTCAAATAATGGTTAGAAGCTGTTTTTCAACAACCAAAAGTGTCAAATAATGTTTTAGGAGCTGTTTCTCACTAACCAAAAGTGTAAAATAATGTTTTAGGAGCTGTTTCTCAACAACCAAAGTGTCAAATAATGGTTAGAAGCTGTTTTTCAATAACCAAAAGTGTAAAATAATGTTTTAGGAGCTGTTTCTCAACAACCAAAGTGTCAAATAATGGTTAGAAGCTGTTTTTCAACGACCAAAAGTGTCAAATAATGTTTTAGGAGCTGTTTCTCAACAACCAAAAGTGTCAAATAATGTTTTAGGAGCTGTTTCTCAACAACCAAAGTGTCAAATAATGGTTAGAAGCTGTTTTTCAACAACCAAAAGTGTCAAATAATGTTTTAGGAGCTGTTTCTCAATAACCAAAAGTGTAAAATAATGTTTTAGGAGCTGTTTCTCAACAACCAAAGTGTCAAATAATGGTTAGAAGCTGTTTTTCAACAACCAAAAGTGTCAAATAATGTTTTAGGAGCTGTTTCTCAACAACCAAAGTGTCAAATAATGGTTAGAAGCTGTTTTTCAACAACCAAAAGTGTTAAATAATGTTTTAGAAGCTGTTTCTCAATAACCAAAAGTGTAAAATAATGTTTTAGGAGCATTTTCTCAACAACCAAAGTGTCAAATAATGGTTAGAAGCTGTTTTTCAACAACCAAAAGTGTCAAATAATGTTTTAGGAGCTGTTTCTCAATAACCAAAAGTGTAAAATAATGTTTTAGGAGCTGTTTCTCAACAACCAAAGTGTCAAATAATGGTTAGAAGCTGTTTTTTAACAACCAAAAGTGTCAAATAATGTTTTAGGAGCTGTTTCTCAATAACCAAAAGTGTAAAATAATGTTTTAGGAGCTGTTTCTCAACAACCAAAGTGTCAAATAATGGTTAGAAGCTGTTTTTCAACGACCAAAAGTGTCAAATAATGTTTTAGGAGCTGTTTCTCAACAACCAAAAGTGTAAAATAATGTTTTAGGAGCTGTTTCTCAACAACCAAAGTGTCAAATAATGGTTAGAAGCTGTTTTTCAACAACCAAAAGTGTCAAATAATGTTTTAGGAGCTGTTTCTCAATAACCAAAAGTGTAAAATAATGTTTTAGGAGCTGTTTCTCAACAACCAAAGTGTCAAATAATGGTTAGAAGCTGTTTTTCAACAACCAAAAGTGTCAAATAATGTTTTAGGAGCTGTTTCTCAATAACCAAAAGTGTAAAATAATGTTTTAGGAGCTGTTTCTCGACAACCAAAGTGTCAAATAATGGTTAGAAGCTGTTTTTCAACAACCAAAAGTTTCAAATAATGTTTTAGGAGCTGTTTCTCAACAACCAAAAGTGTAAAATAATGTTTTAGGAGCTGTTTCTCAACAACCAAAGTGTCAAATAATGGTTAGAAGCTGTTTTTCAACAACCAAAAGTGTCAAATAATGTTTTAGGAGCTGTTTCTCAATAACCAAAAGTGTAAAATAATGTTTTAGGAGCTGTTTCTCAACAACCAAAGTGTCAAATAATGGTTAGAAGCTGTTTTTCAACAACCAAAAGTGTCAAATAATGTTTTAGGAGCTGTTTCTCAATAACCAAAAGTGTAAAATAATGTTTTAGGAGCATTTTCTCAACAACCAAAGTGTCAAATAATGGTTAGAAGCTGTTTTTCAACAACCAAAAGTGTCAAATAATGTTTTAGGAGCTGTTTCTCACTAATTTGCCTCCCAAAATAATTTGCCAAAATAATTTGCCAAAATAATTTGCCTCCCAAAATAATTTGCCTCCCAAAATAATTTGCCTCCCAAAATTATTTGCCAAAATAATTTGACTCCCAAAATAATTTGCCAAAATAATTTGCCTCCCAAAATAATTTGCCAAAATAATTTGCCTTCCAAAATAATAATAAATAATTTGCCTCCCAAAATAATTTGCCAAAATAATTTGCCAAAATAATTTGCCTCCCAAAATAATTTGCCTCCCAAAATAATTTGCCTCCCAAAATAATTTGCCAAAATAATTTGCCTCCCAAAATAATTTGCCAAAATAATTTGCTTCCCAAAATAATTTGCCTCCCAAAATAATTTGCCTCCCAAAATAATTTGCCAAAATAATTTGCCAAAATAATTTGACTCCCAAAATAATTTGCCTCCCAAAATAATTTGCCAAAATAATTTGACTCCCAAAATAATTTGCCAAAATAATTTGCCTCCCAAAATAATAATAAATAATTTGACTCCCAAAATAATTTGACTCCCAAAATAATTTGCCTCCCAAAATAATTTGCCAAAATAATTTGCCTCCCAAAATAATTTGCCAAAATAATTTGACTCCCAAAATAATTTGCCAAAATAATTTGACTCCCAAAATAATTTGCCAAAATAATTTGCCTCCCAAAATAATTTGCCTCCCAAAATAATAATAAATAATTTGCCTCCCAAAATAATTTGCCTCCCAAAATAATTTGCCAAAATAATTTGCCAAAATAATTTGCCAAAATAATTTGCCTCCCAAAATAATTTGCCAAAATAATTTGCCTCCCAAAATAATTTGCCAAAATAATTTGCCTCCCAAAATAATTTGCCTCCCAAAATAATTTGCCAAAATAATTTGACTCCCAAAATAATTTGCCTCCCAAAATAATTTGCCAAAATAATTTGCCTTCCAAAATAATTTGCCTCCCAAAATAATAATAAATAATTTGCCTCCCAAAATAGTTTGCCTCCCAAAATAATTTGCCTCCCAAAATAATTTGCCTCCCAAAATAATTTGCCAAAATTTTAGGAGCTGTTTCTAAATAACCAAAAGTGTAAAATAATGTTTTAGGAGCTGTTTCTCAACAACCAAAGTGTCAAATAATGGTTAGAAGCTGTTTTTCAACAACCAAAAGTGTCAAATAATGTTTTAGGAGCCGTTTCTCAATAACCAAAAGTGTAAAATAATGTTTTAGGAGCTGTTTCTCAACAACCAAAGTGTCAAATAATGGTTAGAAGCTGTTTTTCAACAACCAAAAGTGTTAAATAATGTTTTAGGAGCTGTTTCTCAATAACCAAAAGTGTAAAATAATGTTTTAGGAGCATTTTCTCAACAACCAAAGTGTCAAATAATGGTTAGAAGCTGTTTTTCAACAACCAAAAGTGTCAAATAATGTTTTAGGAGCTGTTTCTCAATAACCAAAAGTGTAAAATAATGTTTTAGGAGCTGTTTCTCAACAACCAAAGTGTCAAATAATGGTTAGAAGCTGTTTTTCAACAACCAAAAGTGTCAAATAATGTTTTAGGAGCTGTTTCTCAATAACCAAAAGTGTAAAATAATGTTTTAGGAGCTGTTTCTCAACAACCAAAGTGTCAAATAATGGTTAGAAGCTGTTTTTCAACAACCAAAAGTGTAAAATAATGTTTTAGGAGCTGTTTCTCAATAACCAAAAGTGTAAAATAATGTTTTAGGAGCTGTTTCTCAACAACCAAAGTGTCAAATAATGGTTAGAAGCTGTTTTTCAACAACCAAAAGTGTCAAATAATGTTTTAGGAGCTGTTTCTCAATAACCAAAAGTGTAAAATAATGTTTTAGGAGCATTTTCTCAACAACCAAAGTGTCAAATAATGGTTAGAAGCTGTTTTTCAACAACCAAAAGTGTCAAATCATGTTTTAGGAGCTGTTTCTCACTAATTTGCCTCCCAAAATAATTTGCCAAAATAATTTGCCAAAACAATTTGCCAAAATAATTTGCCTCCCAAAATAATTTGCCTCTCAAAATAATTTGCCTCCCAAAATTATTTGCCTCCCAAAATTATTTGCCAAAATAATTTGACTCCCAAAATAATTTGCCAAAATAATTTGCCTCCCAAAATAATTTGCCAAAATAATTTGCCTTCCAAAATAATAATAAATAATTTGCCTCCCAAAATAATTTGCCTCCCAAAATAATTTGCCAAAATAATTTGCCAAAATAATTTGCCAAAATAATTTGCCAAAATAATTTGCCAAAATAATTTGCCTCCCAAAATAATTTGCCAAAATAATTTGCTTCCCAAAATAATTTGCCTCCCAAAATAATTTGCCAAAATAATTTGCCTCCCAAAATAATTTGCCAAAATAATTTGCCAAAATAATTTGCCAAAATAATTTGCCAAAATAATTTGACTCCCAAAATAATTTGACTCCCAAAATAATTTGCCTCCCAAAATAATTTGCCTCCCAAAATAATTTGCCTCCCAAAATAATTTGCCAAAATAATTTGACTCCCAAAATAATTTGCCAAAATAATTTGCCTCCCAAAATAATAATAAATAATTTGACTCCCAAAATAATTTGCCTCCCAAAATAATTTGCCTCCCAAAATAATTTGCCTCCCAAAATAATTTGCCAAAATAATTTGCCTCCCAAAATAATTTGACTCCCAAAATAATTTGCCAAAATAATTTGACTCCCAAAATAATTTGCCTCCCAAAATAATTTGCCTCCCAAAATAATAATAAATAATTTGCCTCCCAAAATAATTTGCCTCCCAAAATAATTTGCCTCCCAAAATAATTTGCCTCCCAAAATAATTTGCCAAAACAATTTGCCAAAATAATTTGCCTCCCAAAATAATTTGCCTCTCAAAATAATTTGCCTCCCAAAATTATTTGCCTCCCAAAATTATTTGCCAAAATAATTTGACTCCCAAAATAATTTGCCAAAATAATTTGCCTCCCAAAATAATTTGCCAAAATAATTTGCCTTCCAAAATAATAATAAATAATTTGCCTCCCAAAATAATTTGCCTCCCAAAATAATTTGCCAAAATAATTTGCCTCCCAAAATAATTTGCCAAAATAATTTGCTTCCCAAAATAATTTGCCTCCCAAAATAATTTGCCAAAATAATTTGCCTCCCAAAATAATTTGCCTCCCAAAATAATTTGCCAAAATAATTTGCCAAAATAATTTGCCAAAATAATTTTACTCCCAAAATAATTTGCCTCCCAAAATAATTAATAATTTTCTCAACAACCAAAGTGTCAAATAATGGTTAGAAGCTGTTTTTCAACAACCAAAAGTGTCAAATAATGTTTTAGGAGCTGTTTCTCAATAACCAAAAGTGTAAAATAATGTTTTAGGAGCTGTTTCTCAACAACCAAAGTGTCAAATAATGGTTAGAAGCTGTTTTTCAACAACCAAAAGTGTCAAATAATGTTTTAGGAGCTGTTTCTCAATAACCAAAAGTGTAAAATAATGTTTTAGGAGCTGTTTCTCAACAACCAAAGTGTCAAATAATGGTTAGAAGCTGTTTTTCAACAACCAAAAGTGTCAAATAATGTTTTAGGAGCTGTTTCTCAATAACCAAAAGTGTAAAATAATGTTTTAGGAGCTGTTTCTCAACAACCAAAGTGTCAAATAATGGTTAGAAGCTGTTTTTCAACAACCAAAAGTGTAAAATAATGTTTTAGGAGCTGTTTCTCAATAACCAAAAGTGTAAAATAATGTTTTAGGAGCTGTTTCTCAACAACCAAAGTGTCAAATAATGGTTAGAAGCTGTTTTTCAACAACCAAAAGTGTCAAATAATGTTTTAGGAGCTGTTTCTCAATAACCAAAAGTGTAAAATAATGTTTTAGGAGCATTTTCTCAACAACCAAAGTGTCAAATAATGGTTAGAAGCTGTTTTTCAACAACCAAAAGTGTCAAATCATGTTTTAGGAGCTGTTTCTCACTAATTTGCCTCCCAAAATAATTTGCCAAAATAATTTGCCAAAACAATTTGCCAAAATAATTTGCCTCCCAAAATAATTTGCCTCTCAAAATAATTTGCCTCCCAAAATTATTTGCCTCCCAAAATTATTTGCCAAAATAATTTGACTCCCAAAATAATTTGCCAAAATAATTTGCCTCCCAAAATAATTTGCCAAAATAATTTGCCTTCCAAAATAATAATAAATAATTTGCCTCCCAAAATAATTTGCCTCCCAAAATAATTTGCCAAAATAATTTGCCAAAATAATTTGCCAAAATAATTTGCCTCCCAAAATAATTTGCCAAAATAATTTGCTTCCCAAAATAATTTGCCTCCCAAAATAATTTGCCAAAATAATTTGCCTCCCAAAATAATTTGCCAAAATAATTTGCCAAAATAATTTGCCAAAATAATTTGCCAAAATAATTTGACTCCCAAAATAATTTGACTCCCAAAATAATTTGCCTCCCAAAATAATTTGCCTCCCAAAATAATTTGCCTCCCAAAATAATTTGCCAAAATAATTTGACTCCCAAAATAATTTGCCAAAATAATTTGCCTCCCAAAATAATAATAAATAATTTGACTCCCAAAATAATTTGCCTCCCAAAATAATTTGCCTCCCAAAATAATTTGCCTCCCAAAATAATTTGCCAAAATAATTTGCCTCCCAAAATAATTTGACTCCCAAAATAATTTGCCAAAATAATTTGACTCCCAAAATAATTTGCCTCCCAAAATAATTTGCCTCCCAAAATAATTTGCCTCCCAAAATAATAATAAATAATTTGCCTCCCAAAATAATTTGCCTCCCAAAATAATTTGCCTCCCAAAATAATTTGCCTCCCAAAATAATTTGCCAAAACAATTTGCCAAAATAATTTGCCTCCCAAAATAATTTGCCTCTCAAAATAATTTGCCTCCCAAAATTATTTGCCTCCCAAAATTATTTGCCAAAATAATTTGACTCCCAAAATAATTTGCCAAAATAATTTGCCTCCCAAAATAATTTGCCAAAATAATTTGCCTTCCAAAATAATAATAAATAATTTGCCTCCCAAAATAATTTGCCTCCCAAAATAATTTGCCAAAATAATTTGCCTCCCAAAATAATTTGCCAAAATAATTTGCTTCCCAAAATAATTTGCCTCCCAAAATAATTTGCCAAAATAATTTGCCTCCCAAAATAATTTGCCTCCCAAAATAATTTGCCAAAATAATTTGCCAAAATAATTTGCCAAAATAATTTGCCAAAATAATTTTACTCCCAAAATAATTTGACTCCCAAAATAATTTGCCTCCCAAAATAATTTGCCTCCCAAAATAATTTGCCTCCCAAAATAATTAATAATTTGCCTCCCAAAATAATTTGCCTCCCAAAATAATAATAAATAATTTGCCTCCCAAAATAATTTGCCTCCCAAAATAATTTGCCTCCCAAAATAATTTGCCAAAATAATTTGCCTCCCAAAATAATTTGCCTCCCAAAATAAATTGCCAAAATAATTTGCCTCCCAAAATAATTTGCCTCCCAAAATAATTTGCCTCCCAAAATAATTTGCCTCCCAAAATAATTTGCCAAAATAATTTGACTCCCAAAATAATTTGCCTTCCAAAATAATTTGCCTCCCAAAATAATAATAAATAATTTGCCTCCCAAAATAATTTGCCTCCCAAAATAATTTGCCAAAATAATTTGCCAAAATAATTTGCCTCCCAAAATAATTTGCCTCCCAAAATAATTTGCCAAAATAATTTGCCTCCCAAAATAATTTGCCAAAATTTTAGGAGCTGTTTCTCAATAACCAAAAGTGTAAAATAATGTTTTAGGAGCTGTTTCTCAACAACCAAAGTGTCAAATAATTGTTAGAAGCTGTTTTTCAACAACCAAAAGTGTCAAATAATGTTTTAGGAGCTGTTTCTCAACAACCAAAAGTGTAAAATAATGTTTTAGGAGCTGTTTCTCAACAACCAAAGTGTCAAATAATTGTTAGAAGCTGTTTCTCAACAACCAAAAGTGTAAAATAATGTTTTAGGAGCTGTTTCTCAACAACCAAAGTGTCAAATAATGGTTAGAAGCTGTTTTTCAACAACCAAAAGTGTTAAATAATCTTTTAGGAGCTGTTTCTCAATAACCAAAAGTGTAAAATAATGTTTTAGGAGCTGTTTCTCAACAACCAAAGTGTCAAATAATGGTTAGAAGCTGTTTTTCAACAACCAAAAGTGTCAAATAATGTTTTAGGAGCTGTTTCTCACTAATTTGCCTCCCAAAATAATTTGCCAAAATAATTTGCCTCCCAAAATAATTTGCCTCCCAAAATAATTTGCCAAAATAATTTGACTCCCAAAATAATTTGCCAAAATAATTTGCCTCCCAAAATAATTTGCCAAAATAATTTGCCTTCGAAAATAATTTGCCTTCCAAAATAATAATAAATAATTTGCCTCCCAAAATAATTTGCCTCCCAAAATAATTTGCCTCCCAAAATAATTTGCCAAAATAATTTGCCTCCGAAAATAATTTGCCTCCCAAAATAATTTGCCAAAATAATTTGCCTCCCAAAATAATTTGCCAAAATAATTTGCTTCCCAAAATAATTTGCCTCCCAAAATAATTTGCCAAAATAATTTGCCTCCCAAAATAATTTGCCAAAATAATTTGCCAAAATAATTTGCCAAAATAATTTGCCAAAATAATTTGCCAAAATAATTTGACTCCCAAAATAATTTGACTCCCAAAATAATTTGCCAAAATAATTTGACTCCCAAAATAATTTGCCAAAATAATTTGACTCCCAAAATAATTTGCCAAAATAATTTGCCTCCCAAAATAATAATAAATAATTTGACTCCCAAAATAATTTGACTCCCAAAATAATTTGCCTCCCAAAATAATTTGCCTCCCAAAATAATTTGACTCCCAAAATAATTTGCCGAAATAATTTGACTCCCAAAATAATTTGCCTCCCAAAATAATAATAAATAATTTGCCTCCCAAAATAATTTGCCTCCCAAAATAATTTGCCTCCCAAAATAATTTGCCTCCCAAAATAATTTGCCTCCCAAAATAATTTGCCTCCCAAAATAATTTGCCTCCCAAAATAAATTGCCTCCCAAAATAATTTGCCTCCCAAAATAATTTGCCTCCCAAAATAATTTGCCAAAATAATTTGACTCCCAAAATAATTTGCCTCCCAAAATAATTTGCCAAAATAATTTGCCTTCCAAAATAATTTGCCTCCCAAAATAATAATAAATAATTTGCCTCCCAAAATAATTTGCCTCCCAAAATAATTTGCCAAAATAATTTGCCTCCCAAAATAATTTGCCTCCCAAAATAATTTGCCAAAATAATTTGCCTCCCAAAATAATTTGCCAAAATTTTAGGAGCTGTTTCTCAATAACCAAAAGTGTAAAATAATGTTTTAGGAGCTGTTTCTCAACAACCAAAGTGTCAAATAATTGTTAGAAGCTGTTTTTCAACAACCAAAAGTGTCAAATAATGTTTTAGGAGCTGTTTCTCAACAACCAAAAGTGTAAAATAATGTTTTAGGAGCTGTTTCTCAACAACCAAAGTGTCAAATAATTGTTAGAAGCTGTTTCTCAACAACCAAAAGTGTAAAATAATGTTTTAGGAGCTGTTTCTCAACAACCAAAGTGTCAAATAATGGTTAGAAGCTGTTTTTCAACAACCAAAAGTGTTAAATAATCTTTTAGGAGCTGTTTCTCAATAACCAAAAGTGTAAAATAATGTTTTAGGAGCTGTTTCTCAACAACGAAAGTGTCAAATAATGGTTAGAAGATGTTTTTCAACAACCAAAAGTGTCAAATAATGTTTTAGGAGCTGTTTCTCACTAATTTGCCTCCCAAAATAATTTGCCTCCCAAAATAATTTGCCTCCCAAAATAATTTGCCTCCCAAAATAATTTGACTCCCAAAATAATTTGCCTCCCAAAATAATTTGCCAAAATAATTTGCCTTCCAAAATAATTTGCCTTCCAAAATAATAATAAATAATTTGCCTCCCAAAATAATTTGCCTCCCAAAATAATTTGCCTCCCAAAATAATTTGCCAAAATAATTTGCCTCCCAAAATAATTTGCCTCCCAAAATAATTTGCCAAAATAATTTGCCTCCCAAAATAATTTGCCAAAATAATTTGCCTCCCAAAATAATTTGCCAAAATAATTTGCCTCCCAAAATAATTTGCCTGCCAAAATAATTTGCCTCCCAAAATAATTTGCCTCCCAAAATAATTTGCCAAAATAATTTGCCTCCCAAAATAATTTGCCTGCCAAAATAATTTGCCTCCCAAAATAATTTGCCTCCCAAAATAATTTGCCAAAATAATTTGCCTGCCAAAATAATTTGCCTCCCAAAATAATTTGCCTCCCAAAATAATTTGCCAAAATAATTTGCCTCCCAAAATAATTTGCCTCCCAAAATAATTTGCCAAAATAATTTGCCTCCCAAAATAATTTGCCAAAATTTTAGGAGCTGTTTCTCAATAACCAAAAGTGTAAAATAATGTTTTAGGAGCTGTTTCTCAACAACCAAAGTGTCAAATAATTGTTAGAAGCTGTTTTTCAACAACCAAAAGTGTCAAATAATGTTTTAGGAGCTGTTTCTCAACAACCAAAAGTGTAAAATAATGTTTTAGGAGCTGTTTCTCAACAACCAAAGTGTCAAATAATTGTTAGAAGCTGTTTCTCAACAACCAAAAGTGTAAAATAATGTTTTAGGAGCTGTTTCTCAACAACCAAAGTGTCAAATAATGGTTAGAAGCTGTTTTTCAACAACCAAAAGTGTTAAATAATCTTTTAGGAGCTGTTTCTCAATAACCAAAAGTGTAAAATAATGTTTTAGGAGCTGTTTCTCAACAACGAAAGTGTCAAATAATGGTTAGAAGATGTTTTTCAACAACCAAAAGTGTCAAATAATGTTTTAGGAGCTGTTTCTCACTAATTTGCCTCCCAAAATAATTTGCCTCCCAAAATAATTTGCCTCCCAAAATAATTTGCCTCCCAAAATAATTTGACTCCCAAAATAATTTGCCTCCCAAAATAATTTGCCAAAATAATTTGCCTTCCAAAATAATTTGCCTTCCAAAATAATAATAAATAATTTGCCTCCCAAAATAATTTGCCTCCCAAAATAATTTGCCTCCCAAAATAATTTGCCAAAATAATTTGCCTCCCAAAATAATTTGCCTCCCAAAATAATTTGCCAAAATAATTTGCCTCCCAAAATAATTTGCCAAAATAATTTGCCTCCCAAAATAATTTGCCAAAATAATTTGCCTCCCAAAATAATTTGCCTGCCAAAATAATTTGCCTCCCAAAATAATTTGCCTCCCAAAATAATTTGCCAAAATAATTTGCCTCCCAAAATAATTTGCCTGCCAAAATAATTTGCCTCCCAAAATAATTTGCCTCCCAAAATAATTTGCCAAAATAATTTGCCTGCCAAAATAATTTGCCTCCCAAAAAAATTTGCCTCCCAAAATAATTTGCCTTCCAAAATAATTTGCCTTCCAAAATAATAATAAATAATTTGCCTCCCAAAATAATTTGCCTCCCAAAATAATTTGCCAAAATAATTTGCCTCCCAAAATAATTTGCCAAAATAATTTGCCTCCCAAAATAATTTGCCTCCCAAAATAATTTGCCAAAGTAATTTGCCTCCCAAAATAATTTGCCTGCCAAAATAATTTGCCTCCCAAAATAATTTGCCAAAATAATTTGCCTCCCAAAATAATTTTCCTCCCAAAATAATTTGCCTCCCAAAATAATTTGCCAAAATAATTTGCCTCCCAAAATAATTTGCCTCCCAAAATAATTTGCCTCCCAAAATAATTTGCCTCCCAAAATAATTTGCCTCCCAAAATAATTTGCCGCCCAAAATAATTTGCCTCCCAAAATAATTTGCCAAAATAATTTGACTCGCAAAATAATTTGCCTCCCAAAATAATAATAAATAATTTGCCTCCCAAAATAATTTGCCAAAATAATTTGCCTCCCAAAATAATTTGCCAAAATAATTTGACTCGCAAAATAATTTGCCTCCCAAAATAATTTGCCTCCCAAAATAATAATAAATAATTTGCCTCCCAAAATAATTTGCCAAAATAATTTGCCAAAATAATTTGCCTCCCAAAATAATTTGCCTTCCAAAATAATAATAAATAATTTGCCTCCCAAAATAATTTGCCAAAATAATTTGACTCGCAAAATAATTTGCCTCCCAAAATAATAATAAATAATTTGCCTCCCAAAATAATTTGCCAAAATAATTTGCCTCCCAAAATAATTTGCCAAAATAATTTGACTCGCAAAATAATTTGCCTCCCAAAATAATTTGCCTCCCAAAATAATTTGCCTCCCAAAATAATAATAAATAATTTGCCTCCCAAAATAATTTGCCAAAATAATTTGCCAAAATAATTTGCCAAAATAATTTGCCTCCCAAAATAATTTGCCTCCCAAAATAATTTGCCAAAATAATTTGCCTCCCAAAATAATTTGCCTCCCAAAATAATTTGCCTCCCAAAATAATAATAAATAATTTGCCTCCCAAAATAATTTGCCAAAATAATTTGCCAAAATAATTTGCCAAAATAATTTGCCAAAATAATTTGTCAAAATAATTTGCCAAAATATTTTCCCAAAATAATTTGCCAAAATAATTTGCCAAAATTTTAGGAGCTGTTTCTCAATAACCAAAAGTGTAAAATAATGTTTTAGGAGCTGTTTCTCAACAACCAAAGTGTCAAATAATTGTTAGAAGCTGTTTTTCAACAACCAAAAGTGTCAAATAATGTTTTAGGAGCTGTTTCTCAACAACCAAAAGTGTAAAATAATGTTTTAGGAGCTGTTTCTCAACAACCAAAGTGTCAAATAATGGTTAGAAGCTGTTTTTCAACAACCAAAAGTGTTAAATAATGTTTTAGAAGCTGTTTCTCAATAACCAAAAGTGTAAAATAATGTTTTAGGAGCATTTTCTCAACAACCAAAGTGTCAAATAATGGTTAGAAGCTGTTTTTCAACAACCAAAAGTGTCAAATAATGTTTTAGGAGCTGTTTCTCACTAATTTGCCTCCCAAAATAATTTGCCAAAATAATTTGCCAAAATAATTTGCCTCCCAAAATAATTTGCCTCCCAAAATAATTTGCCTCCCAAAATTATTTGCCAAAATAATTTGACTCCCAAAATATTTTGCCAAAATAATTTGCCTCCCAAAATAATTTGCCAAAATAATTTGCCTTCCAAAATAATTTGCCTTCCAAAATAATAATAAATAATTTGCCTCCCAAAATAATTTGCCTCCCAAAATAATTTGCCAAAATAATTTGCCTCCCAAAATAATTTGCCTCCCAAAATAATTTGCCTCCCAAAATAATTTGCCAAAATAATTTGCCTCCCAAAATAATTTGCCAAAATAATTTGCCTCCCAAAATAATTTGCCTCCCAAAATAATTTGCCTCCCAAAATAATTTGCCAAAATAATTTGCCTCCCAAAATAATTTGCCTCCCAAAATAATTTGCCAAAATAATTTGCTTCCCAAAATAATTTGCCTCCCAAAATAATTTGCCAAAATAATTTGCCTCCCAAAATAATTTGCCTCCCAAAATAATTTGCCTCCCAAAATAATTTGCCTCCCAAAATAATTTGACTCCCAAAATAATTTGCCAAAATAATTTGACTCCCAAAATAATTTGCCAAAATAATTTGCCTCCCAAAATAATTTGCCTCCCAAAATAATAATAAATAATTTGACTCCCAAAATAATTTGACTCCCAAAATAATTTGCCTCCCAAAATAATTTGCCTGCCAAAATAATTTGCCTCCCAAAATAATTTGCCAAAATAATTTGCCTCCCAAAATAATTTGCCAAAATAATTTGACTCCCAAAATAATTTGCCTCCCAAAATAATTTGCCTCCCAAAATAATAATAAATAATTTGCCTCCCAAAATAATAATAAATAATTTGCCTCCCAAAATAATTTTCCTCCCAAAATAATTTGCCAAAATAATTTGCCTCCCAAAATAATTTGCCAAAATAATTTGCCTCCCAAAATAATTTGCCAAAATAATTTGCCTCCCAAAATAATTTGCCTCCCAAAATAATTTGCCTCCCAAAATAATTTGACTCCCAAAATAATTTGCCTCCCAAAATAATTTGCCAAAATAATTTGCCTTCCAAAATAATTTGCCTCCCAAAATAATAATAAATAATTTGCCTCCCAAAATAATTTGCCTCCCAAAATAATTTGCCTCCCAAAATAATTTGCCTCCCAAAATAATTTGCCAAAATAATTTGCCTCCCAAAATAATTTGCCTCCCAAAATAATTTGCCAAAATAATTTGCCTCCCAAAATAATTTGACAAAATTTTAGGAGCTGTTTCTCAATAACCAAAAGTGTAAAATAATGTTTTAGGAGCTGTTTCTCAACAACCAAAGTGTCAAATAATTGTTAGAAGCTGTTTTTCAACAACCAAAAGTGTTAAATAATGTTTTAGAAGCTGTTTCTCAATAACCAAAAGTGTAAAATAATGTTTTAGGAGCATTTTCTCAACAACCAAAGTGTCAAATAATGGTTAGAAGCTGTTTTTCAACAACCAAAAGTGTCAAATAATGTTTTAGGAGCTGTTTCTCAATAACCAAAAGTGTAAAATAATGTTTTAGGAGCTGTTTCTCAACAACCAAAGTGTCAAATAATGGTAAGAAGCTGTTTTTCAACAACCAAAAGTGTCAAATAATGTTTTAGGAGCTGTTTCTCACTAATTTGCCTCCCAAAATAATTTGCCAAAATAATTTGCCTCCCAAAATAATTTGCCTCCCAAAATAATTTGCCTCCCAAAATAATTTGCCTCCCAAAATAATTTGCCAAAATAATTTGCCTCCCAAAATAATTTGCCAAAATTTTAGGAGCTGTTTCTCAATAACCAAAAGTGTAAAATAATGTTTTAGGAGCTGTTTCTCAACAACCAAAGTGTCAAATAATGGTTAGAAGCTGTTTTTCAACAACCAAAAGTGTCAAATAATGTTTTAGGAGCTGTTTCTCAATAACCAAAAGTGTAAAATAATGTTTTAGGAGCTGTTTCTCAACAACCAAAGTGTCAAATAATGGTTAGAAGCTGTTTTTCAACAACCAAAAGTGTCAAATAATGTTTTAGGAGCTGTTTCTCACTAATTTGCCTCCCAAAATAATTTGCCAAAATAATTTGCCTCCCAAAATAATTTGCCTCCCAAAATAATTTGCCTCCCAAAATAATTTGCCAAAATAATTTGCCTCCCAAAATAATTTGCCTCCCAAAATAATTTGCCTTCCAAAATAATTTGCCTTCCAAAATAATAATAAATAATTTGCCTCCCAAAATAATTTGCCTCCCAAAATAATTTGCCAAAATAATTTGCCTCCCAAAATAATTTGCCTCCCAAAATAATTTGCCTCCCAAAATAATTTGCCAAAATAATTTGCCTCCCAAAATAATTTGCCAAAATAATTTGCCTCCCAAAATAATTTGCCAAAATAATTTGCCTCCCAAAATAATTTGCCTGCCAAAATAATTTGCCTCCCAAAATAATAATAAATAATTTGCCTCCCAAAATAATTTGCCAAAATAATTTGCCAAAATAATTTGCCTCCCAAAATAATTTGCCAAAATAATTTGCCTCCCAAAATAATTTGCCAAAATAATTTGCCTCCCAAAATAATTTGCCTCCCAAAATAATTTGCCTCCCAAAATAATTTGCCTCCCAAAATAATTTCCCAAAATAATTTGCCTCCCAAAATAATTTGCCAAAATAATTTGCCTCCCAAAATAATTTGCCTCCCAAAATAATTTGCCTCCCAAAATAATTTGCCAAAATAATTTGCCTCCCAAAATAATTTGCCAAAATAATTTGACTCCCAAAATAATTTGCCAAAATAATTTGCCTCCCAAAATAATTTGCCTTCCAAAATAATTTGCCTTCCAAAATAATAATAAATAATTTGCCTCCCAAAATAATTTGCCTCCCAAAATAATTTGCCAAAATAATTTGCCTCCCAAAATAATTTGCCTCCCAAAATAATTTGCCAAAATAATTTGCCTCCCAAAATAATTTGCCAAAATAATTTGCCTCCCAAAATAATTTGCCAAAATAATTTGCCTCCCAAAATAATTTGCCTGCCAAAATAATTTGCCTCCCAAAATAATTTGCCAAAATAATTTGCCTCCCAAAATAATTTTCCTCCCAAAATAATTTGCCTCCCAAAATAATTTGCCAAAATAATTTGCCTCCCAAAATAATTTGCCAAAATAATTTGCCTCCCAAAATAATTTGCCTCCCAAAATAATTTGCCTCCCAAAATAATTTGCCTCCCAAAATAATTTGCCTCCCAAAATAATTTGACTCCCAAAATAATTTGCCTCCCAAAATAATTTGCCAAAATAATTTGCCTTCCAAAATAATTTGCCTTCCAAAATAATAATAAATAATTTGCCTCCCAAAATAATTTGCCTCCCAAAATAATTTGCCAAAATAATTTGCCTCCCAAAATAATTTGCCTCCCAAAATAATTTGCCAAAATAATTTGCCTCCCAAAATAATTTGCCAAAATAATTTGCCTCCCAAAATAATTTGCCAAAATAATTTGCCTCCCAAAATAATTTGCCTGCCAAAATAATTTGCCTCCCAAAATAATTTGCCTCCCAAAATAATTTGCCAAAATAATTTGCCTCCCAAAATAATTTGCCTGCCAAAATAATTTGCCTCCCAAAATAATTTGCCTCCCAAAATAATTTGCCAAAATAATTTGCCTGCCAAAATAATTTGCCTCCCAAAATAATTTGCCTCCCAAAATAATTTGCCTTCCAAAATAATTTGCCTTCCAAAATAATAATAAATAATTTGCCTCCCAAAATAATTTGCCTCCCAAAATAATTTGCCAAAATAATTTGCCTCCCAAAATAATTTGCCAAAATAATTTGCCTCCCAAAATAATTTGCCTCCCAAAATAATTTGCCAAAGTAATTTGCCTCCCAAAATAATTTGCCTGCCAAAATAATTTGCCTCCCAAAATAATTTGCCAAAATAATTTGCCTCCCAAAATAATTTTCCTCCCAAAATAATTTGCCTCCCAAAATAATTTGCCAAAATAATTTGCCTCCCAAAATAATTTGCCTCCCAAAATAATTTGCCTCCCAAAATAATTTGCCTCCCAAAATAATTTGCCTCCCAAAATAATTAGCCTCCCAAAATAATTTAACCTCCCAAAATAATAATAATCACCAATAATAATAACCGAAAGTGTCAAATAATGTTTTAGGAGCTGTTTCTCAATTCTCAATAATCTTCTCAATTATTTGCCAAAATAATTTGACTCCCAAAATATTTTGCCAAAATAATTTGCCTCCCAAAATAATTTGCCAAAATAATTTGCCTTCCAAAATAATTTGCCTTCCAAAATAATAATAAATAATTTGCCTCCCAAAATAATTTGCCTCCCAAAATAATTTGACTCCCAAAATAATTTGCCTCCCAAAATAATTTGCCAAAATAATTTGCCTTCCAAAATAATTTGCCTCCCAAAATAATAATAAATAATTTGCCTCCAAAAATAATTTGCCTCCCAAAATAATTTGCCTCCCAAAATAATTTGCCAAAATAATTTGCCTCCCAAAATAATTTGCCAAAATTTTAGGAGCTGTTTCTCAATAACCAAAAGTGTAAAATAATGTTTTAGGAGCTGTTTCTCAACAACCAAAGTGTCAAATAATTGTTAGAAGCTGTTTTTCAATAACCAAAAGTGTCAAATAATGTTTTAGGAGCTGTTTCTCAACAACCAAAAGTGTAAAATAATGTTTTAGGAGCTGTTTCTCAACAACCAAAGTGTCAAATAATTGTTAGAAGCTGTTTCTCAACAACCAAAAGTGTAAAATAATGTTTTAGGAGCTGTTTTTCAACAACCAAAGTGTCAAATAATGGTTAGAAGCTGTTTTTCAACAACCAAAAGTGTTAAATAATGTTTTAGGAGCTGTTTCTCAATAACCAAAAGTGTAAAATAATGTTTTAGGAGCTGTTTCTCAACAACCAAAGTGTCAAATAATGGTTAGAAGCTGTTTTTCAACAACCAAAAGTGTCAAATAATGTTTTAGGAGCTGTTTCTCACTAATTTGCCTCCCAAAATAATTTGCCTCCCAAAATAATTTGCCTCCCAAAATAATTTGCCTCCCAAAATAATTTGACTCCCAAAATAATTTGCCTCCCAAAATAATTTGCCAAAATAATTTGCCTTCCAAAATAATTTGCCTTCCAAAATAATAATAAATAATTTGCCTCCCAAAATAATTTGCCTCCCAAAATAATTTGCCAAAATAATTTGCCTCCCAAAATAATTTGCCTCCCAAAATAATTTGCCAAAATAATTTGCCTCCCAAAATAATTTGCCAAAATAATTTGCCTCCCAAAATAATTTGCCAAAATAATTTGCCTCCCAAAATAATTTGCCTGCCAAAATAATTTGCCTCCCAAAATAATTTGCCTCCCAAAATAATTTGCCAAAATAATTTGCCTCCCAAAATAATTTGCCTGCCAAAATAATTTGCCTCCCAAAATAATTTGCCTCCCAAAATAATTTGCCAAAATAATTTGCCTGCCAAAATAATTTGCCTCCCAAAATAATTTGCCTCCCAAAATAATTTGCCTTCCAAAATAATTTGCCTTCCAAAATAATAATAAATAATTTGCCTCCCAAAATAATTTGCCTCCCAAAATAATTTGCCAAAATAATTTGCCTCCCAAAATAATTTGCCAAAATAATTTGCCTCCCAAAATAATTTGCCTCCCAAAATAATTTGCCAAAGTAATTTGCCTCCCAAAATAATTTGCCTGCCAAAATAATTTGCCTCCCAAAATAATTTGCCAAAATAATTTGCCTCCCAAAATAATTTTCCTCCCAAAATAATTTGCCTCCCAAAATAATTTGCCAAAATAATTTGCCTCCCAAAATAATTTGCCTCCCAAAATAATTTGCCTCCCAAAATAATTTGCCTCCCAAAATAATTTGCCTCCCAAAATAATTTGCCGCCCAAAATAATTTGCCTCCCAAAATAATTTGCCAAAATAATTTGCCTCCCAAAATAATTTGCCTCCCAAAATAATTTGCCTCCCAAAATAATAATAATCACCAATAATAATAACCAAAAGTGTAAAATAATGTTTTAGGAGCTGTTTCTCAATAACCAAAAGTGTAAAATAATGTTTTAGGAGCTGTTTCTCAACAACCAAAGTGTCAAATAATTGTTAGAAGCTGTTTTTCAACAACCAAAAGTGTCAAATAATGTTCTAGGAGCTGTTTCTCAACAACCAAAAGTGTAAAATAATGTTTTAGGAGCTGTTTCTCAACAACCAAAGTGTCAAATAATGGTTAGAAGCTGTTTTTCAACAACCAAAAGTGTTAAATAATGTTTTAGAAGCTGTTTCTCAATAACCAAAAGTGTAAAATAATGTTTTAGGAGCATTTTCTCAACAACCAAAGTGTCAAATAATGGTTAGAAGCTGTTTTTCAACAACCAAAAGTGTCAATTAATGTTTTAGGAGCTGTTTCTCAATAACCAAAAGTGTAAAATAATGTTTTAGGAGCTGTTTCTCAACAACCAAAGTGTCAAATAATGGTTAGAAGCTGTTTTTCAACAACCAAAAGTGTCAAATAATGTTTTAGGAGCTGTTTCTCACTAACCAAAAGTGTAAAATAATGTTTTAGGAGCTGTTTCTCAACAACCAAAGTGTCAAATAATGGTTAGAAGCTGTTTTTCAATAACCAAAAGTGTAAAATAATGTTTTAGGAGCTGTTTCTCAACAACCAAAGTGTCAAATAATGGTTAGAAGCTGTTTTTCAACGACCAAAAGTGTCAAATAATGTTTTAGGAGCTGTTTCTCAACAACCAAAAGTGTCAAATAATGTTTTAGGAGCTGTTTCTCAACAACCAAAGTGTCAAATAATGGTTAGAAGCTGTTTTTCAACAACCAAAAGTGTCAAATAATGTTTTAGGAGCTGTTTCTCAATAACCAAAAGTGTAAAATAATGTTTTAGGAGCTGTTTCTCAACAACCAAAGTGTCAAATAATGGTTAGAAGCTGTTTTTCAACAACCAAAAGTGTCAAATAATGTTTTAGGAGCTGTTTCTCAACAACCAAAGTGTCAAATAATGGTTAGAAGCTGTTTTTCAACAACCAAAAGTGTTAAATAATGTTTTAGAAGCTGTTTCTCAATAACCAAAAGTGTAAAATAATGTTTTAGGAGCATTTTCTCAACAACCAAAGTGTCAAATAATGGTTAGAAGCTGTTTTTCAACAACCAAAAGTGTCAAATAATGTTTTAGGAGCTGTTTCTCAATAACCAAAAGTGTAAAATAATGTTTTAGGAGCTGTTTCTCAACAACCAAAGTGTCAAATAATGGTTAGAAGCTGTTTTTTAACAACCAAAAGTGTCAAATAATGTTTTAGGAGCTGTTTCTCAATAACCAAAAGTGTAAAATAATGTTTTAGGAGCTGTTTCTCAACAACCAAAGTGTCAAATAATGGTTAGAAGCTGTTTTTCAACGACCAAAAGTGTCAAATAATGTTTTAGGAGCTGTTTCTCAACAACCAAAAGTGTAAAATAATGTTTTAGGAGCTGTTTCTCAACAACCAAAGTGTCAAATAATGGTTAGAAGCTGTTTTTCAACAACCAAAAGTGTCAAATAATGTTTTAGGAGCTGTTTCTCAATAACCAAAAGTGTAAAATAATGTTTTAGGAGCTGTTTCTCAACAACCAAAGTGTCAAATAATGGTTAGAAGCTGTTTTTCAACAACCAAAAGTGTCAAATAATGTTTTAGGAGCTGTTTCTCAATAACCAAAAGTGTAAAATAATGTTTTAGGAGCTGTTTCTCGACAACCAAAGTGTCAAATAATGGTTAGAAGCTGTTTTTCAACAACCAAAAGTTTCAAATAATGTTTTAGGAGCTGTTTCTCAACAACCAAAAGTGTAAAATAATGTTTTAGGAGCTGTTTCTCAACAACCAAAGTGTCAAATAATGGTTAGAAGCTGTTTTTCAACAACCAAAAGTGTCAAATAATGTTTTAGGAGCTGTTTCTCAATAACCAAAAGTGTAAAATAATGTTTTAGGAGCTGTTTCTCAACAACCAAAGTGTCAAATAATGGTTAGAAGCTGTTTTTCAACAACCAAAAGTGTCAAATAATGTTTTAGGAGCTGTTTCTCAATAACCAAAAGTGTAAAATAATGTTTTAGGAGCATTTTCTCAACAACCAAAGTGTCAAATAATGGTTAGAAGCTGTTTTTCAACAACCAAAAGTGTCAAATAATGTTTTAGGAGCTGTTTCTCACTAATTTGCCTCCCAAAATAATTTGCCAAAATAATTTGCCAAAATAATTTGCCTCCCAAAATAATTTGCCTCCCAAAATAATTTGCCTCCCAAAATTATTTGCCAAAATAATTTGACTCCCAAAATAATTTGCCAAAATAATTTGCCTCCCAAAATAATTTGCCAAAATAATTTGCCTTCCAAAATAATAATAAATAATTTGCCTCCCAAAATAATTTGCCAAAATAATTTGCCAAAATAATTTGCCTCCCAAAATAATTTGCCTCCCAAAATAATTTGCCTCCCAAAATAATTTGCCAAAATAATTTGCCTCCCAAAATAATTTGCCAAAATAATTTGCTTCCCAAAATAATTTGCCTCCCAAAATAATTTGCCTCCCAAAATAATTTGCCAAAATAATTTGCCAAAATAATTTGACTCCCAAAATAATTTGCCTCCCAAAATAATTTGCCAAAATAATTTGACTCCCAAAATAATTTGCCAAAATAATTTGACTCCCAAAATAATTTGCCAAAATAATTTGCCTCCCAAAATAATAATAAATAATTTGACTCCCAAAATAATTTGACTCCCAAAATAATTTGCCTCCCAAAATAATTTGCCAAAATAATTTGCCTCCCAAAATAATTTGCCAAAATAATTTGACTCCCAAAATAATTTGCCAAAATAATTTGACTCCCAAAATAATTTGCCAAAATAATTTGCCTCCCAAAATAATTTGCCTCCCAAAATAATAATAAATAATTTGCCTCCCAAAATAATTTGCCTCCCAAAATAATTTGCCAAAATAATTTGCCAAAATAATTTGCCAAAATAATTTGCCTCCCAAAATAATTTGCCAAAATAATTTGCCTCCCAAAATAATTTGCCAAAATAATTTGCCTCCCAAAATAATTTGCCAAAATAATTTGCCTCCCAAAATAATTTGCCTCCCAAAATAATTTGCCAAAATAATTTGACTCCCAAAATAATTTGCCTCCCAAAATAATTTGCCAAAATAATTTGCCTTCCAAAATAATTTGCCTCCCAAAATAATAATAAATAATTTGCCTCCCAAAATAGTTTGCCTCCCAAAATAATTTGCCTCCCAAAATAATTTGCCTCCCAAAATAATTTGCCAAAATTTTAGGAGCTGTTTCTAAATAACCAAAAGTGTAAAATAATGTTTTAGGAGCTGTTTCTCAACAACCAAAGTGTCAAATAATGGTTAGAAGCTGTTTTTCAACAACCAAAAGTGTCAAATAATGTTTTAGGAGCCGTTTCTCAATAACCAAAAGTGTAAAATAATGTTTTAGGAGCTGTTTCTCAACAACCAAAGTGTCAAATAATGGTTAGAAGCTGTTTTTCAACAACCAAAAGTGTTAAATAATGTTTTAGGAGCTGTTTCTCAATAACCAAAAGTGTAAAATAATGTTTTAGGAGCATTTTCTCAACAACCAAAGTGTCAAATAATGGTTAGAAGCTGTTTTTCAACAACCAAAAGTGTCAAATAATGTTTTAGGAGCTGTTTCTCAATAACCAAAAGTGTAAAATAATGTTTTAGGAGCTGTTTCTCAACAACCAAAGTGTCAAATAATGGTTAGAAGCTGTTTTTCAACAACCAAAAGTGTCAAATAATGTTTTAGGAGCTGTTTCTCAATAACCAAAAGTGTAAAGTAATGTTTTAGGAGCTGTTTCTCAACAACCAAAGTGTCAAATAATGGTTAGAAGCTGTTTTTCAACAACCAAAAGTGTCAAATAATGTTTTAGGAGCTGTTTCTCAATAACCAAAAGTGTAAAATAATGTTTTAGGAGCTGTTTCTCAACAACCAAAGTGTCAAATAATGGTTAGAAGCTGTTTTTCAACAACCAAAAGTGTAAAATAATGTTTTAGGAGCTGTTTCTCAATAACCAAAAGTGTAAAATAATGTTTTAGGAGCTGTTTCTCAACAACCAAAGTGTCAAATAATGGTTAGAAGCTGTTTTTCAACAACCAAAAGTGTCAAATAATGTTTTAGGAGCTGTTTCTCAATAACCAAAAGTGTAAAATAATGTTTTAGGAGCATTTTCTCAACAACCAAAGTGTCAAATAATGGTTAGAAGCTGTTTTTCAACAACCAAAAGTGTCAAATCATGTTTTAGGAGCTGTTTCTCACTAATTTGCCTCCCAAAATAATTTGCCAAAATAATTTGCCAAAACAATTTGCCAAAATAATTTGCCTCCCAAAATAATTTGCCTCTCAAAATAATTTGCCTCCCAAAATTATTTGCCTCCCAAAATTATTTGCCAAAATAATTTGACTCCCAAAATAATTTGCCAAAATAATTTGCCTCCCAAAATAATTTGCCAAAATAATTTGCCTTCCAAAATAATAATAAATAATTTGCCTCCCAAAATAATTTGCCTCCCAAAATAATTTGCCAAAATAATTTGCCAAAATAATTTGCCAAAATAATTTGCCTCCCAAAATAATTTGCCAAAATAATTTGCTTCCCAAAATAATTTGCCTCCCAAAATAATTTGCCAAAATAATTTGCCTCCCAAAATAATTTGCCAAAATAATTTGCCAAAATAATTTGCCAAAATAATTTGCCAAAATAATTTGCCAAAATAATTTGACTCCCAAAATAATTTGACTCCCAAAATAATTTGCCTCCCAAAATAATTTGCCTCCCAAAATAATTTGCCTCCCAAAATAATTTGCCAAAATAATTTGACTCCCAAAATAATTTGCCAAAATAATTTGCCTCCCAAAATAATAATAAATAATTTGACTCCCAAAATAATTTGCCTCCCAAAATAATTTGCCTCCCAAAATAATTTGCCAAAATAATTTGCCTCCCAAAATAATTTGACTCCCAAAATAATTTGCCAAAATAATTTGACTCCCAAAATAATTTGCCTCCCAAAATAATTTGCCTCCCAAAATAATAATAAATAATTTGCCTCCCAAAATAATTTGCCTCCCAAAATAATTTGCCTCCCAAAATAATTTGCCTCCCAAAATAATTTGCCAAAACAATTTGCCAAAATAATTTGCCTCCCAAAATAATTTGCCTCTCAAAATAATTTGCCTCCCAAAATTATTTGCCTCCCAAAATTATTTGCCAAAATAATTTGACTCCCAAAATAATTTGCCAAAATAATTTGCCTCCCAAAATAATTTGCCAAAATAATTTGCCTTCCAAAATAATAATAAATAATTTGCCTCCCAAAATAATTTGCCTCCCAAAATAATTTGCCAAAATAATTTGCCTCCCAAAATAATTTGCCAAAATAATTTGCTTCCCAAAATAATTTGCCTCCCAAAATAATTTGCCAAAATAATTTGCCTCCCAAAATAATTTGCCTCCCAAAATAATTTGCCAAAATAATTTGCCAAAATAATTTGCCAAAATAATTTGCCAAAATAATTTTACTCCCAAAATAATTTGACTCCCAAAATAATTTGCCTCCCAAAATAATTTGCCTCCCAAAA
The DNA here is from genome assembly GCF_963924005.1 of Protomyctophum bolini. Classification (NCBI taxonomy): domain Eukaryota; kingdom Metazoa; phylum Chordata; class Actinopteri; order Myctophiformes; family Myctophidae; genus Protomyctophum; species Protomyctophum bolini. The sequence continues at coordinate 38,911,787 of NC_137880.1, read as the reverse complement.
TAATTTGCCTCCCAAAATAATTAATAATTTTCTCAACAACCAAAGTGTCAAATAATGGTTAGAAGCTGTTTTTCAACAACCAAAAGTGTCAAATAATGTTTTAGGAGCTGTTTCTCAATAACCAAAAGTGTAAAATAATGTTTTAGGAGCTGTTTCTCAACAACCAAAGTGTCAAATAATGGTTAGAAGCTGTTTTTCAACAACCAAAAGTGTCAAATAATGTTTTAGGAGCTGTTTCTCAATAACCAAAAGTGTAAAATAATGTTTTAGGAGCTGTTTCTCAACAACCAAAGTGTCAAATAATGGTTAGAAGCTGTTTTTCAACAACCAAAAGTGTCAAATAATGTTTTAGGAGCTGTTTCTCAATAACCAAAAGTGTAAAATAATGTTTTAGGAGCTGTTTCTCAACAACCAAAGTGTCAAATAATGGTTAGAAGCTGTTTTTCAACAACCAAAAGTGTAAAATAATGTTTTAGGAGCTGTTTCTCAATAACCAAAAGTGTAAAATAATGTTTTAGGAGCTGTTTCTCAACAACCAAAGTGTCAAATAATGGTTAGAAGCTGTTTTTCAACAACCAAAAGTGTCAAATAATGTTTTAGGAGCTGTTTCTCAATAACCAAAAGTGTAAAATAATGTTTTAGGAGCATTTTCTCAACAACCAAAGTGTCAAATAATGGTTAGAAGCTGTTTTTCAACAACCAAAAGTGTCAAATCATGTTTTAGGAGCTGTTTCTCACTAATTTGCCTCCCAAAATAATTTGCCAAAATAATTTGCCAAAACAATTTGCCAAAATAATTTGCCTCCCAAAATAATTTGCCTCTCAAAATAATTTGCCTCCCAAAATTATTTGCCTCCCAAAATTATTTGCCAAAATAATTTGACTCCCAAAATAATTTGCCAAAATAATTTGCCTCCCAAAATAATTTGCCAAAATAATTTGCCTTCCAAAATAATAATAAATAATTTGCCTCCCAAAATAATTTGCCTCCCAAAATAATTTGCCAAAATAATTTGCCAAAATAATTTGCCAAAATAATTTGCCAAAATAATTTGCCAAAATAATTTGCCTCCCAAAATAATTTGCCAAAATAATTTGCTTCCCAAAATAATTTGCCTCCCAAAATAATTTGCCAAAATAATTTGCCTCCCAAAATAATTTGCCAAAATAATTTGCCTCCCAAAATAATTTGCCAAAATAATTTGCCAAAATAATTTGCCAAAATAATTTGCCAAAATAATTTGACTCCCAAAATAATTTGACTCCCAAAATAATTTGCCTCCCAAAATAATTTGCCTCCCAAAATAATTTGCCTCCCAAAATAATTTGCCAAAATAATTTGACTCCCAAAATAATTTGCCAAAATAATTTGCCTCCCAAAATAATAATAAATAATTTGACTCCCAAAATAATTTGCCTCCCAAAATAATTTGCCTCCCAAAATAATTTGCCTCCCAAAATAATTTGCCAAAATAATTTGCCTCCCAAAATAATTTGACTCCCAAAATAATTTGCCAAAATAATTTGACTCCCAAAATAATTTGCCTCCCAAAATAATTTGCCTCCCAAAATAATAATAAATAATTTGCCTCCCAAAATAATTTGCCTCCCAAAATAATTTGCCTCCCAAAATAATTTGCCTCCCAAAATAATTTGCCAAAACAATTTGCCAAAATAATTTGCCTCCCAAAATAATTTGCCTCTCAAAATAATTTGCCTCCCAAAATTATTTGCCTCCCAAAATTATTTGCCAAAATAATTTGACTCCCAAAATAATTTGCCAAAATAATTTGCCTCCCAAAATAATTTGCCAAAATAATTTGCCTTCCAAAATAATAATAAATAATTTGCCTCCCAAAATAATTTGCCTCCCAAAATAATTTGCCAAAATAATTTGCCTCCCAAAATAATTTGCCAAAATAATTTGCTTCCCAAAATAATTTGCCTCCCAAAATAATTTGCCAAAATAATTTGCCTCCCAAAATAATTTGCCTCCCAAAATAATTTGCCAAAATAATTTGCCAAAATAATTTGCCAAAATAATTTGCCAAAATAATTTTACTCCCAAAATAATTTGACTCCCAAAATAATTTGCCTCCCAAAATAATTTGCCTCCCAAAATAATTTGCCTCCCAAAATAATTAATAATTTGCCTCCCAAAATAATTTGCCTCCCAAAATAATAATAAATAATTTGCCTCCCAAAATAATTTGCCTCCCAAAATAATTTGCCTCCCAAAATAATTTGCCAAAATAATTTGCCTCCCAAAATAATTTGCCTCCCAAAATAAATTGCCAAAATAATTTGCCTCCCAAAATAATTTGCCTCCCAAAATAATTTGCCTCCCAAAATAATTTGCCTCCCAAAATAATTTGCCAAAATAATTTGACTCCCAAAATAATTTGCCTTCCAAAATAATTTGCCTCCCAAAATAATAATAAATAATTTGCCTCCCAAAATAATTTGCCTCCCAAAATAATTTGCCAAAATAATTTGCCAAAATAATTTGCCTCCCAAAATAATTTGCCTCCCAAAATAATTTGCCAAAATAATTTGCCTCCCAAAATAATTTGCCAAAATTTTAGGAGCTGTTTCTCAATAACCAAAAGTGTAAAATAATGTTTTAGGAGCTGTTTCTCAACAACCAAAGTGTCAAATAATTGTTAGAAGCTGTTTTTCAACAACCAAAAGTGTCAAATAATGTTTTAGGAGCTGTTTCTCAACAACCAAAAGTGTAAAATAATGTTTTAGGAGCTGTTTCTCAACAACCAAAGTGTCAAATAATTGTTAGAAGCTGTTTCTCAACAACCAAAAGTGTAAAATAATGTTTTAGGAGCTGTTTCTCAACAACCAAAGTGTCAAATAATGGTTAGAAGCTGTTTTTCAACAACCAAAAGTGTTAAATAATCTTTTAGGAGCTGTTTCTCAATAACCAAAAGTGTAAAATAATGTTTTAGGAGCTGTTTCTCAACAACCAAAGTGTCAAATAATGGTTAGAAGCTGTTTTTCAACAACCAAAAGTGTCAAATAATGTTTTAGGAGCTGTTTCTCACTAATTTGCCTCCCAAAATAATTTGCCAAAATAATTTGCCTCCCAAAATAATTTGCCTCCCAAAATAATTTGCCAAAATAATTTGACTCCCAAAATAATTTGCCAAAATAATTTGCCTCCCAAAATAATTTGCCAAAATAATTTGCCTTCGAAAATAATTTGCCTTCCAAAATAATAATAAATAATTTGCCTCCCAAAATAATTTGCCTCCCAAAATAATTTGCCTCCCAAAATAATTTGCCAAAATAATTTGCCTCCGAAAATAATTTGCCTCCCAAAATAATTTGCCTCCCAAAATAATTTGCCAAAATAATTTGCCTCCCAAAATAATTTGCCAAAATAATTTGCTTCCCAAAATAATTTGCCTCCCAAAATAATTTGCCAAAATAATTTGCCTCCCAAAATAATTTGCCTCCCAAAATAATTTGCCAAAATAATTTGCCAAAATAATTTGCCAAAATAATTTGCCAAAATAATTTGACTCCCAAAATAATTTGACTCCCAAAATAATTTGCCAAAATAATTTGACTCCCAAAATAATTTGCCAAAATAATTTGACTCCCAAAATAATTTGCCAAAATAATTTGCCTCCCAAAATAATTTGCCTCCCAAAATAATAATAAATAATTTGACTCCCAAAATAATTTGACTCCCAAAATAATTTGCCTCCCAAAATAATTTGCCTCCCAAAATAATTTGACTCCCAAAATAATTTGCCGAAATAATTTGACTCCCAAAATAATTTGCCTCCCAAAATAATAATAAATAATTTGCCTCCCAAAATAATTTGCCTCCCAAAATAATTTGCCTCCCAAAATAATTTGCCTCCCAAAATAATTTGCCTCCCAAAATAAATTGCCTCCCAAAATAATTTGCCTCCCAAAATAATTTGCCTCCCAAAATAATTTGCCAAAATAATTTGACTCCCAAAATAATTTGCCTCCCAAAATAATTTGCCAAAATAATTTGCCTTCCAAAATAATTTGCCTCCCAAAATAATAATAAATAATTTGCCTCCCAAAATAATTTGCCTCCCAAAATAATTTGCCAAAATAATTTGCCTCCCAAAATAATTTGCCTCCCAAAATAATTTGCCAAAATAATTTGCCTCCCAAAATAATTTGCCAAAATTTTAGGAGCTGTTTCTCAATAACCAAAAGTGTAAAATAATGTTTTAGGAGCTGTTTCTCAACAACCAAAGTGTCAAATAATTGTTAGAAGCTGTTTTTCAACAACCAAAAGTGTCAAATAATGTTTTAGGAGCTGTTTCTCAACAACCAAAAGTGTAAAATAATGTTTTAGGAGCTGTTTCTCAACAACCAAAGTGTCAAATAATTGTTAGAAGCTGTTTCTCAACAACCAAAAGTGTAAAATAATGTTTTAGGAGCTGTTTCTCAACAACCAAAGTGTCAAATAATGGTTAGAAGCTGTTTTTCAACAACCAAAAGTGTTAAATAATCTTTTAGGAGCTGTTTCTCAATAACCAAAAGTGTAAAATAATGTTTTAGGAGCTGTTTCTCAACAACCAAAGTGTCAAATAATGGTTAGAAGATGTTTTTCAACAACCAAAAGTGTCAAATAATGTTTTAGGAGCTGTTTCTCACTAATTTGCCTCCCAAAATAATTTGCCTCCCAAAATAATTTGCCTCCCAAAATAATTTGCCTCCCAAAATAATTTGCCTCCCAAAATAATTTGACTCCCAAAATAATTTGCCTCCCAAAATAATTTGCCAAAATAATTTGCCTTCCAAAATAATAATAAATAATTTGCCTCCCAAAATAATTTGCCTCCCAAAATAATTTGCCTCCCAAAATAATTTGCCAAAATAATTTGCCTCCCAAAATAATTTGCCTCCCAAAATAATTTGCCAAAATAATTTGCCTCCCAAAATAATTTGCCAAAATAATTTGCCTCCCAAAATAATTTGCCAAAATAATTTGCCTCCCAAAATAATTTGCCTGCCAAAATAATTTGCCTCCCAAAATAATTTGCCTCCCAAAATAATTTGCCAAAATAATTTGCCTGCCAAAATAATTTGCCTCCCAAAAAAATTTGCCTCCCAAAATAATTTGCCTTCCAAAATAATTTGCCTTCCAAAATAATAATAAATAATTTGCCTCCCAAAATAATTTGCCAAAATAATTTGCCTCCCAAAATAATTTGCCTCCCAAAATAATTTGCCAAAGTAATTTGCCTCCCAAAATAATTTGCCTGCCAAAATAATTTGCCTCCCAAAATAATTTGCCAAAATAATTTGCCTCCCAAAATAATTTTCCTCCCAAAATAATTTGCCTCCCAAAATAATTTGCCAAAATAATTTGCCTCCCAAAATAATTTGCCTCCCAAAATAATTTGCCTCCCAAAATAATTTGCCTCCCAAAATAATTTGCCGCCCAAAATAATTTGCCTCCCAAAATAATTTGCCAAAATAATTTGACTCGCAAAATAATTTGCCTCCCAAAATAATAATAAATAATTTGCCTCCCAAAATAATTTGCCAAAATAATTTGCCAAAATAATTTGACTCGCAAAATAATTTGCCTCCCAAAATAATTTGCCTCCCAAAATAATAATAAATAATTTGCCTCCCAAAATAATTTGCCAAAATAATTTGCCAAAATAATTTGCCTCCCAAAATAATTTGCCTTCCAAAATAATAATAAATAATTTGCCTCCCAAAATAATTTGCCAAAATAATTTGACTCGCAAAATAATTTGCCTCCCAAAATAATAATAAATAATTTGCCTCCCAAAATAATTTGCCAAAATAATTTGCCTCCCAAAATAATTTGCCAAAATAATTTGACTCGCAAAATAATTTGCCTCCCAAAATAATTTGCCTCCCAAAATAATAATAAATAATTTGCCTCCCAAAATAATTTGCCAAAATAATTTGCCAAAATAATTTGCCAAAATAATTTGCCTCCCAAAATAATTTGCCTCCCAAAATAATTTGCCAAAATAATTTGCCTCCCAAAATAATTTGCCTCCCAAAATAATTTGCCTCCCAAAATAATAATAAATAATTTGCCTCCCAAAATAATTTGCCAAAATAATTTGCCAAAATAATTTGCCAAAATAATTTGCCAAAATAATTTGCCAAAATAATTTGCCAAAATATTTTCCCAAAATAATTTGCCAAAATAATTTGCCAAAATTTTAGGAGCTGTTTCTCAATAACCAAAAGTGTAAAATAATGTTTTAGGAGCTGTTTCTCAACAACCAAAGTGTCAAATAATTGTTAGAAGCTGTTTTTCAACAACCAAAAGTGTCAAATAATGTTTTAGGAGCTGTTTCTCAACAACCAAAAGTGTAAAATAATGTTTTAGGAGCTGTTTCTCAACAACCAAAGTGTCAAATAATGGTTAGAAGCTGTTTTTCAACAACCAAAAGTGTTAAATAATGTTTTAGAAGCTGTTTCTCAATAACCAAAAGTGTAAAATAATGTTTTAGGAGCATTTTCTCAACAACCAAAGTGTCAAATAATGGTTAGAAGCTGTTTTTCAACAACCAAAAGTGTCAAATAATGTTTTAGGAGCTGTTTCTCACTAATTTGCCTCCCAAAATAATTTGCCAAAATAATTTGCCAAAATAATTTGCCTCCCAAAATAATTTGCCTCCCAAAATAATTTGCCTCCCAAAATTATTTGCCAAAATAATTTGACTCCCAAAATATTTTGCCAAAATAATTTGCCTCCCAAAATAATTTGCCAAAATAATTTGCCTTCCAAAATAATTTGCCTTCCAAAATAATAATAAATAATTTGCCTCCCAAAATAATTTGCCTCCCAAAATAATTTGCCTCCCAAAATAATTTGCCAAAATAATTTGCCTCCCAAAATAATTTGCCTCCCAAAATAATTTGCCTCCCAAAATAATTTGCCAAAATAATTTGCCTCCCAAAATAATTTGCCAAAATAATTTGCCTCCCAAAATAATTTGCCTCCCAAAATAATTTGCCTCCCAAAATAATTTGCCAAAATAATTTGCCTCCCAAAATAATTTGCCTCCCAAAATAATTTGCCAAAATAATTTGCCTCCCAAAATAATTTGCCAAAATTTTAGGAGCTGTTTCTCAATAACCAAAAGTGTAAAATAATGTTTTAGGAGCTGTTTCTCAACAACCAAAGTGTCAAATAATTGTTAGAAGCTGTTTTTCAACAACCAAAAGTGTCAAATAATGTTTTAGGAGCTGTTTCTCAACAACCAAAAGTGTAAAATAATGTTTTAGGAGCTGTTTCTCAACAACCAAAGTGTCAAATAATTGTTAGAAGCTGTTTCTCAACAACCAAAAGTGTAAAATAATGTTTTAGGAGCTGTTTCTCAACAACCAAAGTGTCAAATAATGGTTAGAAGCTGTTTTTCAACAACCAAAAGTGTTAAATAATGTTTTAGGAGCTGTTTCTCAACAACCAAAGTGTCAAATAATGGTTAGAAGATGTTTTTCAACAACCAAAAGTGTCAAATAATGTTTTAGGAGCTGTTTCTCACTAATTTGCCTCCCAAAATAATTTGCCTCCCAAAATAATTTGCCTCCCAAAATAATTTGCCTCCCAAAATAATTTGACTCCCAAAATAATTTGCCTCCCAAAATAATTTGCCAAAATAATTTGCCTTCCAAAATAATTTGCCTTCCAAAATAATAATAAATAATTTGCCTCCCAAAATAATTTGCCTCCCAAAATAATTTGCCTCCCAAAATAATTTGCCTCCCAAAATAATAATAAATAATTTGCCTCCCAAAATAATTTGCCAAAATAATTTGCCAAAATAATTTGCCTCCCAAAATAATTTGCCTTCCAAAATAATAATAAATAATTTGCCTCCCAAAATAATTTGCCAAAATAATTTGACTCGCAAAATAATTTGCCTCCCAAAATAATAATAAATAATTTGCCTCCCAAAATAATTTGCCAAAATAATTTGCCTCCCAAAATAATTTGCCAAAATAATTTGACTCGCAAAATAATTTGCCTCCCAAAATAATTTGCCTCCCAAAATAATAATAAATAATTTGCCTCCCAAAATAATTTGCCAAAATAATTTGCCAAAATAATTTGCCAAAATAATTTGCCAAAATAATTTGCCTCCCAAAATAATTTGCCTCCCAAAATAATTTGCCAAAATAATTTGCCTCCCAAAATAATTTGCCTCCCAAAATAATTTGCCTCCCAAAATAATAATAAATAATTTGCCTCCCAAAATAATTTGCCAAAATAATTTGCCAAAATAATTTGCCAAAATAATTTGCCAAAATAATTTGCCAAAATAATTTGCCAAAATATTTTCCCAAAATAATTTGCCAAAATAATTTGCCAAAATTTTAGGAGCTGTTTCTCAATAACCAAAAGTGTAAAATAATGTTTTAGGAGCTGTTTCTCAACAACCAAAGTGTCAAATAATTGTTAGAAGCTGTTTTTCAACAACCAAAAGTGTCAAATAATGTTTTAGGAGCTGTTTCTCAACAACCAAAAGTGTAAAATAATGTTTTAGGAGCTGTTTCTCAACAACCAAAGTGTCAAATAATGGTTAGAAGCTGTTTTTCAACAACCAAAAGTGTTAAATAATGTTTTAGAAGCTGTTTCTCAATAACCAAAAGTGTAAAATAATGTTTTAGGAGCATTTTCTCAACAACCAAAGTGTCAAATAATGGTTAGAAGCTGTTTTTCAACAACCAAAAGTGTCAAATAATGTTTTAGGAGCTGTTTCTCACTAATTTGCCTCCCAAAATAATTTGCCAAAATAATTTGCCAAAATAATTTGCCTCCCAAAATAATTTGCCTCCCAAAATTTTTTGCCAAAATAATTTGACTCCCAAAATATTTTGCCAAAATAATTTGCCTCCCAAAATAATTTGCCAAAATAATTTGCCTTCCAAAATAATTTGCCTTCCAAAATAATAATAAATAATTTGCCTCCCAAAATAATTTGCCTCCCAAAATAATTTGCCAAAATAATTTGCCTCCCAAAATAATTTGCCTCCCAAAATAATTTGCCTCCCAAAATAATTTGCCAAAATAATTTGCCTCCCAAAATAATTTGCCAAAATAATTTGCCTCCCAAAATAATTTGCCTCCCAAAATAATTTGCCAAAATAATTTGCCTCCCAAAATAATTTGCCAAAATAATTTGCCTCCCAAAATAATTTGCCTCCCAAAATAATTTGCCTCCCAAAATAATTTGCCAAAATAATTTGCCTCCCAAAATAATTTGCCTCCCAAAATAATTTGCCAAAATAATTTGCCTCCCAAAATAATTTGCCAAAATTTTAGGAGCTGTTTCTCAATAACCAAAAGTGTAAAATAATGTTTTAGGAGCTGTTTCTCAACAACCAAAGTGTCAAATAATTGTTAGAAGCTGTTTTTCAACAACCAAAAGTGTCAAATAATGTTTTAGGAGCTGTTTCTCAACAACCAAAAGTGTAAAATAATGTTTTAGGAGCTGTTTCTCAACAACCAAAGTGTCAAATAATTGTTAGAAGCTGTTTCTCAACAACCAAAAGTGTAAAATAATGTTTTAGGAGCTGTTTCTCAACAACCAAAGTGTCAAATAATGGTTAGAAGCTGTTTTTCAACAACCAAAAGTGTTAAATAATCTTTTAGGAGCTGTTTCTCAATAACCAAAAGTGTAAAATAATGTTTTAGGAGCTGTTTCTCAACAACCAAAGTGTCAAATAATGGTTAGAAGATGTTTTTCAACAACCAAAAGTGTCAAATAATGTTTTAGGAGCTGTTTCTCACTAATTTGCCTCCCAAAATAATTTGCCTCCCAAAATAATTTGCCTCCCAAAATAATTTGCCTCCCAAAATAATTTGACTCCCAAAATAATTTGCCTCCCAAAATAATTTGCCAAAATAATTTGCCTTCCAAAATAATTTGCCTTCCAAAATAATAATAAATAATTTGCCTCCCAAAATAATTTGCCTCCCAAAATAATTTGCCTCCCAAAATAATTTGCCAAAATAATTTGCCTCCCAAAATAATTTGCCTCCCAAAATAATTTGCCAAAATAATTTGCCTCCCAAAATAATTTGCCAAAATAATTTGCCTCCCAAAATAATTTGCCAAAATAATTTGCCTCCCAAAATAATTTGCCTGCCAAAATAATTTGCCTCCCAAAATAATTTGCCTCCCAAAATAATTTGCCAAAATAATTTGCCTCCCAAAATAATTTGCCTGCCAAAATAATTTGCCTCCCAAAATAATTTGCCTCCCAAAATAATTTGCCAAAATAATTTGCCTGCCAAAATAATTTGCCTCCCAAAAAAATTTGCCTCCCAAAATAATTTGCCTTCCAAAATAATTTGCCTTCCAAAATAATAATAAATAATTTGCCTCCCAAAATAATTTGCCTCCCAAAATAATTTGCCAAAATAATTTGCCTCCCAAAATAATTTGCCAAAATAATTTGCCTCCCAAAATAATTTGCCTCCCAAAATAATTTGCCAAAGTAATTTGCCTCCCAAAATAATTTGCCTGCCAAAATAATTTGCCTCCCAAAATAATTTGCCAAAATAATTTGCCTCCCAAAATAATTTTCCTCCCAAAATAATTTGCCTCCCAAAATAATTTGCCAAAATAATTTGCCTCCCAAAATAATTTGCCTCCCAAAATAATTTGCCTCCCAAAATAATTTGCCTCCCAAAATAATTTGCCTCCCAAAATAATTTGCCGCCCAAAATAATTTGCCTCCCAAAATAATTTGCCAAAATAATTTGACTCGCAAAATAATTTGCCTCCCAAAATAATAATAAATAATTTGCCTCCCAAAATAATTTGCCAAAATAATTTGCCTCCCAAAATAATTTGCCAAAATAATTTGACTCGCAAAATAATTTGCCTCCCAAAATAATTTGCCTCCCAAAATAATAATAAATAATTTGCCTCCCAAAATAATTTGCCAAAATAATTTGCCAAAATAATTTGCCTCCCAAAATAATTTGCCTTCCAAAATAATAATAAATAATTTGCCTCCCAAAATAATTTGCCAAAATAATTTGACTCGCAAAATAATTTGCCTCCCAAAATAATAATAAATAATTTGCCTCCCAAAATAATTTGCCAAAATAATTTGCCTCCCAAAATAATTTGCCAAAATAATTTGACTCGCAAAATAATTTGCCTCCCAAAATAATTTGCCTCCCAAAATAATAATAAATAATTTGCCTCCCAAAATAATTTGCCAAAATAATTTGCCAAAATAATTTGCCAAAATAATTTGCCTCCCAAAATAATTTGCCTCCCAAAATAATTTGCCAAAATAATTTGCCTCCCAAAATAATTTGCCTCCCAAAATAATAATAAATAATTTGCCTCCCAAAATAATTTGCCAAAATAATTTGCCAAAATAATTTGCCAAAATAATTTGCCAAAATAATTTGCCAAAATAATTTGCCAAAATTTTAGGAGCTGTTTCTCAATAACCAAAAGTGTAAAATAATGTTTTAGGAGCTGTTTCTCAACAACCAAAGTGTCAAATAATTGTTAGAAGCTGTTTTTCAACAACCAAAAGTGTCAAATAATGTTTTAGGAGCTGTTTCTCAACAACCAAAAGTGTAAAATAATGTTTTAGGAGCTGTTTCTCAACAACCAAAGTGTCAAATAATGGTTAGAAGCTGTTTTTCAACAACCAAAAGTGTTAAATAATGTTTTAGAAGCTGTTTCTCAATAACCAAAAGTGTAAAATAATGTTTTAGGAGCATTTTCTCAACAACCAAAGTGTCAAATAATGGTTAGAAGCTGTTTTTCAACAACCAAAAGTGTCAAATAATGTTTTAGGAGCTGTTTCTCACTAATTTGCCTCCCAAAATAATTTGCCAAAATAATTTGCCAAAATAATTTGCCTCCCAAAATAATTTGCCTCCCAAAATAATTTGCCTCCCAAAATTATTTGCCAAAATAATTTGACTCCCAAAATATTTTGCCAAAATAATTTGCCTCCCAAAATAATTTGCCAAAATAATTTGCCTTCCAAAATAATTTGCCTTCCAAAATAATTTGCCTTCCAAAATAATAATAAATAATTTGCCTCCCAAAATAATTTGCCTCCCAAAATAATTTGCCAAAATAATTTGCCTCCCAAAATAATTTGCCTCCCAAAATAATTTGCCTCCCAAAATAATTTGCCAAAATAATTTGCCTCCCAAAATAATTTGCCAAAATAATTTGCCTCCCAAAATAATTTGCCTCCCAAAATAATTTGCCTCCCAAAATAATTTGCCAAAATAATTTGCCTCCCAAAATAATTTGCCTCACAAAATAATTTGCCAAAATAATTTGCTTCCCAAAATAATTTGCCTCCCAAAATAATTTGCCAAAATAATTTGCCTCCCAAAATAATTTGCCTCCCAAAATAATTTGACTCCCAAAATAATTTGCCAAAATAATTTGACTCCCAAAATAATTTGCCAAAATAATTTGCCTCCCAAAATAATTTGCCTCCCAAAATAATAATAAATAATTTGACTCCCAAAATAATTTGACTCCCAAAATAATTTGCCTCCCAAAATAATTTGCCTGCCAAAATAATTTGCCTCCCAAAATAATTTGCCAAAATAATTTGCCTCCCAAAATAATTTGCCAAAATAATTTGACTCCCAAAATAATTTGCCTCCCAAAATAATTTGCCTCCCAAAATAATAATAAATAATTTGCCTCCCAAAATAATAATAAATAATTTGCCTCCCAAAATAATTTTCCTCCCAAAATAATTTGCCAAAATAATTTGCCTCCCAAAATAATTTGCCAAAATAATTTGCCTCCCAAAATAATTTGCCAAAATAATTTGCCTCCCAAAATAATTTGCCTCCCAAAATAATTTGCCTCCCAAAATAATTTGACTCCCAAAATAATTTGCCTCCCAAAATAATTTGCCAAAATAATTTGCCTTCCAAAATAATTTGCCTCCCAAAATAATAATAAATAATTTGCCTCCCAAAATAATTTGCCTCCCAAAATAATTTGCCAAAATAATTTGCCTCCCAAAATAATTTGCCTCCCAAAATAATTTGCCAAAATAATTTGCCTCCCAAAATAATTTGCCAAAATAATTTGCCTCCCAAAATAATTTGACAAAATTTTAGGAGCTGTTTCTCAATAACCAAAAGTGTAAAATAATGTTTTAGGAGCTGTTTCTCAACAACCAAAGTGTCAAATAATTGTTAGAAGCTGTTTTTCAACAACCAAAAGTGTTAAATAATGTTTTAGAAGCTGTTTCTCAATAACCAAAAGTGTAAAATAATGTTTTAGGAGCATTTTCTCAACAACCAAAGTGTCAAATAATGGTTAGAAGCTGTTTTTCAACAACCAAAAGTGTCAAATAATGTTTTAGGAGCTGTTTCTCAATAACCAAAAGTGTAAAATAATGTTTTAGGAGCTGTTTCTCAACAACCAAAGTGTCAAATAATGGTAAGAAGCTGTTTTTCAACAACCAAAAGTGTCAAATAATGTTTTAGGAGCTGTTTCTCACTAATTTGCCTCCCAAAATAATTTGCCAAAATAATTTGCCTCCCAAAATAATTTGCCTCCCAAAATAATTTGCCTCCCAAAATAATTTGCCTCCCAAAATAATTTGCCAAAATAATTTGCCTCCCAAAATAATTTGCCAAAATTTTAGGAGCTGTTTCTCAATAACCAAAAGTGTAAAATAATGTTTTAGGAGCTGTTTCTCAACAACCAAAGTGTCAAATAATGGTTAGAAGCTGTTTTTCAACAACCAAAAGTGTCAAATAATGTTTTAGGAGCTGTTTCTCAATAACCAAAAGTGTAAAATAATGTTTTAGGAGCTGTTTCTCAACAACCAAAGTGTCAAATAATGGTTAGAAGCTGTTTTTCAACAACCAAAAGTGTCAAATAATGTTTTAGGAGCTGTTTCTCACTAATTTGCCTCCCAAAATAATTTGCCAAAATAATTTGCCTCCCAAAATAATTTGCCTCCCAAAATAATTTGCCTCCCAAAATAATTTGCCTCCCAAAATAATTTGCCAAAATAATTTGCCTCCCAAAATAATTTGCCTCCCAAAATAATTTGCCTTCCAAAATAATTTGCCTTCCAAAATAATAATAAATAATTTGCCTCCCAAAATAATTTGCCAAAATAATTTGCCTCCCAAAATAATTTGCCTCCCAAAATAATTTGCCTCCCAAAATAATTTGCCTCCCAAAATAATTTGCCAAAATAATTTGCCTCCCAAAATAATTTGCCAAAATAATTTGCCTCCCAAAATAATTTGCCTGCCAAAATAATTTGCCTCCCAAAATAATTTGCCAAAATAATTTGCCTCCCAAAATAATTTGCCTCCCAAAATAATTTGCCAAAATAATTTGCCTCCCAAAATAATTTGCCAAAATAATTTGCCTCCCAAAATAATTTGCCTCCCAAAATAATTTGCCTCCCAAAATAATTTGCCGCCCAAAATAATTTGCCTCCCAAAATAATTTGCCTCCCAAAATAATTAGCCTCCCAAAATAATTTAACCTCCCAAAATAATAATAATCACCAATAATAATAACCAAAAGTGTCAAATAATGTTTTAGGAGCTGTTTCTCAATTCTCAATAATCTTCTCAATTATTTGCCAAAATAATTTGACTCCCAAAATAATTTGCCTCCCAAAATAATTTGCCTCCCAAAATAATTTGCCAAAATAATTTGCCTTCCAAAATAATTTGCCTTCCAAAATAATAATAAATAATTTGCCTCCCAAAATAATTTGCCTCCCAAAATAATTTGCCAAAATAATTTGCCTCCCAAAATAATTTGCCTCCCAAAATAATTTGCCAAAATAATTTGCCTCCCAAAATAATTTGCCAAAATAATTTGCTTCCCAAAATAATTTGCCTCCCAAAATAATTTGCCAAAATAATTTGCCTCCCAAAATAATTTGCCTCCCAAAATAATTTGCCTCCCAAAATAATTTGCCAAAATAATTTGCCAAAATAATTTGACTCCCAAAATAATTTGACTCCCAAAATAATTTGCCTCCCAAAATAATTTGCCTCCCAAAATAATTTGACTCCCAAAATAATTTGCCAAAATAATTTGACTCCCAAAATAATTTGCCAAAATAATTTGCCTCCCAAAATAATTTGCCTCCCAAAATAATAATAAATAATTTGACTCCCAAAATAATTTGACTCCCAAAATAATTTGCCTCCCAAAATAATTTGCCTGCCAAAATAATTTGCCTCCCAAAATAATTTGCCAAAATAATTTGACTCCCAAAATAATTTGCCAAAATAATTTGACTCGCAAAATAATTTGCCTCCCAAAATAATTTGCCTCCCAAAATAATTTGCCTCCCAAAATAATTTGCCTCCCAAAATAATAATAAATAATTTGCCTCCCAAAATAATTTGCAAAAATAATTTGCCTCCCAAAATAATTTGCCAAAATAATTTGCCTCCCAAAATAATTTGCCAAAATAATTTGCCTCCCAAAATAATTTGCCAAAATAATTTGCCTCCCAAAATAATTTGCCTCCCAAAATAATTTGCCTCCCAAAATAATTTGCCTCCCAAAATAATTTGCCTCCCAAAATAATTTGCCTCCCAAAATAATAATAAATAATTTGCCTCCCAAAATAATTTGCCAAAATAATTTGCCTCCCAAAATAATTTGCCAAAATAATTTGACTCGCAAAATAATTTGCCTCCCAAAATAATTTGCCAAAATAATTTGCCAAAATAATTTGCCTCCCAAAATAATTTGCCTCCCAAAATAATTTGCCAAAATAATTTGCCTCCCAAAATAATTTGCCAAAATAATTTGCCTCCCAAAATAATTTGCCAAAATAATTTGCCTCCCAAAATAATTTGCCTCCCAAAATAATTTGCCTCCCAAAATAATTTGCCTCCCAAAATAATAATAAATAATTTGCCTCCCAAAATAATTTGCCAAAATAATTTGCCAAAATAATTTGCCAAAATAATTTGCCTCCCAAAATAATTTGCCAAAATAATTTGCCTCCCAAAATAATTTGCCAAAATAATTTGCCTCCCAAAATAATTTGCCTCCCAAAATAATTTGCCTCCCAAAATAATTTCCCAAAATAATTTGCCTCCCAAAATAATTTGCCAAAATAATTTGCCTCCCAAAATAATTTGCCTCCCAAAATAATTTGCCTCCCAAAATAATTTGCCAAAATAATTTGCCTCCCAAAATAATTTGCCAAAATTTTAGGAGCTGTTTCTCAATAACCAAAAGTGTAAAATAATGTTTTAGGAGCTGTTTCTCAACAACCAAAGTGTCAAATAATTGTTAGAAGCTGTTTTTCAACAACCAAAAGTGTTAAATAATGTTTTAGAAGCTGTTTCTCAATAACCAAAAGTGTAAAATAATGTTTTAGGAGCATTTTCTCAACAACCAAAGTGTCAAATAATGGTTAGAAGCTGTTTTTCAACAACCAAAAGTGTCAAATAATGTTTTAGGAGCTGTTTCTCAATAACCAAAAGTGTAAAATAATGTTTTAGGAGCTGTTTCTCAACAACCAAAGTGTCAAATAATGTTTAGAAGCTGTTTTTCAACAACCAAAAGTGTCAAATAATGTTTTAGGAGCTGTTTCTCACTAATTTGCCTCCCAAAATAATTTGCCAAAATAATTTGCCTCCCAAAATAATTTGCCTCCCAAAATAATTTGCCAAAATAATTTGCCTCCCAAAATAATTTGCCAAAATAATTTGACTCCCAAAATAATTTGCCAAAATAATTTGCCTCCCAAAATAATTTGCCTTCCAAAATAATTTGCCTTCCAAAATAATAATAAATAATTTGCCTCCCAAAATAATTTGCCTCCCAAAATAATTTGCCAAAATAATTTGCCTCCCAAAATAATTTGCCTCCCAAAATAATTTGCCTCCCAAAATAATTTGCCTGCCAAAATAATTTGCCTCCCAAAATAATTTGCCAAAATAATTTGCCTCCCAAAATAATTTTCCTCCCAAAATAATTTGCCTCCCAAAATAATTTGCCTCCCAAAATAATTTGCCAAAATAATTTGCCTCCCAAAATAATTTGCCTCCCAAAATAATTTGCCTCCCAAAATAATTTGCCGCCCAAAATAATTTGCCTCCCAAAATAATTTGCCTCCCAAAATAATTAGCCTCCCAAAATAATTTAACCTCCCAAAATAATAATAATCACCAATAATAATAACCGAAAGTGTCAAATAATGTTTTAGGAGCTGTTTCTCAATTCTCAATAATCTTCTCAATTATTTGCCAAAATAATTTGACTCCCAAAATATTTTGCCAAAATAATTTGCCTCCCAAAATAATTTGCCAAAATAATTTGCCTTCCAAAATAATTTGCCTTCCAAAATAATAATAAATAATTTGCCTCCCAAAATAATTTGCCTCCCAAAATAATTTGACTCCCAAAATAATTTGCCTCCCAAAATAATTTGCCAAAATAATTTGCCTTCCAAAATAATTTGCCTCCCAAAATAATAATAAATAATTTGCCTCCCAAAATAATTTGCCTCCCAAAATAATTTGCCTCCCAAAATAATTTGCCAAAATAATTTGCCTCCCAAAATAATTTGCCAAAATAATTTGCCTCCCAAAATAATTTGCCAAAATTTTAGGAGCTGTTTCTCAATAACCAAAAGTGTAAAATAATGTTTTAGGAGCTGTTTCTCAACAACCAAAGTGTCAAATAATTGTTAGAAGCTGTTTTTCAATAACCAAAAGTGTCAAATAATGTTTTAGGAGCTGTTTCTCAACAACCAAAAGTGTAAAATAATGTTTTAGGAGCTGTTTCTCAACAACCAAAGTGTCAAATAATTGTTAGAAGCTGTTTCTCAACAACCAAAAGTGTAAAATAATGTTTTAGGAGCTGTTTCTCAACAACCAAAGTGTCAAATAATGGTTAGAAGCTGTTTTTCAACAACCAAAAGTGTTAAATAATGTTTTAGGAGCTGTTTCTCAATAACCAAAAGTGTAAAATAATGTTTTAGGAGCTGTTTCTCAACAACCAAAGTGTCAAATAATGGTTAGAAGCTGTTTTTCAACAACCAAAAGTGTCAAATAATGTTTTAGGAGCTGTTTCTCACTAATTTGCCTCCCAAAATAATTTGCCTCCCAAAATAATTTGCCTCCCAAAATAATTTGCCTCCCAAAATAATTTGCCTCCCAAAATAATTTGCCTCCCAAAATAATAATAAATAATTTGCCTCCCAAAATAATTTGCCAAAATAATTTGCCTCCCAAAATAATTTGCCAAAATAATTTGACTCGCAAAATAATTTGCCTCCCAAAATAATTTGCCAAAATAATTTGCCAAAATAATTTGCCTCCCAAAATAATTTGCCTCCCAAAATAATTTGCCAAAATAATTTGCCTCCCAAAATAATTTGCCTCCCAAAATAATTTGCCTCCCAAAATAATTTGCCTCCCAAAATAATAATAAATAATTTGCCTCCCAAAATAATTTGCCAAAATAATTTGCCAAAATAATTTGCCAAAATAATTTGCCTCCCAAAATAATTTGCCAAAATAATTTGCCTCCCAAAATAATTTGCCAAAATAATTTGCCTCCCAAAATAATTTGCCTCCCAAAATAATTTGCCTCCCAAAATAATTTCCCAAAATAATTTGCCTCCCAAAATAATTTGCCAAAATAATTTGCCTCCCAAAATAATTTGCCTCCCAAAATAATTTGCCTCCCAAAATAATTTGCCAAAATAATTTGCCTCCCAAAATAATTTGCCAAAATTTTAGGAGCTGTTTCTCAATAACCAAAAGTGTAAAATAATGTTTTAGGAGCTGTTTCTCAACAACCAAAGTGTCAAATAATTGTTAGAAGCTGTTTTTCAACAACCAAAAGTGTTAAATAATGTTTTAGAAGCTGTTTCTCAATAACCAAAAGTGTAAAATAATGTTTTAGGAGCATTTTCTCAACAACCAAAGTGTCAAATAATGGTTAGAAGCTGTTTTTCAACAACCAAAAGTGTCAAATAATGTTTTAGGAGCTGTTTCTCAATAACCAAAAGTGTAAAATAATGTTTTAGGAGCTGTTTCTCAACAACCAAAGTGTCAAATAATGTTTAGAAGCTGTTTTTCAACAACCAAAAGTGTCAAATAATGTTTTAGGAGCTGTTTCTCACTAATTTGCCTCCCAAAATAATTTGCCAAAATAATTTGCCTCCCAAAATAATTTGCCTCCCAAAATAATTTGCCAAAATAATTTGCCTCCCAAAATAATTTGCCAAAATAATTTGACTCCCAAAATAATTTGCCAAAATAATTTGCCTCCCAAAATAATTTGCCTTCCAAAATAATTTGCCTTCCAAAATAATAATAAATAATTTGCCTCCCAAAATAATTTGCCTCCCAAAATAATTTGCCAAAATAATTTGCCTCCCAAAATAATTTGCCTCCCAAAATAATTTGCCAAAATAATTTGCCTCCCAAAATAATTTGCCTGCCAAAATAATTTGCCTCCCAAAATAATTTGCCAAAATAATTTGCCTCCCAAAATAATTTTCCTCCCAAAATAATTTGCCTCCCAAAATAATTTGCCTCCCAAAATAATTTGCCAAAATAATTTGCCTCCCAAAATAATTTGCCTCCCAAAATAATTTGCCTCCCAAAATAATTTGCCGCCCAAAATAATTTGCCTCCCAAAATAATTTGCCTCCCAAAATAATTAGCCTCCCAAAATAATTTAACCTCCCAAAATAATAATAATCACCAATAATAATAACCGAAAGTGTCAAATAATGTTTTAGGAGCTGTTTCTCAATTCTCAATAATCTTCTCAATTATTTGCCAAAATAATTTGACTCCCAAAATATTTTGCCAAAATAATTTGCCTCCCAAAATAATTTGCCAAAATAATTTGCCTTCCAAAATAATTTGCCTTCCAAAATAATAATAAATAATTTGCCTCCCAAAATAATTTGCCTCCCAAAATAATTTGACTCCCAAAATAATTTGCCTCCCAAAATAATTTGCCAAAATAATTTGCCTTCCAAAATAATTTGCCTCCCAAAATAATAATAAATAATTTGCCTCCCAAAATAATTTGCCTCCCAAAATAATTTGCCTCCCAAAATAATTTGCCAAAATAATTTGCCTCCCAAAATAATTTGCCAAAATAATTTGCCTCCCAAAATAATTTGCCAAAATTTTAGGAGCTGTTTCTCAATAACCAAAAGTGTAAAATAATGTTTTAGGAGCTGTTTCTCAACAACCAAAGTGTCAAATAATTGTTAGAAGCTGTTTTTCAATAACCAAAAGTGTCAAATAATGTTTTAGGAGCTGTTTCTCAACAACCAAAAGTGTAAAATAATGTTTTAGGAGCTGTTTCTCAACAACCAAAGTGTCAAATAATTGTTAGAAGCTGTTTCTCAACAACCAAAAGTGTAAAATAATGTTTTAGGAGCTGTTTCTCAACAACCAAAGTGTCAAATAATGGTTAGAAGCTGTTTTTCAACAACCAAAAGTGTTAAATAATGTTTTAGGAGCTGTTTCTCAATAACCAAAAGTGTAAAATAATGTTTTAGGAGCTGTTTCTCAACAACCAAAGTGTCAAATAATGGTTAGAAGCTGTTTTTCAACAACCAAAAGTGTCAAATAATGTTTTAGGAGCTGTTTCTCACTAATTTGCCTCCCAAAATAATTTGCCTCCCAAAATAATTTGCCTCCCAAAATAATTTGCCTCCCAAAATAATTTGCCTCCCAAAATAATTTGCCTCCCAAAATAATTTGCCTCCCAAAATAATAATAAATAATTTGCCTCCCAAAATAATTTGCCAAAATAATTTGCCTCCCAAAATAATTTGCCAAAATAATTTGACTCGCAAAATAATTTGCCTCCCAAAATAATTTGCCAAAATAATTTGCCAAAATAATTTGCCTCCCAAAATAATTTGCCTCCCAAAATAATTTGCCAAAATAATTTGCCTCCCAAAATAATTTGCCAAAATAATTTGCCTCCCAAAATAATTTGCCAAAATAATTTGCCTCCCAAAATAATTTGCCTCCCAAAATAATTTGCCTCCCAAAATAATTTGCCTCCCAAAATAATAATAAATAATTTGCCTCCCAAAATAATTTGCCAAAATAATTTGCCAAAATAATTTGCCAAAATAATTTGCCTCCCAAAATAATTTGCCAAAATAATTTGCCTCCCAAAATAATTTGCCAAAATAATTTGCCTCCCAAAATAATTTGCCTCCCAAAATAATTTGCCTCCCAAAATAATTTCCCAAAATAATTTGCCTCCCAAAATAATTTGCCAAAATAATTTGCCTCCCAAAATAATTTGCCTCCCAAAATAATTTGCCTCCCAAAATAATTTGCCAAAATAATTTGCCTCCCAAAATAATTTGCCAAAATTTTAGGAGCTGTTTCTCAATAACCAAAAGTGTAAAATAATGTTTTAGGAGCTGTTTCTCAACAACCAAAGTGTCAAATAATTGTTAGAAGCTGTTTTTCAACAACCAAAAGTGTTAAATAATGTTTTAGAAGCTGTTTCTCAATAACCAAAAGTGTAAAATAATGTTTTAGGAGCATTTTCTCAACAACCAAAGTGTCAAATAATGGTTAGAAGCTGTTTTTCAACAACCAAAAGTGTCAAATAATGTTTTAGGAGCTGTTTCTCAATAACCAAAAGTGTAAAATAATGTTTTAGGAGCTGTTTCTCAACAACCAAAGTGTCAAATAATGTTTAGAAGCTGTTTTTCAACAACCAAAAGTGTCAAATAATGTTTTAGGAGCTGTTTCTCACTAATTTGCCTCCCAAAATAATTTGCCAAAATAATTTGCCTCCCAAAATAATTTGCCTCCCAAAATAATTTCCCAAAATAATTTGCCTCCCAAAATAATTTGCCAAAATAATTTGCCTCCCAAAATAATTTGCCTCCCAAAATAATTTGCCTCCCAAAATAATTTGCCAAAATAATTTGCCTCCCAAAATAATTTGCCAAAATTTTAGGAGCTGTTTCTCAATAACCAAAAGTGTAAAATAATGTTTTAGGAGCTGTTTCTCAACAACCAAAGTGTCAAATAATTGTTAGAAGCTGTTTTTCAACAACCAAAAGTGTTAAATAATGTTTTAGAAGCTGTTTCTCAATAACCAAAAGTGTAAAATAATGTTTTAGGAGCATTTTCTCAACAACCAAAGTGTCAAATAATGGTTAGAAGCTGTTTTTCAACAACCAAAAGTGTCAAATAATGTTTTAGGAGCTGTTTCTCAATAACCAAAAGTGTAAAATAATGTTTTAGGAGCTGTTTCTCAACAACCAAAGTGTCAAATAATGTTTAGAAGCTGTTTTTCAACAACCAAAAGTGTCAAATAATGTTTTAGGAGCTGTTTCTCACTAATTTGCCTCCCAAAATAATTTGCCAAAATAATTTGCCTCCCAAAATAATTTGCCTCCCAAAATAATTTGCCAAAATAATTTGCCTCCCAAAATAATTTGCCAAAATAATTTGACTCCCAAAATAATTTGCCAAAATAATTTGCCTCCCAAAATAATTTGCCTTCCAAAATAATTTGCCTTCCAAAATAATAATAAATAATTTGCCTCCCAAAATAATTTGCCTCCCAAAATAATTTGCCAAAATAATTTGCCTCCCAAAATAATTTGCCTCCCAAAATAATTTGCCTCCCAAAATAATTTGCCTGCCAAAATAATTTGCCTCCCAAAATAATTTGCCAAAATAATTTGCCTCCCAAAATAATTTTCCTCCCAAAATAATTTGCCTCCCAAAATAATTTGCCTCCCAAAATAATTTGCCAAAATAATTTGCCTCCCAAAATAATTTGCCTCCCAAAATAATTTGCCTCCCAAAATAATTTGCCGCCCAAAATAATTTGCCTCCCAAAATAATTTGCCTCCCAAAATAATTAGCCTCCCAAAATAATTTAACCTCCCAAAATAATAATAATCACCAATAATAATAACCGAAAGTGTCAAATAATGTTTTAGGAGCTGTTTCTCAATTCTCAATAATCTTCTCAATTATTTGCCAAAATAATTTGACTCCCAAAATATTTTGCCAAAATAATTTGCCTCCCAAAATAATTTGCCAAAATAATTTGCCTTCCAAAATAATTTGCCTTCCAAAATAATAATAAATAATTTGCCTCCCAAAATAATTTGCCTCCCAAAATAATTTGACTCCCAAAATAATTTGCCTCCCAAAATAATTTGCCAAAATAATTTGCCTTCCAAAATAATTTGCCTCCCAAAATAATAATAAATAATTTGCCTCCCAAAATAATTTGCCTCCCAAAATAATTTGCCTCCCAAAATAATTTGCCAAAATAATTTGCCTCCCAAAATAATTTGCCAAAATAATTTGCCTCCCAAAATAATTTGCCAAAATTTTAGGAGCTGTTTCTCAATAACCAAAAGTGTAAAATAATGTTTTAGGAGCTGTTTCTCAACAACCAAAGTGTCAAATAATTGTTAGAAGCTGTTTTTCAATAACCAAAAGTGTCAAATAATGTTTTAGGAGCTGTTTCTCAACAACCAAAAGTGTAAAATAATGTTTTAGGAGCTGTTTCTCAACAACCAAAGTGTCAAATAATTGTTAGAAGCTGTTTCTCAACAACCAAAAGTGTAAAATAATGTTTTAGGAGCTGTTTCTCAACAACCAAAGTGTCAAATAATGGTTAGAAGCTGTTTTTCAACAACCAAAAGTGTTAAATAATGTTTTAGGAGCTGTTTCTCAATAACCAAAAGTGTAAAATAATGTTTTAGGAGCTGTTTCTCAACAACCAAAGTGTCAAATAATGGTTAGAAGCTGTTTTTCAACAACCAAAAGTGTCAAATAATGTTTTAGGAGCTGTTTCTCACTAATTTGCCTCCCAAAATAATTTGCCTCCCAAAATAATTTGCCTCCCAAAATAATTTGCCTCCCAAAATAATTTGCCTCCCAAAATAATTTGCCTCCCAAAATAATAATAAATAATTTGCCTCCCAAAATAATTTGCCAAAATAATTTGCCTCCCAAAATAATTTGCCAAAATAATTTGACTCGCAAAATAATTTGCCTCCCAAAATAATTTGCCAAAATAATTTGCCAAAATAATTTGCCTCCCAAAATAATTTGCCTCCCAAAATAATTTGCCAAAATAATTTGCCTCCCAAAATAATTTGCCTCCCAAAATAATTTGCCTCCCAAAATAATTTGCCTCCCAAAATAATAATAAATAATTTGCCTCCCAAAATAATTTGCCAAAATAATTTGCCAAAATAATTTGCCAAAATAATTTGCCTCCCAAAATAATTTGCCAAAATAATTTGCCTCCCAAAATAATTTGCCAAAATAATTTGCCTCCCAAAATAATTTGCCTCCCAAAATAATTTGCCTCCCAAAATAATTTCCCAAAATAATTTGCCTCCCAAAATAATTTGCCAAAATAATTTGCCTCCCAAAATAATTTGCCTCCCAAAATAATTTGCCTCCCAAAATAATTTGCCAAAATAATTTGCCTCCCAAAATAATTTGCCAAAATTTTAGGAGCTGTTTCTCAATAACCAAAAGTGTAAAATAATGTTTTAGGAGCTGTTTCTCAACAACCAAAGTGTCAAATAATTGTTAGAAGCTGTTTTTCAACAACCAAAAGTGTTAAATAATGTTTTAGAAGCTGTTTCTCAATAACCAAAAGTGTAAAATAATGTTTTAGGAGCATTTTCTCAACAACCAAAGTGTCAAATAATGGTTAGAAGCTGTTTTTCAACAACCAAAAGTGTCAAATAATGTTTTAGGAGCTGTTTCTCAATAACCAAAAGTGTAAAATAATGTTTTAGGAGCTGTTTCTCAACAACCAAAGTGTCAAATAATGTTTAGAAGCTGTTTTTCAACAACCAAAAGTGTCAAATAATGTTTTAGGAGCTGTTTCTCACTAATTTGCCTCCCAAAATAATTTGCCAAAATAATTTGCCTCCCAAAATAATTTGCCTCCCAAAATAATTTGCCAAAATAATTTGCCTCCCAAAATAATTTGCCAAAATAATTTGACTCCCAAAATAATTTGCCAAAATAATTTGCCTCCCAAAATAATTTGCCTTCCAAAATAATTTGCCTTCCAAAATAATAATAAATAATTTGCCTCCCAAAATAATTTGCCTCCCAAAATAATTTGCCAAAATAATTTGCCTCCCAAAATAATTTGCCTCCCAAAATAATTTGCCAAAATAATTTGCCTCCCAAAATAATTTGCCTGCCAAAATAATTTGCCTCCCAAAATAATTTGCCAAAATAATTTGCCTCCCAAAATAATTTTCCTCCCAAAATAATTTGCCTCCCAAAATAATTTGCCTCCCAAAATAATTTGCCAAAATAATTTGCCTCCCAAAATAATTTGCCTCCCAAAATAATTTGCCTCCCAAAATAATTTGCCGCCCAAAATAATTTGCCTCCCAAAATAATTTGCCTCCCAAAATAATTAGCCTCCCAAAATAATTTAACCTCCCAAAATAATAATAATCACCAATAATAATAACCGAAAGTGTCAAATAATGTTTTAGGAGCTGTTTCTCAATTCTCAATAATCTTCTCAATTATTTGCCAAAATAATTTGACTCCCAAAATATTTTGCCAAAATAATTTGCCTCCCAAAATAATTTGCCAAAATAATTTGCCTTCCAAAATAATTTGCCTTCCAAAATAATAATAAATAATTTGCCTCCCAAAATAATTTGCCTCCCAAAATAATTTGACTCCCAAAATAATTTGCCTCCCAAAATAATTTGCCAAAATAATTTGCCTTCCAAAATAATTTGCCTCCCAAAATAATAATAAATAATTTGCCTCCCAAAATAATTTGCCTCCCAAAATAATTTGCCTCCCAAAATAATTTGCCAAAATAATTTGCCTCCCAAAATAATTTGCCAAAATAATTTGCCTCCCAAAATAATTTGCCAAAATTTTAGGAGCTGTTTCTCAATAACCAAAAGTGTAAAATAATGTTTTAGGAGCTGTTTCTCAACAACCAAAGTGTCAAATAATTGTTAGAAGCTGTTTTTCAATAACCAAAAGTGTCAAATAATGTTTTAGGAGCTGTTTCTCAACAACCAAAAGTGTAAAATAATGTTTTAGGAGCTGTTTCTCAACAACCAAAGTGTCAAATAATTGTTAGAAGCTGTTTCTCAACAACCAAAAGTGTAAAATAATGTTTTAGGAGCTGTTTCTCAACAACCAAAGTGTCAAATAATGGTTAGAAGCTGTTTTTCAACAACCAAAAGTGTTAAATAATGTTTTAGGAGCTGTTTCTCAATAACCAAAAGTGTAAAATAATGTTTTAGGAGCTGTTTCTCAACAACCAAAGTGTCAAATAATGGTTAGAAGCTGTTTTTCAACAACCAAAAGTGTCAAATAATGTTTTAGGAGCTGTTTCTCACTAATTTGCCTCCCAAAATAATTTGCCTCCCAAAATAATTTGCCTCCCAAAATAATTTGCCTCCCAAAATAATTTGCCTCCCAAAATAATTTGCCTCCCAAAATAATAATAAATAATTTGCCTCCCAAAATAATTTGCCAAAATAATTTGCCTCCCAAAATAATTTGCCAAAATAATTTGACTCGCAAAATAATTTGCCTCCCAAAATAATTTGCCAAAATAATTTGCCAAAATAATTTGCCTCCCAAAATAATTTGCCTCCCAAAATAATTTGCCAAAATAATTTGCCTCCCAAAATAATTTGCCAAAATAATTTGCCTCCCAAAATAATTTGCCAAAATAATTTGCCTCCCAAAATAATTTGCCTCCCAAAATAATTTGCCTCCCAAAATAATTTGCCTCCCAAAATAATAATAAATAATTTGCCTCCCAAAATAATTTGCCAAAATAATTTGCCAAAATAATTTGCCAAAATAATTTGCCTCCCAAAATAATTTGCCAAAATAATTTGCCTCCCAAAATAATTTGCCAAAATAATTTGCCTCCCAAAATAATTTGCCTCCCAAAATAATTTGCCTCCCAAAATAATTTCCCAAAATAATTTGCCTCCCAAAATAATTTGCCAAAATAATTTGCCTCCCAAAATAATTTGCCTCCCAAAATAATTTGCCTCCCAAAATAATTTGCCAAAATAATTTGCCTCCCAAAATAATTTGCCAAAATTTTAGGAGCTGTTTCTCAATAACCAAAAGTGTAAAATAATGTTTTAGGAGCTGTTTCTCAACAACCAAAGTGTCAAATAATTGTTAGAAGCTGTTTTTCAACAACCAAAAGTGTTAAATAATGTTTTAGAAGCTGTTTCTCAATAACCAAAAGTGTAAAATAATGTTTTAGGAGCATTTTCTCAACAACCAAAGTGTCAAATAATGGTTAGAAGCTGTTTTTCAACAACCAAAAGTGTCAAATAATGTTTTAGGAGCTGTTTCTCAATAACCAAAAGTGTAAAATAATGTTTTAGGAGCTGTTTCTCAACAACCAAAGTGTCAAATAATGTTTAGAAGCTGTTTTTCAACAACCAAAAGTGTCAAATAATGTTTTAGGAGCTGTTTCTCACTAATTTGCCTCCCAAAATAATTTGCCAAAATAATTTGCCTCCCAAAATAATTTGCCTCCCAAAATAATTTGCCAAAATAATTTGCCTCCCAAAATAATTTGCCAAAATAATTTGACTCCCAAAATAATTTGCCAAAATAATTTGCCTCCCAAAATAATTTGCCTTCCAAAATAATTTGCCTTCCAAAATAATAATAAATAATTTGCCTCCCAAAATAATTTGCCTCCCAAAATAATTTGCCAAAATAATTTGCCTCCCAAAATAATTTGCCTCCCAAAATAATTTGCCAAAATAATTTGCCTCCCAAAATAATTTGCCTGCCAAAATAATTTGCCTCCCAAAATAATTTGCCAAAATAATTTGCCTCCCAAAATAATTTTCCTCCCAAAATAATTTGCCTCCCAAAATAATTTGCCAAAATAATTTGCCTCCCAAAATAATTTGCCAAAATAATTTGCCTCCCAAAATAATTTGCCTCCCAAAATAATTTGCCTCCCAAAATAATTTGCCGCCCAAAATAATTTGCCTCCCAAAATAATTTGCCTCCCAAAATAATTAGCCTCCCAAAATAATTTAACCTCCCAAAATAATAATAATCACCAATAATAATAACCGAAAGTGTCAAATAATGTTTTAGGAGCTGTTTCTCAATTCTCAATAATCTTCTCAATTATTTGCCAAAATAATTTGACTCCCAAAATATTTTGCCAAAATAATTTGCCTCCCAAAATAATTTGCCAAAATAATTTGCCTTCCAAAATAATTTGCCTTCCAAAATAATTTGCCTTCCAAAATAATAATAAATAATTTGCCTCCCAAAATAATTTGCCTCCCAAAATAATTTGACTCCCAAAATAATTTGCCTCCCAAAATAATTTGCCAAAATAATTTGCCTTCCAAAATAATTTGCCTCCCAAAATAATAATAAATAATTTGCCTCCCAAAATAATTTGCCTCCCAAAATAATTTGCCAAAATAATTTGCCTCCCAAAATAATTTGCCAAAATAATTTGCCTCCCAAAATAATTTGCCAAAATTTTAGGAGCTGTTTCTCAATAACCAAAAGTGTAAAATAATGTTTTAGGAGCTGTTTCTCAACAACCAAAGTGTCAAATAATTGTTAGAAGCTGTTTTTCAATAACCAAAAGTGTCAAATAATGTTTTAGGAGCTGTTTCTCAACAACCAAAAGTGTAAAATAATGTTTTAGGAGCTGTTTCTCAACAACCAAAGTGTCAAATAATTGTTAGAAGCTGTTTCTCAACAACCAAAAGTGTAAAATAATGTTTTAGGAGCTGTTTCTCAACAACCAAAGTGTCAAATAATGGTTAGAAGCTGTTTTTCAACAACCAAAAGTGTTAAATAATGTTTTAGGAGCTGTTTCTCAACAACCAAAGTGTCAAATAATGGTTAGAAGCTGTTTTTCAACAACCAAAAGTGTCAAATAATGTTTTAGGAGCTGTTTCTCACTAATTTGCCTCCCAAAATAATTTGCCTCCCAAAATAATTTGCCTCCCAAAATAATTTGCCTCCCAAAATAATTTGCCAAAATAATTTGCCTTCCAAAATAATTTGCCTTCCAAAATAATAATAAATAATTTGCCTCCCAAAATAATTTGCCAAAATAATTTGCCTCCCAAAATAATTTGCCTCCCAAAATAATTTGCCAAAATAATTTGCCTCCCAAAATAATTTGCCAAAATAATTTGCCAAAATAATTTAATAATTTGCCTGCCAAAATAATTTGCCTCCCAAAATAATTTGCCTCCCAAAATAATTTGCCAAAATAATTTGCCTCCCAAAATAATTTGCCTGCCAAAATAATTTGCCTCCCAAAATAATTTGCCTCCCAAAATAATTTGCCAAAATAATTTGCCTGCCAAAATAATTTGCCTCCCAAAATAATTTGCCTCCCAAAATAATTTGCCAAAATAATTTGCCTCCCAAAATAATTTGCCAAAATAATTTGCCTCCCAAAATAATTTGCCTCCCAAAATAATTTGCCAAAGTAATTTGCCTCCCAAAATAATTTGCCTGCCAAAATAATTTGCCTCCCAAAATAATTTGCCAAAATAATTTGCCTCCCAAAATAATGTTCCTGCCAAAATAATTTGCCTCCCAAAATAATTTGCCTCCCAAAATAATTTGCCTCCCAAAATAATTTGCCTCCCAAAATAATTTGCCGCCCAAAATAATTTGCCTCCCAAAATAATTTGCCAAAATAATTTGCCTCCCAAAATAATTTGCCTCCCAAAATAATTTGCCTCCCAAAATAATAATAATCACCAATAATAATAACCAAAAGTGTAAAATAATGTTTTAGGAGCTGTTTCTCAATAACCAAAAGTGTAAAATAATGTTTTAGGAGCTGTTTCTCAACAACCAAAGTGTCAAATAATTGTTAGAAGCTGTTTTTCAACAACCAAAAGTGTCAAATAATGTTCTAGGAGCTGTTTCTCAACAACCAAAAGTGTAAAATAATGTTTTAGGAGCTGTTTCTCAACAACCAAAGTGTCAAATAATGGTTAGAAGCTGTTTTTCAACAACCAAAAGTGTTAAATAATGTTTTAGAAGCTGTTTCTCAATAACCAAAAGTGTAAAATAATGTTTTAGGAGCATTTTCTCAACAACCAAAGTGTCAAATAATGGTTAGAAGCTGTTTTTCAACAACCAAAAGTGTCAATTAATGTTTTAGGAGCTGTTTCTCAATAACCAAAAGTGTAAAATAATGTTTTAGGAGCTGTTTCTCAACAACCAAAGTGTCAAATAATGGTTAGAAGCTGTTTTTCAACAACCAAAAGTGTCAAATAATGTTTTAGGAGCTGTTTCTCACTAACCAAAAGTGTAAAATAATGTTTTAGGAGCTGTTTCTCAACAACCAAAGTGTCAAATAATGGTTAGAAGCTGTTTTTCAATAACCAAAAGTGTAAAATAATGTTTTAGGAGCTGTTTCTCAACAACCAAAGTGTCAAATAATGGTTAGAAGCTGTTTTTCAACGACCAAAAGTGTCAAATAATGTTTTAGGAGCTGTTTCTCAACAACCAAAAGTGTCAAATAATGTTTTAGGAGCTGTTTCTCAACAACCAAAGTGTCAAATAATGGTTAGAAGCTGTTTTTCAACAACCAAAAGTGTCAATTAATGTTTTAGGAGCTGTTTCTCAATAACCAAAAGTGTAAAATAATGTTTTAGGAGCTGTTTCTCAACAACCAAAGTGTCAAATAATGGTTAGAAGCTGTTTTTCAACAACCAAAGTGTCAAATAATGGAAGTGTCAAATAATGGTTAGAAGCTGTTTTTCAACAACCAAAAGTGTCAAATAATGTTTTAGGAGCTGTTTCTCACTAATTTGCCTCCCAAAATAATTTGCCAAAATAATTTGCCTCCCAAAATAATTTGCCTCCCAAAATAATTTGCCAAAATAATTTGCCTGCCAAAATAATTTGCCTCCCAAAATAATTTGCCTCCCAAAATAATTTGCCAAAATAATTTGCCTTCCAAAATAATTTGCCTTCCAAAATAATAATAAATAATTTGCCTCCCAAAATAATTTGCCTCCCAAAATAATTTGCCAAAATAATTTGCCTCCCAAAATAATTTGCCAAAATAATTTGCCTCCCAAAATAATTTGCCTCCCAAAATAATTTGCCAAAATAATTTGCCTCCCAAAATAATTTGCCTGCCAAAATAATTTGCCTCCCAAAATAATTTGCCAAAATAATTTGCCTCCCAAAATAATTTTCCTCCCAAAATAATTTGCCTCCCAAAATAATTTGCCAAAATAATTTGCCTCCCAAAATAATTTGCCAAAATAATTTGCCTCCCAAAATAATTTGCCTCCCAAAATAATTTGCCTCCCAAAATAATTTGCCGCCCAAAATAATTTGCCTCCCAAAATAATTTGCCTCCCAAAATAATTAGCCTCCCAAAATAATTTAACCTCCCAAAATAATAATAATCACCAATAATAATAACCGAAAGTGTCAAATAATGTTTTAGGAGCTGTTTCTCAATTCTCAATAATCTTCTCAATTATTTGCCAAAATAATTTGACTCCCAAAATATTTTGCCAAAATAATTTGCCTCCCAAAATAATTTGCCAAAATAATTTGCCTTCCAAAATAATTTGCCTTCCAAAATAATAATAAATAATTTGCCTCCCAAAATAATTTGCCTCCCAAAATAATTTGACTCCCAAAATAATTTGCCTCCCAAAATAATTTGCCAAAATAATTTGCCTTCCAAAATAATTTGCCTCCCAAAATAATAATAAATAATTTGCCTCCCAAAATAATTTGCCTCCCAAAATAATTTGCCTCCCAAAATAATTTGCCAAAATAATTTGCCTCCCAAAATAATTTGCCAAAATAATTTGCCTCCCAAAATAATTTGCCAAAATTTTAGGAGCTGTTTCTCAATAACCAAAAGTGTAAAATAATGTTTTAGGAGCTGTTTCTCAACAACCAAAGTGTCAAATAATTGTTAGAAGCTGTTTTTCAATAACCAAAAGTGTCAAATAATGTTTTAGGAGCTGTTTCTCAACAACCAAAAGTGTAAAATAATGTTTTAGGAGCTGTTTCTCAACAACCAAAGTGTCAAATAATTGTTAGAAGCTGTTTCTCAACAACCAAAAGTGTAAAATAATGTTTTAGGAGCTGTTTCTCAACAACCAAAGTGTCAAATAATGGTTAGAAGCTGTTTTTCAACAACCAAAAGTGTTAAATAATGTTTTAGGAGCTGTTTCTCAATAACCAAAAGTGTAAAATAATGTTTTAGGAGCTGTTTCTCAACAACCAAAGTGTCAAATAATGGTTAGAAGCTGTTTTTCAACAACCAAAAGTGTCAAATAATGTTTTAGGAGCTGTTTCTCACTAATTTGCCTCCCAAAATAATTTGCCTCCCAAAATAATTTGCCTCCCAAAATAATTTGCCTCCCAAAATAATTTGCCTCCCAAAATAATTTGCCTCCCAAAATAATTTGCCTCCCAAAATAATTTGCCTCCCAAAATAATAATAAATAATTTGCCTCCCAAAATAATTTGCCAAAATAATTTGCCTCCCAAAATAATTTGCCAAAATAATTTGACTCGCAAAATAATTTGCCTCCCAAAATAATTTGCCAAAATAATTTGCCAAAATAATTTGCCTCCCAAAATAATTTGCCTCCCAAAATAATTTGCCAAAATAATTTGCCTCCCAAAATAATTTGCCAAAATAATTTGCCTCCCAAAATAATTTGCCAAAATAATTTGCCTCCCAAAATAATTTGCCTCCCAAAATAATTTGCCTCCCAAAATAATTTGCCTCCCAAAATAATAATAAATAATTTGCCTCCCAAAATAATTTGCCAAAATAATTTGCCAAAATAATTTGCCAAAATAATTTGCCTCCCAAAATAATTTGCCAAAATAATTTGCCTCCCAAAATAATTTGCCAAAATAATTTGCCTCCCAAAATAATTTGCCTCCCAAAATAATTTGCCTCCCAAAATAATTTCCCAAAATAATTTGCCTCCCAAAATAATTTGCCAAAATAATTTGCCTCCCAAAATAATTTGCCTCCCAAAATAATTTGCCTCCCAAAATAATTTGCCAAAATAATTTGCCTCCCAAAATAATTTGCCAAAATTTTAGGAGCTGTTTCTCAATAACCAAAAGTGTAAAATAATGTTTTAGGAGCTGTTTCTCAACAACCAAAGTGTCAAATAATTGTTAGAAGCTGTTTTTCAACAACCAAAAGTGTTAAATAATGTTTTAGAAGCTGTTTCTCAATAACCAAAAGTGTAAAATAATGTTTTAGGAGCATTTTCTCAACAACCAAAGTGTCAAATAATGGTTAGAAGCTGTTTTTCAACAACCAAAAGTGTCAAATAATGTTTTAGGAGCTGTTTCTCAATAACCAAAAGTGTAAAATAATGTTTTAGGAGCTGTTTCTCAACAACCAAAGTGTCAAATAATGTTTAGAAGCTGTTTTTCAACAACCAAAAGTGTCAAATAATGTTTTAGGAGCTGTTTCTCACTAATTTGCCTCCCAAAATAATTTGCCAAAATAATTTGCCTCCCAAAATAATTTGCCTCCCAAAATAATTTGCCAAAATAATTTGCCTCCCAAAATAATTTGCCAAAATAATTTGACTCCCAAAATAATTTGCCAAAATAATTTGCCTCCCAAAATAATTTGCCTTCCAAAATAATTTGCCTTCCAAAATAATAATAAATAATTTGCCTCCCAAAATAATTTGCCTCCCAAAATAATTTGCCAAAATAATTTGCCTCCCAAAATAATTTGCCTCCCAAAATAATTTGCCAAAATAATTTGCCTCCCAAAATAATTTGCCTGCCAAAATAATTTGCCTCCCAAAATAATTTGCCAAAATAATTTGCCTCCCAAAATAATTTTCCTCCCAAAATAATTTGCCTCCCAAAATAATTTGCCAAAATAATTTGCCTCCCAAAATAATTTGCCAAAATAATTTGCCTCCCAAAATAATTTGCCTCCCAAAATAATTTGCCTCCCAAAATAATTTGCCGCCCAAAATAATTTGCCTCCCAAAATAATTTGCCTCCCAAAATAATTAGCCTCCCAAAATAATTTAACCTCCCAAAATAATAATAATCACCAATAATAATAACCGAAAGTGTCAAATAATGTTTTAGGAGCTGTTTCTCAATTCTCAATAATCTTCTCAATTATTTGCCAAAATAATTTGACTCCCAAAATATTTTGCCAAAATAATTTGCCTCCCAAAATAATTTGCCAAAATAATTTGCCTTCCAAAATAATTTGCCTTCCAAAATAATTTGCCTTCCAAAATAATAATAAATAATTTGCCTCCCAAAATAATTTGCCTCCCAAAATAATTTGACTCCCAAAATAATTTGCCTCCCAAAATAATTTGCCAAAATAATTTGCCTTCCAAAATAATTTGCCTCCCAAAATAATAATAAATAATTTGCCTCCCAAAATAATTTGCCTCCCAAAATAATTTGCCTCCCAAAATAATTTGCCAAAATAATTTGCCTCCCAAAATAATTTGCCAAAATAATTTGCCTCCCAAAATAATTTGCCAAAATTTTAGGAGCTGTTTCTCAATAACCAAAAGTGTAAAATAATGTTTTAGGAGCTGTTTCTCAACAACCAAAGTGTCAAATAATTGTTAGAAGCTGTTTTTCAATAACCAAAAGTGTCAAATAATGTTTTAGGAGCTGTTTCTCAACAACCAAAAGTGTAAAATAATGTTTTAGGAGCTGTTTCTCAACAACCAAAGTGTCAAATAATTGTTAGAAGCTGTTTCTCAACAACCAAAAGTGTAAAATAATGTTTTAGGAGCTGTTTCTCAACAACCAAAGTGTCAAATAATGGTTAGAAGCTGTTTTTCAACAACCAAAAGTGTTAAATAATGTTTTAGGAGCTGTTTCTCAATAACCAAAAGTGTAAAATAATGTTTTAGGAGCTGTTTCTCAACAACCAAAGTGTCAAATAATGGTTAGAAGCTGTTTTTCAACAACCAAAAGTGTCAAATAATGTTTTAGGAGCTGTTTCTCACTAATTTGCCTCCCAAAATAATTTGCCTCCCAAAATAATTTGCCTCCCAAAATAATTTGCCAAAATAATTTGCCTTCCAAAATAATTTGCCTTCCAAAATAATAATAAATAATTTGCCTCCCAAAATAATTTGCCAAAATAATTTGCCTCCCAAAATAATTTGCCTCCCAAAATAATTTGCCAAAATAATTTGCCTCCCAAAATAATTTGCCAAAATAATTTGCCAAAATAATTTAATAATTTGCCTGCCAAAATAATTTGCCTCCCAAAATAATTTGCCTCCCAAAATAATTTGCCAAAATAATTTGCCTCCCAAAATAATTTGCCTGCCAAAATAATTTGCCTCCCAAAATAATTTGCCTCCCAAAATAATTTGCCAAAATAATTTGCCTGCCAAAATAATTTGCCTCCCAAAATAATTTGCCTCCCAAAATAATTTGCCAAAATAATTTGCCTCCCAAAATAATTTGCCAAAATAATTTGCCTCCCAAAATAATTTGCCTCCCAAAATAATTTGCCAAAGTAATTTGCCTCCCAAAATAATTTGCCTGCCAAAATAATTTGCCTCCCAAAATAATTTGCCAAAATAATTTGCCTCCCAAAATAATTTTCCTGCCAAAATAATTTGCCTCCCAAAATAATTTGCCTCCCAAAATAATTTGCCTCCCAAAATAATTTGCCGCCCAAAATAATTTGCCTCCCAAAATAATTTGCCAAAATAATTTGCCAAAATAATTTGCCTCCCAAAATAATTTGCCTCCCAAAATAATTTGCCTCCCAAAATAATAATAATCACCAATAATAATAACCAAAAGTGTAAAATAATGTTTTAGGAGCTGTTTCTCAATAACCAAAAGTGTAAAATAATGTTTTAGGAGCTGTTTCTCAACAACCAAAGTGTCAAATAATTGTTAGAAGCTGTTTTTCAACAACCAAAAGTGTCAAATAATGTTCTAGGAGCTGTTTCTCAACAACCAAAAGTGTAAAATAATGTTTTAGGAGCTGTTTCTCAACAACCAAAGTGTCAAATAATGGTTAGAAGCTGTTTTTCAACAACCAAAAGTGTTAAATAATGTTTTAGAAGCTGTTTCTCAATAACCAAAAGTGTAAAATAATGTTTTAGGAGCATTTTCTCAACAACCAAAGTGTCAAATAATGGTTAGAAGCTGTTTTTCAACAACCAAAAGTGTCAATTAATGTTTTAGGAGCTGTTTCTCAATAACCAAAAGTGTAAAATAATGTTTTAGGAGCTGTTTCTCAACAACCAAAGTGTCAAATAATGGTTAGAAGCTGTTTTTCAACAACCAAAAGTGTCAAATAATGTTTTAGGAGCTGTTTCTCACTAACCAAAAGTGTAAAATAATGTTTTAGGAGCTGTTTCTCAACAACCAAAGTGTCAAATAATGGTTAGAAGCTGTTTTTCAATAACCAAAAGTGTAAAATAATGTTTTAGGAGCTGTTTCTCAACAACCAAAGTGTCAAATAATGGTTAGAAGCTGTTTTTCAACGACCAAAAGTGTCAAATAATGTTTTAGGAGCTGTTTCTCAACAACCAAAAGTGTCAAATAATGTTTTAGGAGCTGTTTCTCAACAACCAAAGTGTCAAATAATGGTTAGAAGCTGTTTTTCAACAACCAAAAGTGTCAATTAATGTTTTAGGAGCTGTTTCTCAATAACCAAAAGTGTAAAATAATGTTTTAGGAGCTGTTTCTCAACAACCAAAGTGTCAAATAATGGTTAGAAGCTGTTTTTCAACAACCAAAAGTGTCAAATAATGTTTTAGGAGCTGTTTCTCACTAACCAAAAGTGTAAAATAATGTTTTAGGAGCTGTTTCTCAACAACCAAAGTGTCAAATAATGGTTAGAAGCTGTTTTTCAATAACCAAAAGTGTAAAATAATGTTTTAGGAGCTGTTTCTCAACAACCAAAGTGTCAAATAATGGTTAGAAGCTGTTTTTCAACGACCAAAAGTGTCAAATAATGTTTTAGGAGCTGTTTCTCAACAACCAAAAGTGTCAAATAATGTTTTAGGAGCTGTTTCTCAACAACCAAAGTGTCAAATAATGGTTAGAAGCTGTTTTTCAACAACCAAAAGTGTCAAATAATGTTTTAGGAGCTGTTTCTCAATAACCAAAAGTGTAAAATAATGTTTTAGGAGCTGTTTCTCAACAACCAAAGTGTCAAATAATGGTTAGAAGCTGTTTTTCAACAACCAAAAGTGTCAAATAATGTTTTAGGAGCTGTTTCTCAACAACCAAAGTGTCAAATAATGGTTAGAAGCTGTTTTTCAACAACCAAAAGTGTTAAATAATGTTTTAGAAGCTGTTTCTCAATAACCAAAAGTGTAAAATAATGTTTTAGGAGCATTTTCTCAACAACCAAAGTGTCAAATAATGGTTAGAAGCTGTTTTTCAACAACCAAAAGTGTCAAATAATGTTTTAGGAGCTGTTTCTCAATAACCAAAAGTGTAAAATAATGTTTTAGGAGCTGTTTCTCAACAACCAAAGTGTCAAATAATGGTTAGAAGCTGTTTTTCAACGACCAAAAGTGTCAAATAATGTTTTAGGAGCTGTTTCTCAACAACCAAAAGTGTAAAATAATGTTTTAGGAGCTGTTTCTCAACAACCAAAGTGTCAAATAATGGTTAGAAGCTGTTTTTCAACAACCAA
This sequence comes from Protomyctophum bolini, assembly GCF_963924005.1. Lineage (NCBI taxonomy): Eukaryota > Metazoa > Chordata > Actinopteri > Myctophiformes > Myctophidae > Protomyctophum > Protomyctophum bolini. Next base: position 38,874,054 of record NC_137880.1, on the reverse strand, counting down.
AAGTGTCAAATAATGTTTTAGGAGCTGTTTCTCAATAACCAAAAGTGTAAAATAATGTTTTAGGAGCTGTTTCTCAACAACCAAAGTGTCAAATAATGGTTAGAAGCTGTTTTTCAACAACCAAAAGTGTCAAATAATGTTTTAGGAGCTGTTTCTCAATAACCAAAAGTGTAAAATAATGTTTTAGGAGCTGTTTCTCGACAACCAAAGTGTCAAATAATGGTTAGAAGCTGTTTTTCAACAACCAAAAGTTTCAAATAATGTTTTAGGAGCTGTTTCTCAACAACCAAAAGTGTAAAATAATGTTTTAGGAGCTGTTTCTCAACAACCAAAGTGTCAAATAATGGTTAGAAGCTGTTTTTCAACAACCAAAAGTGTCAAATAATGTTTTAGGAGCTGTTTCTCAATAACCAAAAGTGTAAAATAATGTTTTAGGAGCTGTTTCTCAACAACCAAAGTGTCAAATAATGGTTAGAAGCTGTTTTTCAACAACCAAAAGTGTCAAATAATGTTTTAGGAGCTGTTTCTCAATAACCAAAAGTGTAAAATAATGTTTTAGGAGCATTTTCTCAACAACCAAAGTGTCAAATAATGGTTAGAAGCTGTTTTTCAACAACCAAAAGTGTCAAATAATGTTTTAGGAGCTGTTTCTCACTAATTTGCCTCCCAAAATAATTTGCAAAAATAATTTGCCAAAATAATTTGCCAAAATAATTTGCCAAAATAATTTGCCTCCCAAAATAATTTGCCTCCCAAAATAATTTGCCTCCCAAAATTATTTGCCAAAATAATTTGACTCCCAAAATAATTTGCCAAAATAATTTGCCTCCCAAAATAATTTGCCAAAATAATTTGCCTTCCAAAATAATAATAAATAATTTGCCTCCCAAAATAATTTGCCAAAATAATTTGCCAAAATAATTTGCCAAAATAATTTGCCTCCCAAAATAATTTGCCTCCCAAAATAATTTGCCTCCCAAAATAATTTGCCAAAATAATTTGCCTCCCAAAATAATTTGCCAAAATAATTTGCTTCCCAAAATAATTTGCCTCCCAAAATAATTTGCCTCCCAAAATAATTTGCCAAAATAATTTGCCAAAATAATTTGACTCCCAAAATAATTTGCCTCCCAAAATAATTTGCCAAAATAATTTGACTCCCAAAATAATTTGCCAAAATAATTTGACTCCCAAAATAATTTGCCAAAATAATTTGCCTCCCAAAATAATTTGCCTCCCAAAATAATAATAAATAATTTGACTCCCAAAATAATTTGACTCCCAAAATAATTTGCCTCCCAAAATAATTTGCCAAAATAATTTGCCTCCCAAAATAATTTGCCAAAATAATTTGACTCCCAAAATAATTTGCCAAAATAATTTGACTCCCAAAATAATTTGCCAAAATAATTTGCCTCCCAAAATAATTTGCCTCCCAAAATAATAATAAATAATTTGCCTCCCAAAATAATTTGCCTCCCAAAATAATTTGCCAAAATAATTTGCCAAAATAATTTGCCAAAATAATTTGCCTCCCAAAATAATTTGCCAAAATAATTTGCCTCCCAAAATAATTTGCCAAAATAATTTGCCTCCCAAAATAATTTGCCAAAATAATTTGCCTCCCAAAATAATTTGCCTCCCAAAATAATTTGCCAAAATAATTTGACTCCCAAAATAATTTGCCTCCCAAAATAATTTGCCAAAATAATTTGCCTTCCAAAATAATTTGCCTCCCAAAATAATAATAAATAATTTGCCTCCCAAAATAGTTTGCCTCCCAAAATAATTTGCCTCCCAAAATAATTTGCCTCCCAAAATAATTTGCCAAAATTTTAGGAGCTGTTTCTCAATAACCAAAAGTGTAAAATAATGTTTTAGGAGCTGTTTCTCAACAACCAAAGTGTCAAATAATGGTTAGAAGCTGTTTTTCAACAACCAAAAGTGTCAAATAATGTTTTAGGAGCCGTTTCTCAATAACCAAAAGTGTAAAATAATGTTTTAGGAGCTGTTTCTCAACAACCAAAGTGTCAAATAATGGTTAGAAGCTGTTTTTCAACAACCAAAAGTGTTAAATAATGTTTTAGGAGCTGTTTCTCAATAACCAAAAGTGTAAAATAATGTTTTAGGAGCATTTTCTCAACAACCAAAGTGTCAAATAATGGTTAGAAGCTGTTTTTCAACAACCAAAAGTGTCAAATAATGTTTTAGGAGCTGTTTCTCAATAACCAAAAGTGTAAAATAATGTTTTAGGAGCTGTTTCTCAACAACCAAAAGTGTCAAATAATGTTTTAGGAGCTGTTTCTCAATAACCAAAAGTGTAAAATAATGTTTTAGGAGCTGTTTCTCAACAACCAAAGTGTCAAATAATGGTTAGAAGCTGTTTTTCAACAACCAAAAGTGTCAAATAATGTTTTAGGAGCTGTTTCTCAATAACCAAAAGTGTAAAATAATGTTTTAGGAGCTGTTTCTCAACAACCAAAGTGTCAAATAATGGTTAGAAGCTGTTTTTCAACAACCAAAAGTGTAAAATAATGTTTTAGGAGCTGTTTCTCAATAACCAAAAGTGTAAAATAATGTTTTAGGAGCTGTTTCTCAACAACCAAAGTGTCAAATAATGGTTAGAAGCTGTTTTTCAACAACCAAAAGTGTCAAATAATGTTTTAGGAGCTGTTTCTCAATAACCAAAAGTGTAAAATAATGTTTTAGGAGCATTTTCTCAACAACCAAAGTGTCAAATAATGGTTAGAAGCTGTTTTTCAACAACCAAAAGTGTCAAATCATGTTTTAGGAGCTGTTTCTCACTAATTTGCCTCCCAAAATAATTTGCCAAAATAATTTGCCAAAACAATTTGCCAAAATAATTTGCCTCCCAAAATAATTTGCCTCTCAAAATAATTTGCCTCCCAAAATTATTTGCCTCCCAAAATTATTTGCCAAAATAATTTGACTCCCAAAATAATTTGCCAAAATAATTTGCCTCCCAAAATAATTTGCCTTCCAAAATAATAATAAATAATTTGCCTCCCAAAATAATTTGCCTCCCAAAATAATTTGCCAAAATAATTTGCCAAAATAATTTGCCAAAATAATTTGCCTCCCAAAATAATTTGCCAAAATAATTTGCTTCCCAAAATAATTTGCCTCCCAAAATAATTTGCCAAAATAATTTGCCTCCCAAAATAATTTGCCAAAATAATTTGCCAAAATAATTTGCCAAAATAATTTGCCAAAATAATTTGACTCCCAAAATAATTTGACTCCCAAAATAATTTGCCTCCCAAAATAATTTGCCTCCCAAAATAATTTGCCTCCCAAAATAATTTGCCAAAATAATTTGACTCCCAAAATAATTTGCCAAAATAATTTGCCTCCCAAAATAATAATAAATAATTTGACTCCCAAAATAATTTGCCTCCCAAAATAATTTGCCTCCCAAAATAATTTGCCTCCCAAAATAATTTGCCAAAATAATTTGCCTCCCAAAATAATTTGACTCCCAAAATAATTTGCCAAAATAATTTGACTCCCAAAATAATTTGCCTCCCAAAATAATTTGCCTCCCAAAATAATAATAAATAATTTGCCTCCCAAAATAATTTGCCTCCCAAAATAATTTGCCTCCCAAAATAATTTGCCTCCCAAAATAATTTGCCAAAACAATTTGCCAAAATAATTTGCCTCCCAAAATAATTTGCCTCTCAAAATAATTTGCCTCCCAAAATTATTTGCCTCCCAAAATTATTTGCCAAAATAATTTGACTCCCAAAATAATTTGCCAAAATAATTTGCCTCCCAAAATAATTTGCCAAAATAATTTGCCTTCCAAAATAATAATAAATAATTTGCCTCCCAAAATAATTTGCCTCCCAAAATAATTTGCCAAAATAATTTGCCTCCCAAAATAATTTGCCAAAATAATTTGCTTCCCAAAATAATTTGCCTCCCAAAATAATTTGCCAAAATAATTTGCCTCCCAAAATAATTTGCCTCCCAAAATAATTTGCCAAAATAATTTGCCAAAATAATTTGCCAAAATAATTTTACTCCCAAAATAATTTGCCTCCCAAAATAATTTGCCTCCCAAAATAATTTGCCTCCCAAAATAATTTGCCAAAATAATTTGACTCCCAAAATAATTTGCCTCCCAAAATAATTTGCCTCCCAAAATAATAATAAATAATTTGACTCCCAAAATAATTTGCCTCCCAAAATAATTTGCCTCCCAAAATAATTTGCCAAAATAATTTGCCTCCCAAAATAATTTGACTCCCAAAATAATTTACCAAAATAATTTGACTCCCAAAATAATTTGCCTCCCAAAATAATTTGCCTCCCAAAATAATAATAAATAATTTGCCTCCCAAAATAATTTGCCTCCCAAAATAATTTGCCTCCCAAAATAATTTGCCAAAATAATTTGCCTCCCAAAATAATTTGCCTCCCAAAATAAATTGCCAAAATAATTTGCCTCCCAAAATAATTTGCCTCCCAAAATAATTTGCCTCCCAAAATAATTTGCCTCCCAAAATAATTTGCCAAAATAATTTGACTCCCAAAATAATTTGCCTTCCAAAATAATTTGCCTCCCAAAATAATAATAAATAATTTGCCTCCCAAAATAATTTGCCTCCCAAAATAATTTGCCAAAATAATTTGCCAAAATAATTTGCCTCCCAAAATAATTTGCCTCCCAAAATAATTTGCCAAAATAATTTGCCTCCCAAAATAATTTGCCAAAATTTTAGGAGCTGTTTCTCAATAACCAAAAGTGTAAAATAATGTTTTAGGAGCTGTTTCTCAACAACCAAAGTGTCAAATAATTGTTAGAAGCTGTTTTTCAACAACCAAAAGTGTCAAATAATGTTTTAGGAGCTGTTTCTCAACAACCAAAAGTGTAAAATAATGTTTTAGGAGCTGTTTCTCAACAACCAAAGTGTCAAATAATTGTTAGAAGCTGTTTCTCAACAACCAAAAGTGTAAAATAATGTTTTAGGAGCTGTTTCTCAACAACCAAAGTGTCAAATAATGGTTAGAAGCTGTTTTTCAACAACCAAAAGTGTTAAATAATCTTTTAGGAGCTGTTTCTCAATAACCAAAAGTGTAAAATAATGTTTTAGGAGCTGTTTCTCAACAACCAAAGTGTCAAATAATGGTTAGAAGCTGTTTTTCAACAACCAAAAGTGTCAAATAATGTTTTAGGAGCTGTTTCTCACTAATTTGCCTCCCAAAATAATTTGCCAAAATAATTTGCCTCCCAAAATAATTTGCCTCCCAAAATAATTTGCCTCCCAAAATAATTTGCCAAAATAATTTGCCTTCGAAAATAATTTGCCTTCCAAAATAATAATAAATAATTTGCCTCCCAAAATAATTTGCCTCCCAAAATAATTTGCCTCCCAAAATAATTTGCCAAAATAATTTGCCTCCGAAAATAATTTGCCTCCCAAAATAATTTGCCTCCCAAAATAATTTGCCAAAATAATTTGCCTCCCAAAATAATTTGCCAAAATAATTTGCTTCCCAAAATAATTTGCCTCCCAAAATAATTTGCCAAAATAATTTGCCTCCCAAAATAATTTGCCAAAATAATTTGCCAAAATAATTTGCCAAAATAATTTGCCAAAATAATTTGCCAAAATAATTTGACTCCCAAAATAATTTGCCAAAATAATTTGACTCCCAAAATAATTTGCCAAAATAATTTGACTCCCAAAATAATTTGCCAAAATAATTTGCCTCCCAAAATAATTTGCCTCCCAAAATAATAATAAATAATTTGACTCCCAAAATAATTTGACTCCCAAAATAATTTGCCTCCCAAAATAATTTGACTCCCAAAATAATTTGCCGAAATAATTTGACTCCCAAAATAATTTGCCTCCCAAAATAATAATAAATAATTTGCCTCCCAAAATAATTTGCCTCCCAAAATAATTTGCCTCCCAAAATAATTTGCCTCCCAAAATAAATTGCCTCCCAAAATAATTTGCCTCCCAAAATAATTTGCCTCCCAAAATAATTTGCCAAAATAATTTGACTCCCAAAATAATTTGCCTCCCAAAATAATTTGCCAAAATAATTTGCCTTCCAAAATAATTTGCCTCCCAAAATAATAATAAATAATTTGCCTCCCAAAATAATTTGCCTCCCAAAATAATTTGCCTCCCAAAATAATTTGCCTCCCAAAATAATTTGCCAAAATAATTTGCCTCCCAAAATAATTTGCCAAAATTTTAGGAGCTGTTTCTCAATAACCAAAAGTGTAAAATAATGTTTTAGGAGCTGTTTCTCAACAACCAAAGTGTCAAATAATTGTTAGAAGCTGTTTTTCAACAACCAAAAGTGTCAAATAATGTTTTAGGAGCTGTTTCTCAACAACCAAAAGTGTAAAATAATGTTTTAGGAGCTGTTTCTCAACAACCAAAGTGTCAAATAATTGTTAGAAGCTGTTTCTCAACAACCAAAAGTGTAAAATAATGTTTTAGGAGCTGTTTCTCAACAACCAAAGTGTCAAATAATGGTTAGAAGCTGTTTTTCAACAACCAAAAGTGTTAAATAATCTTTTAGGAGCTGTTTCTCAATAACCAAAAGTGTAAAATAATGTTTTAGGAGCTGTTTCTCAACAACCAAAGTGTCAAATAATGGTTAGAAGATGTTTTTCAACAACCAAAAGTGTCAAATAATGTTTTAGGAGCTGTTTCTCACTAATTTGCCTCCCAAAATAATTTGCCAAAATAATTTGCCTCCCAAAATAATTTGCCTCCCAAAATAATTTGCCAAAATAATTTGACTCCCAAAATAATTTGCCAAAATAATTTGCCTCCCAAAATAATTTGCCAAAATAATTTGCCTTCGAAAATAATTTGCCTTCCAAAATAATAATAAATAATTTGCCTCCCAAAATAATTTGCCTCCCAAAATAATTTGCCAAAATAATTTGCCTCCCAAAATAATTTGCCAAAATAATTTGCCTCCCAAAATAATTTGCCAAAATAATTTGCCAAAATAATTTGCCTCCCAAAATAATTTGCCAAAATAATTTGCCTCCCAAAATAATTTGCCTGCCAAAATAATTTGCCTCCCAAAATAATTTGCCAAAATAATTTGCCTCCCAAAATAATTTTCCTCCCAAAATAATTTGCCTCCCAAAATAATTTGCCAAAATAATTTGCCTCCCAAAATAATTTGCCTCCCAAAATAATTTGCCAAAATAATTTGCCTCCCAAAATAATTTGCCTCCCAAAATAATTTGCCTCCCAAAATAATTTGCCGCCCAAAATAATTTGCCTCCCAAAATAATTTGCCTCCCAAAATAATTTGCCTCCCAAAATAATAATAATCACCAATAATAATAACCAAAAGTGTCAAATAATGTTTTAGGAGCTGTTTCTCAATAACCAAAAGTGTAAAATAATGTTTTAGGAGCTGTTTCTCAACAACCAAAGTGTCAAATAATGGTTAGAAGCTGTTTTTCAACAACCAAAAGTGTCAAATAATGTTTTAGGAGCTGTTTCTCAACAACCAAAAGTGTAAAATAATGTTTTAGGAGCTGTTTCTCAACAACCAAAGTGTCAAATAATGGTTAGAAGCTGTTTTTCAACAACCAAAAGTGTCAAATAATGTTTTAGGAGCTGTTTCTCAATAACCAAAAGTGTAAAATAATGTTTTAGGAGCTGTTTCTCAACAACCAAAGTGTCAAATAATGGTTAGAAGCTGTTTTTCAACAACCAAAAGTGTTAAATAATGTTTTAGGAGCTGTTTCTCAACAACCAAAAGTGTAAAATAATGTTTTAGGAGCTGTTTCTCAACAACCAAAGTGTCAAATAATGGTTAGAAGCTGTTTTTCAACAACCAAAAGTGTTAAATAATGTTTTAGGAGCTGTTTCTCAATAACCAAAAGTGTAAAATAATGTTTTAGGAGCTGTTTCTCAACAACCAAAGTGTCAAATAATGGTTAGAAGCTGTTTTTCAACAACCAAAAGTGTCAAATAATGTTTTAGGAGCTGTTTCTCACTAATTTGCCTCCCAAAATAATTTGCCTCCCAAAATAATTTGACTCCCAAAATAATTTGCCAAAATAATTTGCCTCCCAAAATAATTTGCCAAAATAATTTGCCTTCGAAAATAATTTGCCTTCCAAAATAATAATAAATAATTTGCCTCCCAAAATAATTTGCCTCCCAAAATAATTTGCCTCCCAAAATAATTTGCCAAAATAATTTGCCAAAATAATTTGCCTCCCAAAATAATTTGCCTCCCAAAATAATTTGCCAAAATAATTTGCCTCCCAAAATAATTTGCCAAAATAATTTGCCTCCCAAAATAATTTGCCAAAATAATTTGCCTCCCAAAATAATTTGCCTGCCAAAATAATTTGCCTCCCAAAATAATTTGCCAAAATAATTTGCCTCCCAAAATAAATTTCCTCCCAAAATAATTTGCCTCCCAAAATAATTTGCCAAAATAATTTGCCTCCCAAAATAATTTGCCTCCCAAAATAATTTGCCAAAATAATTTGCCTCCCAAAATAATTTGCCTCCCAAAATAATTTGCCGCCCAAAATAATTTGCCTCCCAAAATAATTTGCCAAAATAATTTGCCTCCCAAAATAATTTGCCTCCCAAAATAATAATAATCACCAATAATAATAACCAAAAGTGTCAAATAATGTTTTAGGAGCTGTTTCTCAATAACCAAAAGTGTAAAATAATGTTTTAGGAGCTGTTTCTCAACAACCAAAGTGTCAAATAATGGTTAGAAGCTGTTTTTCAACAACCAAAAGTGTCAAATAATGTTTTAGGAGCTGTTTCTCAACAACCAAAAGTGTAAAATAATGTTTTAGGAGCTGTTTCTCAACAACCAAAGTGTCAAATAATGGTTAGAAGCTGTTTTTCAACAACCAAAAGTGTCAAATAATGTTTTAGGAGCTGTTTCTCAATAACCAAAAGTGTAAAATAATGTTTTAGGAGCTGTTTCTCAACAACCAAAGTGTCAAATAATGGTTAGAAGCTGTTTTTCAACAACCAAAAGTGTTAAATAATGTTTTAGGAGCTGTTTCTCAATAACCAAAAGTGTAAAATAATGTTTTAGGAGCATTTTCTCAACAACCAAAGTGTCAAATAATGGTTAGAAGCTGTTTTTCAACAACCAAAAGTGTCAAATAATGTTTTAGGAGCTGTTTCTCAATAACCAAAAGTGTAAAATAATGTTTTAGGAGCTGTTTCTCAACAACCAAAGTGTCAAATAATGGTTAGAAGCTGTTTTTCAACAACCAAAAGTGTCAAATAATGTTTTAGGAGCTGTTTCTCAATAACCAAAAGTGTAAAATAATGTTTTAGGAGCTGTTTCTCAACAACCAAAGTGTCAAATAATGGTTAGAAGCTGTTTTTCAACAACCAAAAGTGTCAAATAATGTTTTAGGAGCTGTTTCTCAATAACCAAAAGTGTAAAATAATGTTTTAGGAGCTGTTTCTCAACAACCAAAGTGTCAAATAATGGTTAGAAGCTGTTTTTCAACAACCAAAAGTGTAAAATAATGTTTTAGGAGCTGTTTCTCAATAACCAAAAGTGTAAAATAATGTTTTAGGAGCTGTTTCTCAACAACCAAAGTGTCAAATAATTGTTAGAAGCTGTTTTTCAACAACCAAAAGTGTCAAATAATGTTTTAGGAGCTGTTTCTCACTAATTTGCCTCCCAAAATAATTTGCAAAAATAATTTGCCTCCCAAAATAATTTGCCTCCCAGAATTATTTGCCTCCCAAAATTATTTGCCAAAATAATTTGACTCCCAAAATAATTTGCCAAAATAATTTGCCTCCCAAAATAATTTGCCAAAATAATTTGCCTTCCAAAATAATAATAAATAATTTGCCTCCCAAAATAATTTGCCTCCCAAAATAATTTGCCAAAATAATTTGCCAAAATAATTTGCCTCCCAAAATAATTTGCCTCCCAAAATAATTTGCCAAAATAATTTGCCTCCCAAAATAATTTGCCAAAATAATTTGCTTCCCAAAATAATTTGCCTCCCAAAATAATTTGCCAAAATAATTTGCCTCCCAAAATAATTTGCCTCCCAAAATAATTTGCCAAAATAATTTGACTCCCAAAATAATTTGACTCCCAAAAAAATTTGCCTCCCAAAATAATTTGCCTCCCAAAATAATTTGCCTCCCAAAATAATTTGACTCCCAAAATAATTTGCCAAAATAATTTGCCTCCCAAAATAATTTGCCTCCCAAAATAATAATAAATAATTTGACTCCCAAAATAATTTGACTCCCAAAATAATTTGACTCCCAAATAATTTGCCTCCCAAAATAATTTGCCAAAATAATTTGCCTCCCAAAATAATTTGCCAAAATAATTTGACTCCCAAAATAATTTGACTCCCAAAATAATTTGCCAAAATAATTTGACTCCCAAAATAATTTGCCAAAATAATTTGCCTCCCAAAATAATTTGCCTCCCAAAATAATAATAAATAATTTGCCTCCCAAAATAATTTGCCTCCCAAAATAATTTGCCAAAATAATTTGCCAAAATAATTTGCCAAAATAATTTGCCTCCCAAAATAATTTGCCTCCCAAAATAATTTGCCAAAATAATTTGCCTCCCAAAATAATTTGCCTTCCCAAAATAATTTGCCAAAATAATTTGCCTCCCAAAATAATTTGCCTCCCAAAATAATTTGCCTCCCAAAATAATTTGACTCCCAAAATAATTTGCCTCCCAAAATAATTTGCCAAAATAATTTGCCTTCCAAAATAATTTGCCTCCCAAAATAATAATAAATAATTTGCCTCCCAAAATAAGTTGCCTCCCAAAATAATTTGCCTCCCAAAATAATTTGCCAAAATAATTTGCCTCCCAAAATAATTTGCCAAAATAATTTGCCTCCCAAAATAATTTGCCAAAATTTTAGGAGCTGTTTCTCAATAACCAAAAGTGTAAAATAATGTTTTAGGAGCTGTTTCTCAACAACCAAAGTGTCAAATAATTGTTAGAAGCTGTTTTTCAATAACCAAAAGTGTCAAATAATGTTTTAGGAGCTGTTTCTCAACAACCAAAAGTGTAAAATAATGTTTTAGGAGCTGTTTCTCAACAACCAAAGTGTCAAATAATTGTTAGAAGCTGTTTCTCAACAACCAAAAGTGTTAAATAATGTTTTAGAAGCTGTTTCTCAATAACCAAAAGTGTAAAATAATGTTTTAGGAGCTGTTTCTCAACAACCAAAGTGTCAAATAATGGAAGTGTCAAATAATGGTTAGAAGCTGTTTTTCAACAACCAAAAGTGTCAAATAATGTTTTAGGAGCTGTTTCTCACTAATTTGCCTCCCAAAATAATTTGCCTCCCAAAATAATTTGCCTCCCAAAATAATTTGCCTCCCAAAATAATTTGACTCCCAAAATAATTTGCCAAAATAATTTGCCTCCCAAAATAATTTGCCAAAATAATTTGCCTTCCAAAATAATTTGCCTTCCAAAATAATAATAAATAATTTGCCTCCCAAAATAATTTGCCTCCCAAAATAATTTGCCTCCCAAAATAATTTGCCTCCCAAAATAATTTGCCAAAATAATTTGCCTCCCAAAATAATTTGCCAAAATAATTTGCCTCCCAAAATAATTTGCCAAAATAATTTGCCTCCCAAAATAATTTGCCTGCCAAAATAATTTGCCTCCCAAAATAATTTGCCTCCCAAAATAATTTGCCAAAATAATTTGCCTCCCAAAATAATTTGCCTGCCAAAATAATTTGCCTCCCAAAATAATTTGCCTCCCAAAATAATTTGCCAAAATAATTTGCCTGCCAAAATAATTTGCCTCCCAAAATAATTTGCCTCCCAAAATAATTTGCCAAAATAATTTGCCTTCCAAAATAATAATAAATAATTTGCCTCCCAAAATAATTTGCCTCCCAAAATAATTTGCCTCCCAAAATAATTTGCCTCCCAAAATAATTTGCCAAAATAATTTGCCTCCCAAAATAATTTGCCAAAATAATTTGCCTCCCAAAATAATTTGCCAAAATAATTTGCCTCCCAAAATAATTTGCCAAAATAATTTGCCTCCCAAAATAATTTGCCTGCCAAAATAATTTGCCTCCCAAAATAATTTGCCTCCCAAAATAATTTGCCAAAATAATTTGCCTCCCAAAATAATTTGCCTGCCAAAATAATTTGCCTCCCAAAATAATTTGCCTCCCAAAATAATTTGCCTCCCAAAATAATTTGCCTGCCAAAATAATTTGCCTCCCAAAATAATTTGCCTCCCAAAATAATTTGCCAAAATAATTTGCCTTCCAAAATAATTTGCCTTCCAAAATAATAATAAATAATTTGCCTCCCAAAATAATTTGCCTCCCAAAATAATTTGCCAAAATAATTTGCCTCCCAAAATAATTTGCCAAAATAATTTGCCTCCCAAAATAATTTGCCAAAGTAATTTGCCTCCCAAAATAATTTGCCTGCCAAAATAATTTGCCTGCCAAAATAATTTGCCTCCCAAAATAATTTGCCAAAATAATTTGCCTCCCAAAATAATTTTCCTCCCAAAATAATTTGCCTCCCAAAATAATTTGCCAAAATAATTTGCCTCCCAAAATAATTTGCCTCCCAAAATAATTTTGCCTCCCAAAATAATTTGCCTCCCAAAATAATTTGCCGCCCAAAATAATTTGCCTCCCAAAATAATTTGCCTCCCAAAATAATTTGCCTCCCAAAATAATAATAATCACCAATAATAATAACCAAAAGTGTCAAATAATGTTTTAGGAGCTGTTTCTCAATAACCAAAAGTGTAAAATAATGTTTTAGGAGCTGTTTCTCAACAACCAAAGTGTCAAATAATGGTTAGAAGCTGTTTTTCAACAACCAAAAGTGTCAAATAATGTTTTAGGAGCTGTTTCTCAACAACCAAAAGTGTAAAATAATGTTTTAGGAGCTGTTTCTCAACAACCAAAGTGTCAAATAATGGTTAGAAGCTGTTTTTCAACAACCAAAAGTGTCAAATAATGTTTTAGGAGCTGTTTCTCAATAACCAAAAGTGTAAAATAATGTTTTAGGAGCTGTTTCTCAACAACCAAAGTGTCAAATAATGGTTAGAAGCTGTTTTTCAACAACCAAAAGTGTAAAATAATGTTTTAGGAGCTGTTTCTCAATAACCAAAAGTGTAAAATAATGTTTTAGGAGCTGTTTCTCAACAACCAAAGTGTCAAATAATGGTTAGAAGCTGTTTTTCAACAACCAAAAGTGTCAAATAATGTTTTAGGAGCTGTTTCTCAATAACCAAAAGTGTAAAATAATGTTTTAGGAGCTGTTTCTCAACAACCAAAGTGTCAAATAATGGTTAGAAGCTGTTTTTCAACAACCAAAAGTGTAAAATAATGTTTTAGGAGCTGTTTCTCAATAACCAAAAGTGTAAAATAATGTTTTAGGAGCTGTTTCTCAACAACCAAAGTGTCAAATAATTGTTAGAAGCTGTTTTTCAACAACCAAAAGTGTCAAATAATGTTCTAGGAGCTGTTTCTCAACAACCAAAAGTGTAAAATAATGTTTTAGGAGCTGTTTCTCAACAACCAAAGTGTCAAATAATGGTTAGAAGCTGTTTTTCAACAACCAAAAGTGTTAAATAATGTTTTATAAGCTGTTTCTCAATAACCAAAAGTGTAAAATAATGTTTTAGGAGCATTTTCTCAACAACCAAAGTGTCAAATAATGGTTAGAAGCTGTTTTTCAACAACCAAAAGTGTCAATTAATGTTTTAGGAGCTGTTTCTCAATAACCAAAAGTGTAAAATAATGTTTTAGGAGCTGTTTCTCAACAACCAAAGTGTCAAATAATGGTTAGAAGCTGTTTTTCAACAACCAAAAGTGTCAAATAATGTTTTAGGAGCTGTTTCTCAATAACCAAAAGTGTAAAATAATGTTTTAGGAGCTGTTTCTCAACAACCAAAGTGTCAAATAATGGTTAGAAGCTGTTTTTCAACAACCAAAAGTGTCAAATAATGTTTTAGGAGCTGTTTCTCAATAACCAAAAGTGTAAAATAATGTTTTAGGAGCTGTTTCTCAACAACCAAAGTGTCAAATAATGGTTAGAAGCTGTTTTTCAACGATCAAAAGTGTCAAATAATGTTTTAGGAGCTGTTTCTCAACAACCAAAAGTGTAAAATAATGTTTTAGGAGCTGTTTCTCAACAACCAAAGTGTCAAATAATGGTTAGAAGCTGTTTTTCAACAACCAAAAGTGTCAAATAATGTTTTAGGAGCTGTTTCTCAATAACCAAAAGTGTAAAATAATGTTTTAGGAGCTGTTTCTCAACAACCAAAGTGTCAAATAATGGTTAGAAGCTGTTTTTCAACAACCAAAAGTGTCAAATAATGTTTTAGGAGCTGTTTCTCAATAACCAAAAGTGTAAAATAATGTTTTAGGAGCTGTTTCTCGACAACCAAAGTGTCAAATAATGGTTAGAAGCTGTTTTTCAACAACCAAAAGTGTCAAATAATGTTTTAGGAGCTGTTTCTCAACAACCAAAAGTGTAAAATAATGTTTTAGGAGCTGTTTCTCAACAACCAAAGTGTCAAATAATGGTTAGAAGCTGTTTTTCAACAACCAAAAGTGTCAAATAATGTTTTAGGAGCTGTTTCTCAATAACCAAAAGTGTAAAATAATGTTTTAGGAGCTGTTTCTCAACAACCAAAGTGTCAAATAATGGTTAGAAGCTGTTTTTCAACAACCAAAAGTGTCAAATAATGTTTTAGGAGCTGTTTCTCAATAACCAAAAGTGTAAAATAATGTTTTAGGAGCTGTTTCTCAACAACCAAAGTGTCAAATAATGGTTAGAAGCTGTTTTTCAACAACCAAAAGTGTCAAATAATGTTTTAGGAGCTGTTTCTCAATAACCAAAAGTGTAAAATAATGTTTTAGGAGCTGTTTCTCAACAACCAAAGTGTCAAATAATGGTTAGAAGCTGTTTTTCAACAACCAAAAGTGTCAAATAATGTTTTAGGAGCTGTTTCTCACTAACCAAAAGTGTAAAATAATGTTTTAGGAGCTGTTTCTCAACAACCAACGTGTCAAATAATGGTTAGAAGCTGTTTTTCAACAACCAAAAGTGTCAAATAATGTTTTAGGAGCTGTTTCTCAACAACCAAAGTGTCAAATAATGGTTAGAAGCTGTTTCTCAACAACCAAAGTGTCAAATAATGGTTAGAAGCTGTTTTTCAACAACCAAAAGTGTCAAATAATGTTTAAAAACACACCACCAGGTACAGCAGCGGGCACGGCGGCGGCGGCAGCGACAACAGCAGCGTCCTGAGCGGCGAGCTGCCTCCCGCCATGGGCCGCACGGCGCTCTACCTGTGCCACAGCGGCGGGAGCAGCGGCTACGAGAGCATGCTGCGCGACAGCAGCACCACCACCGGCACCACCTCGTCCTCCTCACCGCACGACTCCATGAGCGAGAGCGGCGTCTCCTCCTCCTCCTACACCGCCACCAGCAGGGGGAGCAGCAGCACGAGGGTCTCCTCCAGGACAACCCAGAAGAAGCAGAGAGGAGGCAACGGTGGGTTGTTTTGGCCGTCGTTTTGGTTTGGTTTGGTTTTTGTTTTGCGAACGCAGTGAGCACTATAACTATGAGACCTATAGCAGAACATGTCTGTGTGTGTGTGTGTGTGTGTGTGTGTGTGTGTCACGCTGTAACACCACCCGCCCGCCACCAGAGGGCGCAGCTGTATCACACACACAAAACACACACACACACACACACACAAAACACACACACACACAACTTAACTTACAAAAAAACCCTTTAAAAAATACTTTAAAAATAACTTAAAGAAAACTTTAAAAATACGCACGCACGCACGCACACATAAACACACACACTAAAAAAAGAACTAAGATTAAACACTAAGATTACTATGAAGTCGCTGATGATCGGTCGCTTCATATTCTGAACGAGAGGCATGTTGTTGACGTCAGAAATGAAGAGCTTTAGTATATCTGGTCAAAACCACGGAGAGCTCCTTAGATTGTGAACGGCAATCATAGACTGTAAAAAATATGGACAAAGCGTTCCGCGGGTCTAACATGAACGTAAAATGAAGCCTGTCAGTCCTTGCAATGGAAGTCGCCATCTTTCTAGATCCGTTTGGGCCCAGCTGGCCATTGGCTGGCCCAGACAACGAGGCGGGACTTCCCCCCTTCTTCTCCGTTGGTTTTTATTTTGACTCGAGTGGGTGGGGGATCCCGTTCATAGACTGTAACGGTAGCCACGCCCCTCAGAACATACGCGACGTTATGGTCATTTTTTAAATGAATGGGACCATAATTTTCCAAAAAGAATATTATGACATTATAAATGAGACTTTAAACTAGTGACTGGAAGCAGAAAGTATTCATGACCATGTTTATTAAGGTAATACAGTCTAGGTGAAGTTGGGCCCAAATACATGGACCTCTATGGAGCTATGGGTCCAGTGACAGCGCCACAACAGGCCATTATATGAACTTTCATTTCCTTAGTGGCTTCACAAAATATCTGTCTGACTGCCCCCCTGACGGCAACGCACATGCGCGAAAGAGCAAGGAGTACTATGGTGCAGAAGGAGTTACAGAGGCCAACTAAAAAGAAAAATAAATCAGAATATCTACGACGTGTGTGTACACGATCAAATAATTTATAAGATGAAAAACAAAACAAATAGTGTTATATTTTCTTCTTTCTAATTATTTGATCGGCCCCAAAACATTGTGTTCGTTGTCACGATTTGTCACGATCCGGTGTGGCTTTGTCCGCGGCGTAACCGTCTTTAAATAAATACTTTTTGAAATGTCACTGTATTGAAACGTCACATTATTCATACTTCCGGGTTTCCACTGTATTGAAACGTCACATTATTCATACTTCCGGGTTTCCACTGTATTGAAACGTCACATTATTCATACTTCCGGGTTTCCACTGTATTGAAACGTCACATTATTCATACTTCCGGGTTTCCGCTGTATTGAAACGTCACATTATTCATACTTCCGGGTTTCCACTGTATTGAAACGACACATTATTCATACTTCCGGGTTTCCACTGTATTGAAACGTCACATTATTCATACTTCCGGGTTTCCACTGTATTGAAACGTCACATTATTCATACTTCCGGGTTTCCACTGCATTGAAACGTCACATTATTCATACTTCCGGGTTTCCGCTGTATTGAAACGTCACATTATTCATACTTCCGGGTTTCCACTGTATTGAAACGTCACATTATTCATACTTCCGGGTTTCCACTGTATTGAAACGTCACATTATTCATACTTCCGGGTTTCCGCTGTATTGAAACGTCACATTATTCGTACTTTCGGGTTTCCGCTGTATTGAAACGTCACATTATTCATACTTCCGGGTTTCCACTGTATTGAAACGTCACATTATTCATATACTTCCAGGTTTCCAGCGGCGCCGGCTGATCCCCAGCCCCATGCCGGACACTTCCTCCCTGGGGCGGAAGCCAGGGGGCGGAGCCCAGTGGGTGGACCTGCCCCCACTGGGCGGAGCCACGAAGGAGCCGTTCGAGATCAAGGTGTACGAGATCGACGACGTGGAGAGACTGCAGAGGAAGAGGGACGTGTTGGCCGCGTCGGAGGTGGGGATGCGTTTGGTGTCTGAGGTGCTGTGGTAGTTGTGTGATGTATGGGGGTATGACAGTGCTGTGGTAGTTGTGTGATGTATGGGCGTGTGACAGTGCTGTGGTAGTTGTGTGATGTATGGGGGTGTGACAGTGCTGTGGTAGTTGTGTGATGTATGGGGGTATGACAGTGCTGTGGTAGTTGTGTGATGTATGGGGGTGTGACTGCTGTGGTAGTTGTGTGATGTATGGGGCGTGTGACAGTGCTGTGGTAGTTGTGTGATGTATGGGCGTGTGACAGTGCTGTGGTAGTTGTGTGGTGTATGGGGGTGTGACAGTGCTGTGGTAGTTGTGTGATGTATGGGGGTGTGACAGTGCTGTGGTAGTTGTGTGATGTATGGGGGTGTGACAGTGCTGTGGTAGTTGTGTGATGTATGGGCGTGTGACAGTGCTGTGGTAGTTGTGTGATGTATGGGGGTATGACAGTGCTGTGGTAGTTGTGTGATGTATGGGCGTGTGACAGTGCTGTGGTAGTTGTGTGATGTATGGGCGTGTGACTGCTGTGGTAGTTGTGTGATGTATGGGGGTGTGACAGTGCTGTGGTAGTTGTGTGATGTATGGGGGTGTGACAGTGCTGTGGTAGTTGTGTGATGTATGGGCGTGTGACTGCTGTGGTAGTTGTGTGATGTATGGGGGTGTGACAGTGCTGTGGTAGTTGTGTGGTGTATGGGGGGTGTGACAGTGCTGTGGTAGTTGTGTGATGTATGGGGGTATGACGGTGCTGTGGTAGTTGTGTGATGTATGGGGGTGTGACAGTGCTGTGGTAGTTGTGTGATGTATGGGCGTGTGACGGTGCTGTGGTAGTTGTGTGATGTATGGGGGTGTGACAGTGCTGTGGTAGTTGTGTGATGTATGGGCGTGTGACAGTGCTGTGGTAGTGACTTGACAGGTCATTAACTGTGCAGAGAGAGGAGAGGAGGCAGAGAGAGGATAGGACATGCATTAATGTGATACTGGATGGAGAGCTGGGTTCCTTTCAATTAGGAGGAGAAAGATCATCTCCAATTCATCTCCTCAGCCTCTGCCTGTGTGTGTGTGTGTGTGTGTGTGTGTGTGTGTGTGTGTGTGTGTGTGTGTGTGTGTGTGTGTGTGTGTGTGTGTGTGTGTGTGTGTGTGTGTGTGTGTGTGTGTGTGTGTGTGTGTGTGCTAGATGAATGCTAATGCATCAATTAGTTCTGCTCTAGCAAACAGTGATTGAAAGTGTTTCATCTCTGCCTGCCTGCCTGCCTGCCTGCGTGCGTGCGTGTGTCCGTGTGTGTGCGTGTGTAACAGTGTGTGTGTGTGTTACCTGTACCCCTGAAGGGTGTGTGGGTATTTGTTCAGGATTTGCTGACTGCATTCTGTACGGCACCCGTAAATATTTGTGTCCTTGTATTTGTATCTCTTATGTGGACATAAATAAATGATTAAAATGTTAGATGTGTATTCATTACTTGTCTTGTCTTTGTCTCCTATAGCAACCGTTCCAGGATGTTGAAAAGGTAGGCCTACATTTATACAGCTTAAACATCTGGACTGTTTAAATATATTTTTTTATCCCACGATTTTGTAACCCATTTTTCACCCCTGTGTCAATCATCGAATGTGATCCTGGGCTCTACACACCCTCCGCCAACCTAGTCCCCATATATGGGGGACAAGGGGAGAGCAACCTAGTCCCCATATATGGGGGACAAGGAGAGACCAACCTAGTCCCCATATATGGGGGACATGGGGAGAGCAACGGACTTGAACTCATGCTTCCTTCATGCCTGAGTGTCCAAGTTGCTCCTTTACACCTGACAGGGGGGAGTTTCCCTGGTTGGACGTAGCGCAGCGCGTGGAAGGAACACGTTATTCCATAAACATCTGGACTGTACAACAACAATATACATATCTTAACCCATTTTGACCTGGGAATGATTCTACAAATGATGTCTTGTCTTTTCAGAAATACCTCATGTTTCCAATGTCAGTGGTTCTCAAACTATTTCATATCAAGGACCCCCAAGATTATGTGTAATTGGCCGCCGACCCCCCCATCTGAAAATAATGTCGTTCCATGTTGTAGATCTGCTATTGTCTGTCCAAAAGTTACGGGATATCAGCCCCTGCCCCTCTAACACTCTCTGCCATGTCCCTGCTATATGATCCTCGTACCTCAATGATACTAATGAAGGCTCTGTTCCATTCGGCCTCATAACCTCAATGATACTAATGAAGGCTCTGTTCCATTCGGCCTCATAGCCTCAATGATACTAATGAAGGCTCTGTTCCATTCGGCCTCATAGCCTCAATGATACTAATGAAGGCTCTGTTCCATTCGGCCTCATAACCTCAATGATACTAATGAAGGCTCTGTTCCATTCGGCCTCATAGCCTCAATGATACTAATGAAGGCTCTGTTCCATTCGGCCTCATAGCCTCAATGATACTAATGAAGGCTCTGTTCCATTCGGCCTCATAGCCTCAATGATACTAATGAAGGCTCTGTTCCATTCGGCCTCATAGCCTCAATGATACTAATGAAGGCTCTGTTCCATTCGGCCTCATAGCCTCAATGATACTAATGAAGGCTCTGTTTCATTCGGCCTCATAGCCTCAATGATACTAATGAAGGCTCTGTTCCATTCGGCCTCATAGCCTCAATGATACTAATGAAGGCTCTGTTCCATTCGGCCTCATAGCCTCAATGATACTAATGAAGGCTCCGTTCCATTCGGCCTCATAGCCTCAATGATACTAATGAAGGCTCTGTTCCATTCGGCCTCATAGCCTCAATGATACTAATGAAGGCTCTGTTCCATTCGGCCTCATAACCTCAATGATACTAATGAAGGCTCTGTTCCATTCGGCCTCATAGCCTCAACGATACTAATGAAGGCTCTGTTCCATTCAGCCTCATAGCCTCAATGATACGTGTGTGTGTGTGTGTGTGTGTGTTTGTGTGTGTGTCTCTGTGTCTGTGTGCGTGCGTGCATGTCTCTGTGTGTGTGTCTCTGTGTGTGTGTGTGTGTGTGTGTCTCTGTGTGTGTCTCTGTGTGTGTCTGTCTCTGTGTCTGTGTATGTGTGCGTTCGTGCGTGTGTGCGTGTGGCTGATCCAGGGTCTGCTGTACTTCAACGCCAGGCTCAGGATGCTGGAGAAGAGACAGCAGCAGATCCGAGATCTGCGGCTCAAACACGACAGGCTGAGGGCGGAGCTGGACAAGGCCAAGGGCAGACTGATGCTGGACCAGTCCAAGTGGAGCGGAGAGTGTAAGTACTGACCCTGGACCAGTCCAAAGTACTGACCCTGGACCAGTCCAAATGGAGCGAAGAGTGTCATTACTGATCCTGGACCAGAGTGCAAGTATACTGCACTGAATCTGATCCTGGACCAGTTGAAATGGAGCGGAGAGTCTTAAAGTACTGCATGTTCTATGTTGGTGTAAATCTGACAAAATATCCAGACAAATTGCAAATGAAAAACAAAGTGGCAAAAACTGTTATTAACCCATTTTGAGCGGGAACCCCTTTTGGTGTTTACATACATTATGTTATAATTTAGCTATTGAAAAATAGCAGATCTACAAGCTCGTAGCGCGCCACTCGGTGGCGCGCTACGAGCTTGTAGATCTGCTATTTTTGAAAAATCGTTAAAATGTGCCTCAAATCTTTCAGAAGATGCTTTTGAAAACCTTTTTTTTTTTTTTTTTTCGACGTCAGGCCTGAATGGGTTAAACAGTTTAGTCGACAAAATCAACACTGGAAGGAAAGTCCAACCCAAAAAAACCCAAAACACCCATAGATGTGTATACATGTCCAAGGCCTCCTGCAGTCTGATTATATAAAGGACGTGTGTATACGTACGTACACGTCCAAGGCTTAATTAGTGTTAAAAGCCACAGCATTGTTGTAGATTCTGCTGAGTCGTGAGTCCTTTAATTAAACCTCCATTGTTGTGGTGCTGACTTTGTAATTGTATTAGTGGTTAAATGCAGGCTCGGCTCGATGTGTGGTTTTAACCCATTTTGACCTGAGATCAGATCCTAAAAATGTCGATTTTCTTTCAAAAATAGCAGACCTACAACTACAAGCTCGTAGCGCGCCACTCGGTGGCGCGCTACGAGCTTGTAGGTCTGCTTTTTTTCAATAGCTAAAAGCATAACATAATGCTAACACCCAAAAGGGGTTCCCGTTCAGAATGGGTTAAACAATAAACATTTAATACCTATTTGAACATTGAGTGCTGACTTAACCCATTTTGGCCGGGAACCCATTTTGGTGTTAGCATCATGTTATGCTTTAGCTATTGAAAAAGAGCAGATCTACAAGCTCATAGCGCGCCACCGAGTGGCGCGCCACGAGCTTGTAGATCTGCTATTTTTGAAAAATCGAAGAACGACTGACATTTTTAGAATCTGATCTCAGGTCAGAATGGGTTAATCAGACCAGTGTGTGTCCAGTGGAAACCTGGTATGAATCAGGTCAGAATGGGTTAATTCTAATCGATCTGCGTTGAGTCCAGAAACAATGGCTTCAGTTTGTCTTGGTTTAATCGAAGAACAATCGGTCCAATTACTGCAATGTTGTATTATGTTTGTTCAATCCTTTTACTCTCAGTGCCTGCATTGGACGATTAAATATCCTGGTTCTTGCATGATTATGCAAATGTGTGTGCGAGCGTGCGTGTGTGTGTGTGTGTGCGTGTGTGTTGTGTGTTGTGTG
The DNA here is from genome assembly GCF_963924005.1 of Protomyctophum bolini. Classification (NCBI taxonomy): domain Eukaryota; kingdom Metazoa; phylum Chordata; class Actinopteri; order Myctophiformes; family Myctophidae; genus Protomyctophum; species Protomyctophum bolini. The sequence continues at coordinate 38,851,678 of NC_137880.1, read as the reverse complement.
TGTGTGTGTGTGTGTGTGTGTGTGTGTGCACGCACCCGATGTTGTCTGCGCAATTATGCAAACATAATGTTGCTGTTTTCCATAATCTCAGCGAGTGTGAAAACACACAAAGCATAATTAGGAATAAATCAGTCTCTCAGCAGCACTTTTAGACCCATTTAGACCTGAGGACGATTCTACCAATTCCTTCTAAATCCTGACAGTTTTCTGAGAAGAAACCCCATGTTTCTATAATGTCAGTCGTTCTCAAACACTTTCATGTCCAGGACCCCCAGAATTACATGTAATTGGCTGCCGGCCCCCATCTGAAAATGTGTTGTTCCAGGGACCCCCTCCCAGAAGCAAAATAATTTGCTTGAACACATTTTCACGATTTCTCAAAAAAAGCAGACCTACAAGCTCAAAGCGCGGCACTCGGTGCCGCGCTTTTAGCTTGTAGGTCTGCTATTTTCAACAGCTAAAGCATAACATAGTAGTCTAGTAACCAACGTTTTATGTTATAAATGTTGAGTATGGGTCCAACTCCCCAGCATGTAGAAACTGATGTTATAAATGTTGAGTATGGGTCCAACTTCCCAGCATGTAGAAACTGATGTTATAAATGTTGAGTATGGGTCCAACTCCCCAGCATGTAGAAACTGATGTTATAAATGTTGAGTATGGGTCCAACTCCCCAGCATGTAGAAACTGATGTTATAAATGTTGAGTATGGGTCCCCAGCATGTAGAAACTGATGTTATAAATGTTGAGTATGGGTCCAACTCCCCAGCATGTAGAAACTGATGTTATAAATTTTGAGTATGGGTCCAACTTCCCAGCATGTAGAAACTGATGTTATAAATTTTGAGTATGGGTCCAACTTCCCAGCATGTAGAAACTGATGTTATAAATGTTGAGTATGGGTCCCCAGCATGTAGAAACTGCCGGATGCTAACTTGCATAATGTTGAGAAATCTTCGTAATCGACATAATCTGTGACCATATACCATTAACAACCTATAGAAGGCAAAATATTCAAAATGTCATCATGCTTTGTACAGTATGTAGGGGAGAGCAGGGTCGGTTGATGCGCATTTTACTAATCCCTCCCTGCACAGAGATTAATTAATTTCAAGTAACCAAACTTTTTTGTGAACAAGATACACTTGTCCTCTCCCATTACCCCGAGTGTTTTTTAATTTTGGTGAAACGAGTCGGACGCAATCGGCAAGCAAAGAAAAAAAACCTTTCGTCCTGTCAAAAGCAAGATCAAGGACGAAAGACGCGGAAGTAAGAGCGAGATCGCTTTGCTTGCCGATTGCGTCCGACTCGTTTCACCAAAATTAAAAAACACTCGGGGTAATGGGAGAGGACAAGTGTATCTTGTTCACAAAAAAGTTTGGTTACTTGAAATTAATTAATCTCTGTGCAGGGAGGGAATTAGTAAAATGCGCGTCAACCGACCTGTCTCTCTTCCAGTCTCCGCTACTTAAAGCGTGCAAAAACACAAAAGGGTCTGTAGCTCCGTCAATTTTAGGCGGAAATGGATAAGTTTTTGTCTGCAAGGCTTTCGGGCACTGTGGAATCGAATGACGTCACCGGAAATATGCGACGAAAAGGCGTTGTATGGTATCCAGTCCGAGGTGCAACCGTCCTACCGCACCAACTGACCCCGCTCTCCCCTAGCATGTGACGTGTTTTCATGATTTTCAGGAAACTGTCAGGATTTAGAGGACATTTTGTAGAATAAATAGGCTAGTTAAAGGGACACTTCACCCTTTTTGCAAAAGAATATAATAATAATGTTAATGACGTTTAGGAGCTTTAGAACACTTTCCTGGGGGTCTTTATGTGTGTAATATGTGGTTTTAGATATTTTAGATTGTAGCAGTGAGCCTGTTGTCTCTGATGTCATGGACACTGGGCTCACTTCCTTCCTGGACTACATGTTGTCTCAGTAAGACAGCTCTCCCCCCGTCCACAAGGAGGAGCAGTGCACCAAAGAATTATGGGAATTGTAGTCCAGGAAGGTAGTGAGACCAGTGTCCATGACATCAGAGACACTGTGCTCACTGCTACAATCTAAAATATCTAAAACCACATATTACACACATAAATACCTCCAGGAAAGTGATCTAAAGCTTCTAAACATCATTAACATATATTTTTTTGCAAAAAGGGTGAAGTGTCCCTTTAACCCCTGCTATGCTGTGTGCTCATTGATGACTAGAGGCCTCTCTAGTTAACCCCTGCTATGCTGTGTGCCGCGGGCTGTCGGCATGCTCCTATATTCTGGGGGGGACAATTAGAGAAAACGGTGATGCAACCTCCTGCAATATGTCACATTATGCATTCAAAGACAAATACCTTTTATGTATTTACATATCAGGGTAAACACTGCATAATATTGTCATGACAATTATTTGTGGTGGTGTTGTTGTGGTGGTTATTGAAATTGACACTCACACATTCACTATAGCTTTTGTTCCTTGACAAAGACGGTCTGCTTCAACCAACACACAAATACATTAATGGGCATTAAAATAGACTCGATACACAAGCGGCTATGTCAACTAACTATCAATCGGCGTACTTTTATATGGAGATCTCTTTATGTGCGTACGTGCATGTGTGTGTGCGTGCGTGCGTGCTTGTGTGCGCACAATTATTAAAGGCGCAGTGAAATGAAAAATAAGTTTTTCACACTTTTAGACCATATCCGTGGTCATCATATGGGCATACCTAACAATGGATGCCAAAACAATGGGAAAATTCTCATTTCTGTGTGTTTTTATATCAAAGGTCCATAAAAACGATTGTATTATTTATTTATTAAAACGAAAACGTGCTGCGTGATGACGTGTAGAGATACACATCGATAAAAGCCAATAAAAATGAAGCTCACATGTTTAATTCCCCATGTCTGCGCATCCATGCAACACAGCTGCTTCTGATTACAGATTACTCCGTTTTTATTTCCATTCAAGATAACATTCAGACAGTGTATTACTCGGTTTCAACTTAATCATCACGCTAAAATATGTTTCTGAAAACATTATAGGGTAGAAATAAGCCACATAACAATAAACTGGTTGTGCTGGGCGACCGTCTGATTTATAAACAAACAACACCACGCTGTTGCGCATAGCATTAGCCACCGTCCCTAGCTACGTCCCATCGCCTGAAGGGATGCGACACTCTGATTGGTTCAGAAACTTCAGACCGGTGTTTCATGTGGAAACACCATTTTCATGTTGTTCACCATTTCCGTTTCACTGCGCCTTTAAAGCAATGCTGTGATCAAAATGTGTGGCTTTGTGACGCATTTCGAGGTACGTTAAAACGACCGGATTAAGGTTGGTGAGGGGTGCGTTAAGGGTTGGTTAGGTTTAGGTGTGCTGCCCCGTGGGAGGTGAGGGTTTGAGATAGGGTTGTAGGACTAATGAGTGGTCTAACCAATGACCAGTAACCCCTAACTCTCTCTCCTCTTCCTCCTCTTCCTCCTCCTCTTCCTGTAACAGTCGACATGGACCCCGACGTGGAGCCCGGGTCCCAGGACTACCTGGACCTTCTGGCCCAGACCACGGCCGAGCTGGAGTTCTGCGTCAACCTCTGCAAGTCCCGCGTGATGATGGAGACCTGCTTCGACATCTGACCTCTGACATCTGCAAGTCCCGCGTGATGATGGAGACCTGCTTCTGACCTCTGACACCTGACCTCTCCAACGGCCCGCTGCCGCAACGCAGGAAGTTGAGGTGTGAGGACGACACGCCCAAGGAAGTAATTCCTTGCCAGGCATTCTGCGAGACCCCTCCCCCCCCCCCCCCCCCCCCCCCCCCCACCACCATGTTCTAGATCTCTGCGGCACCGCCGCTATACCCTAAACGCGTAGTGCTGTTGTTGTTGTTAGTGGGAATAAACACAGAAGCACCACCCGGGGAGAGAGTCCGAGTGCTGACAAAAGGCGAGGAGGGGGCCAGAAAACCCAGTTCCTGTTTCTGCACAAAACGGGAAGTGGCGTTCTGACGTCTGACGTCTGACGTCTGCGTTTGTTTCATAGAGTATTAAAAGGATAGAGACTGAACTGGCGCGAAGCTCCGCCCCCCTCCGCTATTCATGTCAGTGGAAGTTGCTCAGTGGCGTTTTGAAGCACCCGGAGGGACCGTCTGTCTATTTCCGCCTTTTTGGGGCGCATTTCCGCATATTTGGACCTCCAAATTATGGTGGTCCAAATTTCGGAAGTGCAACCGAGCGCTCAATGTTATAAAGCCCAGATGCTGCCACGGGGGGGGGGGGGGGGTTTCCTCGTCATGAATCCACGGGTCCGCCCGCCTGCAGTCCTTCCTCTTACCACTAGGGGGCCCTGCAGCGCTTCAACGTTGGAGTGCCTACAATAGCTGGCCCTCCTTGGTTTCTTTTCCTGCTGGGAAAAAAAGCTCGTCGAAAAACGACTGCGTGTCATTTTGTTTCTTGCAACGTTTAGGATGCCTCGACGACTAGTCGACTACCGACCGGCGCAATAATTGGTCGAATATAGGTCGACCTACGAGCTCACAAACAGTGTCCCGCAGAGTGCTACGAGCTCACAAACAGTGTCCCGCAGAGTGCCGCGCGCTGTGAATCGCCACCGTGCGAGGATTAGGAAAGTATTATTTCCCGGACAGGACTTCAGGACAGGATGCTCCCGTCACCAAACCACCTTTTCCTTAATATATTTTTTATCCCACGATTTTTGTAACCCATTTTTCACCCCTGTGTCAATCATCTACTGTGATCCTGGGCTCTACACACCCTCCACCAACCTAGTCCCCATATATGGGGGACAAGGGGAGACCAACCTAGTCCCCATATATGGGGGACAAGGGGAGACCAACCTAGTCCCCATATATGGGGGACAAGGGGAGACCAACCTAGTCCCCATATATGGGGGACAAGGGGAGACCAACCTAGTCCCCATATATGGGGAACAAGGGAGACCAACCTAGTCCCCATATATGGGGGACAAGGGGAGACCAACCTAGTTCAGGTTCAGGTTCAGGTTCAGGTTTATTTGTCATTTGTATAAATACAGAGTATACATACAATGAAATTTGTTTTGCTCAGAGCACTCTCAATCTTACATACACAGGACAACAAAAAGACGAAAAACAGGAAAAGAAAGTGCAAGTGAAATGAAGTGCAATACAGTTCGAGGTCAGCTGTTCAGCAGCCTGACTGCCTGGGGGTAAAAACTGTTACTGAGACGGGTGGTACGAGATTTGATGCTCTGGTAGCGTTTTTTGGAAGGGAGTAGTTTGAACAGGGTATTTGCGGGGTGGCTGGTGTCTTCCATGATGTTATGGGCTTTTTTCATACAGCGCGTGGTGTAGATGTTATGGAGACTGGGTAATTCTGTAGTGCCGATGATTTTAGCTGCTGTTTTAATGGTCCTCTGCAACCTATTGCAATCCTGAGCGGTCGTGTTACCGTACCACACTGTGATGCAGCCAGTTAAGACACTTTCAATTATACATCGATAAAAATTCACTAGACCTTTAGTACTTAAGCCAAATTTTTTAAGGCGCCTCAGAAAGTACAGTCGCTGCTGCGCCTTCTTGAGGATGTACTCGTTGTTGAGTGACCATGTAAATGTGTCTGTGATATGTATGCCCAGGAATTTAAAGTTATCAACTATGTCGACAGATGACCCTTTGATGGAAATGGGGGTGTGGATACCTTTGGACTTCCTAAAGTCTACAATGATTTATTTGGTCTTATTGGTGTTAAGTGAGAGGTTGTTGTTATCGCACCATAGAGTTAGATCCTCTATCTCCCTCCTATAGGCCCTCTCATCACCGTCGGTTACCAGTCCGATCACTGTGGTATCATCCGCAAATTTAATTATGATGTTATTCTCATATCTGGCGACACAATCAAAAGTAAACAAGCTGTACAGCAAAGGACTGAGGCAGCAGCCTTGGGGCGCACCCGTTCTGGTGAGAATTGTG
>NC_137880.1:38743212-38840712 GCF_963924005.1 Protomyctophum bolini | reverse complement strand
AAAGAACTGAACCGGTTCCCGTTGGGAACCAACCGGTGGTAAAAGAACTGAACCGGTTCCCACTGGGAACCAACCGGTGGTAAAAATAACTGAACCGGTTCCCACTGGGAACCGACCGGTGGTAAAAATAACTGAACCGGTTCCCACTGGGAACCAACCGGTGGAAAATAACTGAACCGGTTCCCGTTGGGAACCAACCGGTGGAAAAGGGGTCATTTTGTGAGACCTGTGAAGGACATAATGGAGAAGATGGGGCCCCAATTTCTCTCCGATGTTATGCCTGCTGAAGTGCATCTAACTGGCCTACTAGAGCCTATAGGAGCCCAGAGAGAGGAAACATAAACCCCCCTAAGTCCCACCTTGGGCGTTTTGCATTTTATAATTGCAAAATGCAAGCGTTAGCGTTCCGTCTCGACATATATATATCTCTGCTCAATTAGCGTCCAGTCGATGCGTGGCTGCGGTCTGTCGGATTTAATTTGCGCGTGTGGTCTCCAGACAGCGCGGCTGAGAGGGTTCTGAGACACTGGGCCCGGGGACCGGTACCCACGGGAGTACCCAGAGAGTTCTGAGACACTGGGCCCGGGGACCGGTACCCACGGGTCCAAAATGGACTCTTTACTGCTCTGTATTACTCTGAGAGTATCCAAATGTAATGCTGGTATATACAGAATATGAACTGCTTGCTGTCTGCTATATTGATACGTTACAAATAAATGGAACATGCAGATGCTACAATGTGCACTGATCCCCGTTCAAGGAACAGGAATGTCCCAACCTATGTGACTATGTTTAGAGTACCAGTAGGGGCAAAAGTGGCACTGTTGTGCCAGGAACACAGAGAGAGAGAGATAGTGTTGCACTGTTGCCTGCTAATTACAGAGAGAGAGGGAGCGAGAGAGACACAGAGAGAGAGAGGCGGGGGGAGAGGGGAGTTGCACCACTCAGTTCACACGGGTGTGATTTTTCTAGTATGAATGAGATAACAGGAATAGCCTACAGCGTGTGGACAAAAGAGCCATCAGCCCCATCTGGTGGTAGTGGGGGGTAGCTCCAACAATTACAAGTGATTGGAAACATGCATATTGGCAAACAAAAACATGATTTAGAATACCAGAATGATCATTTGGTCGAGGTCCATTATTTATTGGGCCTTTGAGCCACCACGGCTCAAAGGCCTATAATATCCAACGACAGATTATTATGTCGTTGGATATTAATCTTATGCTAAGATTCTGTCCACAATTCCACGATGTATTGATGTTTGTACCATTAGGATAACGATTCTTCTACATTCTCTAATTGTGCAGACTTCGTGTAAATTAAGTAATGCCGATAGTTTAACAGTAATTGTACTCTTGAGAGAGTGTAAATTGACTCGTATTAACCCATTCTGACCTGAGATCAGATTCATACAAGGTTTTCCACTGGACACACACTGGTCTGATTAACCCATTCTGACCTGAGATCAGATTCTAAAAAATGTCAGTCGTTCTTCGATTTTTCAAAAAATAGCAGACCTACAAGCTCATAGCGCGCCACTCGGTGGCGCGCTATGAGCTTGTAGATCTGCTATTTTTCAATAGCTAAAGCATAACATGATGCTGAACACCAAAATGGGTGCCGTTAAAGGGTCCATTTGGTTTCATTTTACACTCCAGAGTGTAAAATAATAAGGGTCCATTTTGGTTATGAATTTAGCTGCAACCCCTCCATTTAGAATAGAATTATTATTATTCATAGTGGAATGAAAATGTATAAATGTCTCTTTGGTATGAAATGAGGAGGAGACGTGTTTTTTAGTCCTTTGATATTCTCAGGCCTTTTTTTGTTTGTTTTTTGAGTGGTGCAACCACTCCTACAACCAGCCATGTCCACCTGTTTGTGTACGTCAATGAGCACGAGTATGTTACTTATTTATACCAGTAGGGGGGCGCCAGAAACAGAGAGAGGGGTAGTGCTGTGTCTCTAATGAGAGAGAGAGAGAGAGAGAGAGAGAGAGGGAGGGGGGGGGGGGGGGGAATTGCACCACTCAGTTCACACGTGTGTGATTTTTTTATTTTCAAGTGACTGCATGACTGCAAGTTGAATCTTTGATTTAAGGGCCCTTTCAAACGAGAAGCGATTTAACGCACCTATAGTTCGTTTTCAACCAGACCTGCGTTTCTTGCGCGGAGGAGCTCTGCATGGGGGAAGCAGTCGCGTATTTACGTGAGCGCGCGGCACCGGTGAATTTGTTGCGCGTGCGTGTTCGTTTCGTGCACACGGTTGTGTGTGGTTTGCTATACGAGGAAGAATCATGTTTTGTTTGTTTTTTTTAATCCGTTTTTAAGTAGGCTATAAAGGGCTACACACACCGTCTGCGAACGCCGCGCGTCAAAACAGCCGCCTCCGTTATTTTCAATGAACCTATCATCGCACACCGGCTCCGTCCGACGCGCGTTCACGCCTCGCCTGACGCTTCCGATACGCCACCGTTCTATTTTCCAGGCGTTGCCGGGTCGCTGTGCACCCGGTGTGTGATGGGCTTAATATTGCTATAATGGTTATGTACTATTTAATATAATGACCTTTTCTTTTGTATTTGGTTTTGTACTGTACAGTTTTATAATAATAATAATAATAATTTGTAAAGACTTATACTTTAACGGGAATGTGTACAATGGAGTATGATGGCTTGCCTGGTGTCAGACTATACATGTCAATAAAGATGGTTGATGATTGAAAGTGTGTCGTCTGAATTATGGTTTCTTGTTGTACACGCGTGTGCTGCCGGTTGTACTCGACATGCTTTCTACATTCTGACCATAGCTGGAATGCTCATGCTGTGACTGTGGCAACATGGATGTGAATACAGCAGTACAGAGCTAGCGCTGCTGTCGCAGTCATCTAGAAGGTCCTGGGTTCGATTCCCGCTGGGGACGCCGTGGGCGCTGGCGGCGTGTTCCCTCCTCCGCGTCATCAGTGCCCATACCCGAGGCGGGGTTGGCGAAAGGGCCTTTCTGTGTGGAGTTTGCATGTTCTCCCCGTGTCCCCTAGGGTAGGTACCCTCACATGTTCTCCCCGTGTCCCCTAGGGTAGGTACCCTCACATGTTCTCCCCGTGTCCCCTACGGTAGGTACCCTCACATGTTCTCCCCGTGTCCCCTACGGTAGGTATCCTCACATGTTCTCCCCGTGTGTCCCCTAGGGTAGGTACCCTCACAAAAAACATGCAGTAATCCTGGTCTCTAAACAACCTCCCCCTGATGGAGGGGAAAGGAACTGATCGGAAAGAACGTGTTCCTTCCACGCGCTACGTCCAACCAGGGAAACTCCCCCCTGTCGGGTGTAAAGAAGCAGCTTGGACTCCTCATGCATAGAAGGAAGCATGAGGTCAGTCCGTTGCCCCCCCCCCCCCCCCCCAGGTTGGCAGAGGAAGTGTAGAGCTCAGGATTACATTAGATAATTGACACTGGGTAAAAACATGGGTTGGAGAATTGTGGGATAATTATTGTATTTTTTTTAAAGGTGTGCGTGCATGTGTGTGTGTGTGTGTGTGTGTGTGTGTGTCGCAGGTGTGCCTGGCTGATTGAATGATTGAGTGAGTGATTTTGCAGGACTGTATCTGGAGGGAGCTGATCGTGTCCAGCCTTAATTCTGGGAGGTTTTAACGAATGAAGCTCTGAATGAAGACAACAACAACAGTATGTAGAATGTCTGTTATTGTATATGAATGAAGAAAGAAGTCCGCACACAGGCTCTGCTCAGGTGGTGTTTTGTAATTGTTTTATTCCTCTCCTCTCCCTCTCCCCTACCATCGTCTCCTCTCCTCTCCCCTACCATCCTCCCCTCCTCTCCACCCCTCCCCTCCCCTCCCCTGCTCTCCTCTGTCATCTCCTTAGCCATTCTCCTCACTTAAGTCTTAATTAGTGTTAGTCACATGACTGTGCTTCAGACAGGTCTCTGACAACACAAAGGGAAGCAGAATTAATTACATGAACCCACTTTAATAATGTCGTTCGTTGTACGACGAATAGAGGAAATAGACGATCTGCACACGCTCACAATGTGTCACCTGCATGTAACGCGCTGGGATCTGGTGTTTTCACTATTTCTTGGTATTTTTGACACACGCAGGCGCGCGCGCGCACACACACACACACACACACACACACACACACACACACATGCACACGCACACACACTAGTTCACCACTTGCAACCATTATCCCCAGTAGCCTGGCCAAGATCAGTGTGTGCACGCGTGCGTGCCTGTCTGCTGTGAGTGTATGTCTGTCTGCACTGTGTGTGTGTGTGTGTGTGTGGAGCTAATCTCACAACCTCCTGAACCAATCGGCGCCAAATTCCTCTTCCCATGCGAACTTTGATGCTTTTGGCTTAATTTGGCTTCAACAGAATAATAAATATTTTTACTATTATATAATTATGAAATAAATATTTCAATCAATCAAATCAAAAACCAGATATTTTGGTGGACATGGACTTATAGCTCCCCCTAGAGGGCATCAACTGAAAGAGGTGCTGATTGTCAGATTTTATCTCTATTATATGTCTTGATTAAATCCTTTTTGAATACTATTAATGAGTCTTCTTCTTCGCAATAATCATAATATGTAATTAGATTAGGTTGTTATTTTTTGGGGGCATTTTCGGACAGACAAACCTGTTTTTTTTCTTATTTTAATAAATAACAATATATAACTACACAATTAAATGCCAACTAATTAAGTAAGTATTAACGTATTCATTAATTTGTTAATTAAAAGGATATATTATAATATTTGACTTGTCCGTCCCACGCAATCATAGCCTCAACTCAGACTGGAAGGAGGGAAAGGGAGTCCAATTCCATCATCAGGGAATCACATTTCGTCACAACACGAGGTGAGTCGATGACATGAGTGTCTATTTTAAAACGTTGCCTGCTATAAAAACACAACCCTCCTCCTCGGTCACCATGTGGAAACCAAAGCCTGTTTACCGGTCAGCGCTCACATCCGGTCTAGAGCCCGCCCCACCGTATTCGGTACTTGACAGGGGGGCTATTTCCGTGTCCTGCCCGGAGCGGATTTGCAAGTCGTATAGCGAATGGGTCTCCTCCACCGGTCCAGCCGGAGCCTCACGTGACAGATCGTGGCAGATCTACAAGCCCACAAGGCGTCGCGGAAGCGACGCGTTGTGGGCTTGTAGATCTGCAAACCCTGTGGCGGAACACCGTTGTACGTACGGCGGAATGACCGTCCATGATGTATCTCTGGGGGCTTGACACAGTCGGCAAGAACTCAAATCTGACCTGGAGTAAGCAAAACAAAGCAGAACTGAAATAAATAAAAACATGCTATATAAACAAATGATGTAGACCACGCATATAATGAGAGAAAACAAAGACAAATAACATTTTTTAAATATATATATATTTTTTGGGAGCTCCTTATTTACTTTTACAGTCCGTGTTCCCGCATGGTGGACTGTTGCGGTGGTGGTGGTGGTGGACCATGCCCTCCCCGGCGGCTGGTCGCGCCGCGGCTAGCCGGCCGCCCGCTCCTCTCCCTGGGCGTGCTGCAGCTGCTGCTCGGCCTGAGCTCCGTGGCTCTGTCCTGCGGCGCTCTGTCCGTCAGCGACTCCCAGCCCGTGAGACGCGCCTGTCCCCTCTGGGCCGGGTCCTCTGTGAGTTGTTTGTTGTTATCTGACTTATCTATCGCACGTCATTATGGAATTAAATTAGTATATTTGACTGTTGTTGTTATATAACATGATATAGCCTACTATAGCCCATTAAATCATCTCGTAAGTTATCTCGTAATAATACTACACTAAAAACCATCCAGCAGCACCATGCACTTTTACGTTTCACTCTGTTAAATATCTGTTTTAAAATTATATTTACTTTATTTTACTTATTTTATATGTTACTTTCTTGGGCTTGCTTGGCACATGAGATTAATAGGAAGTGGGCGTGCAAATATATATGGGAAATCATTGCTGCCGATATATATTTATAATAATAATAGATTGCATTTTTATAGCGCAAGTGCTTTTCAATGGTTCATTCATACATGCATTACTGGGATAATATTAAACAGTCATAAATTATCCTGCATTTAATCAAGTTACAATGTTCTTGGAAAGTCCTTAATTGAGACAGCATGACACATTGTTGCAGAATAAATCAAATGAAGGAAATCTCCTAATATAGACTTAAGAATTTATTTTATTTTTAAATGGTCATAATACAGTGCTCTGTGCTCATATAGTGAGTTAAAATTAGCAAACGTTTGGGTCCTATTATAGCTCAGGTGTTCCCAAACCTTTTCACGTCAAGGACCCCCAAATTGACACTATAATGAGCCCGAGGACCCCCATTTGAAAAAGATATGCCAGGGACCCCCCCCACATAAGAGAAGACCCCCAGGGACCCCCATAAGAGAAGATTTTGACGGCTCTAGCGGTGATTCTCAACCTGTTTAATTTCAAGGACCCCCAGTTTGACATGCATTAGTCTACGGACCCCCCCATTTAATTATGACATTTCTATCTCTGGGACCCCCAATTTATATTGTAAAAACCACCCATTTGGTTCCATTTGTGCACTCTCTGTCTGAGTGACAGACCCATAAGGGTCCATTTGGTTCCTAACTATCTCTAATTGAGCTAGGTACCCCTGGAACTCCCTCAAGTACCCCTAGGGGTCCCTGAGGGTCCCCCCTGCTGTAGCTGAGCCCTTCATCAGTGCTATAAGGGATTATGTCAAGGCCTCTTACACTTATTACATAATCATCTAATCGTAATTATTTGAGATAATCACAATTATCTTTGCCATAATCATCATAATTGTTTGCATGTTTGAAAAAGGTTCATACATTTTCAAACATTTTTTTTAAAGTAGCCAAATGGCTGATCTACAAGCTTACAAAAACAACTATATACCAGTATAACATTACATTATTAAATATGTCGGCAATTTCTCTGTTTCTCTTTAGTTATCTGTCACAACTGCCCTGTGCAACTCTTGTTTTTACAAAGCCTAAAAAACGGAAATATATCTTTATTTTCATATGTTCCAATGTTCAGTAACAAAAAAAGACAATTCAAATGTTACTCGTTTATCTGTATGACATGCAGTTAATCGTCAACTTAAATTGTTTAATCGCGACAGTCGTCTTATTGTGTGTGTGTGTGTGTGTGACTGTGTGTGTGTGTGTGTGTGTGTGTGTGTGTGTGTGTGTGTGTGTGTGTGTGTGTGTGTGTGTGTGTGTGCGTGCGTGTGTGTAGGTCATTCTCTCAGGTATCGTAGGGCTGACGACATGGAGGAGACCAGTACTGTTGCTGGTAAGACACATATGATATGAACTTTATTTGTATAGCGCTTTTCAAAACATAGTTCCAAAGTGCTGCACAGAACAGGTTTAAAAACAAGAAGAAACAGACAGTAACACGATTATAATGGCAAACAAAACAATATCAAGCATGTATGTACAAATTGGCTAATTAAGTAGTTAAAAAATACTCTGTATAAAGATGAGTTTTTAGACGAGACTTAAAAATGGGGACGGATGGGGCTATACCCTAATGTGCACTGGCAGTGCATTCCACAGTTTGGGAGCTCGAGTGGAAAAAGCCCGGTTACCCCGGGTGACTAGATTGGTATGGGGGACAGCCAGGAGAGCCTCATCCGAGGATCTAAGGGTACGCACGGAGTTAGGGAGGGATAGCATCTCACGGATGTAAATAGGGGCCAGCCCATTTAGGGCTTTGAACGTGATTAAAAGAATCTTAAAATCACATCTGGTGCTCATATCTTACTGCTTGATTGATTGATTGATTGAAGTATTCATTAACAGTTTGCAGAATTACAGTACGTTTCAAGCACAAACTCAATACAAAAACTGTCAACTGTGAGTGTACGACCCAATAAAGCACTATACGCTTGTTTACAAGAGGGTCCACCATGTTCAATTCATCGTAACATTTAGAGACGTACAAATAGACACTTCTATAAAGCCCCCAAAAAAATCACACCCGTGTGAAGTGAGGGGCGCTCTCTTATCATCTTAAAACATCAACTACAACATAATGTTAGTAAAAAGCAACGGGTGCCGTTTGTTTTAGTCCTCAACGCAAACATTACGTTTCTCTTTATTGTCTATGAGGCGTTTACTTAAACAAGCATCGTTGAAAAACAAACATTAAAGCTGTATATAGGAGGGGCTATAGTGCAGAGGTCACTGGAAATTAGACAGGCATTAATTATACGATGGCATTTAGAGAGGGAACGGACAGCTGGTTGTTGCTTTCACTCCTAACGTGTCTGTTGTTAACACTTTAACACTTTGTCCCCTTTCCCTCTGCAATACCTCTTGTCAACCAGTAGGTGTCCTACCTGACCACATAATCTAAATGTCTCAATAGAAGAGGGCCAAGCTAAAACTGTCAGTGTTATTTTTGAGTGGTGCCAACCACTCCAAGGAACAGCAATAAAGTTGACGTTGATTCGGATTCTTTGTGCCACGTTTAATGGGCTCTCCCACTCTGTGTGGTTCTGATCTGGTTCTCCCACTCTGTGTGGTTCCTCTCTTGGTTCAGGTCAATGTGTTCGTGCTTCTCTCGGTGATGTGTGTTCTTCTCAACCTGTCTGCGTTCATCCTGTGCAGCCAGGGAGCCCAGCTGGTGTCCAGCATGAACTCCTGCACACTGGTGAGTCTGTGCGTGCGTGCGGACCATGTAGTGTGGACCAAAACTAAGAACATATCGTCTTATTAAAAATAATTATGGCCCTGATCCTTATGTTACACAAAATATATCCAAAAGTCAGAGATCTTTTTGTGCACAGCTGCATTCTGGGACCTTACCATTAGCTTTAGAAACGGGTAGATTCATTGGTACTCCTGAGGAGGACAGAGTCTGTCTAGTGTGTGATTTAAAATAAATTGAAAATGAAATTCATCTTTTGTTTTACTGCCCATATGACGAATTAAGACATATACGTATTATTTTGTAAAATGACAACCATCTGTGCTGACTTTTTCTGGTTGGAGGACTATGAAAAACTGGAATTTTGTTTTAGGAAAGGTACTTTTGCTTTGGCAGACTTTTTATGCAGGGCGTGGGAAATAAGGCAGAATGTTTTGTTTGTGTAAAAAAAAGAAAAAAGAAAAAAAAAAAGAAAAAAGAAAAGGGAATATCAACAAAACATATCTGTTTCTTGTACACAATGCAATATTGAAGCAATGATATGGTGTGTCCTGTAAGCCCATGTGGGCTGGGCGCCTTTGGTGCATGACACAAAAATAAAGAAATCTATCTAAAATCTATCTAAGGCTATGTAAACTCAACACATGTCTTCCAGAGTGAGACGGGGGACGTGTGTCACTGCTGTTCCCTCAGCCTGACGTCCGAATGTCCAGAAGACGAGCTGCTTCTCCTGTCCGCTGGAAGCTCCTGCAGCTCCATGAGAATGCTCCTCAAGGTACGTCCTGGTCTTCTCCTGTCCGCTGGAAGCCCCTGGAGCTCCATGGGAACGCTCCTCAAGGTACTGTAGGTCCTACGCTAACGGGTACACACCGTGGCGGTCCCAAGCGTGTTGTTTTCCGACGCACCGCCATTCTGACTCGCTCAACACTAACCCTGTCCCCTAAACCTAACCCTAAACCTAACCCTGTCCCCTAAACCTAAACCTAACCCTAAACCTGACCCTAAACCTAACCCTAACCCTAAACCTAACCCTGCAGGTCATACCTATTCTCATGCACACATAATGCTCAGAAGTCCATTTAATCAAGTACAGTAGCCTACTTTATTGTCGCTATGTCTTAGTTTAATTTAATTTAATTTAGTTTATTAGCACATTGTATACGCAGGACGCAATACATACAAATTATTGCAAGAATAGGTAGAATAGGTGCTTACTTAATTCTATGCTCAATTATGGTACGTATACAGTTCTTAATATAAGTTTGTAACATTAATTTAAAGTGAAAGAAGAGAGTTCAAAATAATCCAAGCTTATTTTTATGTTATATGTGTATATGTAACGATAAACGAAGAGTTGAAAAAATAATTAATCATGATTAATCACCTTTTGAACTATGTCCAGAATATGCCACGCTTTTCTGTATATTGTTGTGGAAATGATAATGAATAATGATAATGATAATGATCAGCCGGGGCGCCTGATGGAGGGGAAAGGAACTGGTTGGGATAACGTGTTACATGTGTACCCATGTACATGTGTATCTGAATATACATTTTATTCTTCATAACGTATCCAGTGTGGTAGGATGGTGTCTCTCTGTCTCTCACCCCGTTGTCGTTCTTTAGATGTGATTTGAGCGTTACACATTTTAAATCTAATTAATTATGCAAATTAATTAACTTAACGTTAACTCAGATAATCTGATGGCCCAAAATATATTTGTATTCTTTTTTTTGTTGTTGTTGTGCTTGCAGAAGGTTCTCTTTGGGCTGTCTGCGCTGAATGCTCTGTCCACCGCTGTGTGTCTGGTGGCTGCCGGCCTCCACTACCTCCAGATGTTCACCACCAGGTCACCATGGACGGTAGGTAGACCTCAGGTACCTCCAGATGTTCACCACCAGGTCACCATGGACGGTAGGTAGGCCTCAGGTACCTCCAGATGTTCACCACAAGGTCACCATGGACGGTAGGTAGGCCTCAGGTACCTCCAGATGTTCACCACCAGGTAGGCCTCAGGTACCTCCAGATGTTCACCACTAGACCACCAAGGATGGTAGGTAGGCCTCAGGTACCTCCAGATGTTCACCACTAGACCACCAAGGATGGTAGGTAGGCCTCAGGTACCTCCAGATGTTCACCACTAGACCACCAAGGATGGTAGGTAGGCCTCAGGTACCTCCAGATGTTCACCACTAGACCACCATGGACGGTAGGTAGGCCTGTCACAGTTGACCATAACTAGAGCGGTGCCAATTTGGCCATATTCGGACCGCAGCCATCTTGCCAGCAAGGTGCTACCTATAGGTGATACTTCCCATAGATAGACAGCCCATTCATCCACACAGAAAAGTCCTCTCTAATTATATTAAACAATGTAAAAATCATCAACATTGCAGCTGTAGGGAAAGCTTGAATTATCCTCTTTCACAAATAGCAGATATACAAGCTCATAGCGCGCCACCGAGTGGCACGCTACGAGCTTGTATATCTGCTATTTCTTTGAAAGATCGAATAACCACTGACATATATAGAAACATAGCTTTTTCAGAAAACTGTCAGGATGTAGAAGACATTTTTTAGAATCTGATCTCAGGTCAGAATGAAAATTGTCAGGATCTAGAAGACATTTTTTAGAATCTGATCTCAGGTCAGAATGGAAAACTGTCAGGATGTAGAAGAACATTTTTAGAATCTGATCTCAGGTCAGAATGGAAAACTGTCAGGATGTAGAAGACATTTTTTAGAATCTGATCTCAGGTCAGAATGAAAACTGTCAGGATGTAGAAGAACATTTTTAGAATCTGATCTCAGGTCAGAATGAAAACTGTCAGGATGTAGAAGACATTTTTTAGAATCTGATCTCAGGTCAGAATGAAAACTGTCAGGATGTAGAAGACATTTTTTTTAATCTGATCTCAGGTCAGAATGAAAACTGTCAGGATGTAGAAGACATTTTTTAGAATCTGATCTCAGGTCAGAATGAAAACTGTCAGGATGTAGAAGAACATTTTTAGAATCTGATCTCAGGTCAGAATGGTAAACTGTCAGGATGTAGAAGAACATTTTTAGAATCTGATCTCAGGTCAGAATGGTAAACTGTCAGGATGTAGAAGAACATTTTTAGAATCTGATCTCAGGTCAGAATGAAAACTGTCAGGATGTAGAAGACATTTTTTAGAATCTGATCTCAGGTCAGAATGTAAAACTGTCAGGATGTAGAAGACATTTTATAGAATCTGATCTCAGGTCAGAATGGGTTAACCGACCCATTGTTCCCTTTGTTGTTGTTGTTGTTGTTGTTGTGACAGACGGAGGGGTCAAGGGTCACCGTAGAGGACGGGGCAGAACCGGACGCTCTTCCCGATCCGGATGAGTTTGTGGCCCCGGCCCCGCCCCCCTCCTACTTCTCCATGTTCTACTCCTACACGCCGCGTCTGGCTCGCAGGTATAACCCATTCTGACCTGAGATCAGATTCATACGAGGTTTCCACCGGACACACACTGGTCTGATTAACCCATTCTGACCTGAGATCAGATTCTAAAAATTTCAGTCGTTCTTCGATTTTTCAAAAATAGCAGACCTACAAGCTCGTAGCGCGCCACTCGGTGGCGCGCTATGAGCTTGTAGATCTGCTATTTTTCAATACCTAAAGCATAAAATGATGCTAACACCAAAATGGGTTCCCGGTCAGAATGGGATAACTGCCTCACTGGGGGGAAAAAAACCCTTCTCACCTTTTACCATAATCTATTTTGTTATAATTCTCAGGTTCATGATTATCCAACACAAGATTCGAGATTCAATAATTTATTTGCCATGTCAACAAGTTGATATAGGAATTTGTCTTGGTTCATACTCAACATATTCAGACAACCATAGACACACAAACAAGAAGGACAGTACAATACAAAAACAAAAACCAGCAGCATAGGAAATTACATCCAGTTTTTTAAAAGTGCTATAATTATGCATATACTATGAGTTCAGATGTCTTAATGGCTACGGGGTAAGTGCTATATCCCTGAAGCGACATGTTGAGCTCTGGATACTTTCTATATCTCCTGCCCGATGGGAGGAGATTGAAGAGGTGATGTGCAGGATGGGAGTTGTCTGCAATGATTTTATTTGCCTTCCCAATTATTCTGGTGGAATAGAGTGAGGAAAGTGTAGGGAGGCTGCACACGTAGCTCAAATCACCTCAGACCTCCAAATGCCCTCAATCGTCTCAATCTCAATTTAATATAGGCTTCAGAGAGGGTCAGAAATATGGAACTCCCTACCTGTACATCTATGGCAATTGTCTTTTCATCAATTCAAGAAGGTTCTAAAATCACTTCTCCTAATAACCACCAAGTACTTCCCATACGGTCTGCTAAACTAACCTGGTGTATTCAATGTTCTCCTATAGCCGTTTTATTGTCTGACTTCTGTCTATTGGGCTTTTTTCCCCCTTTTTTCTTGTTATACAGTACATTTCAGTCCTCTCACTGTCCCTGTATTTTATCTGTATTCTAATGTTTTAAGATCTGCATGTTCAATATAATTGTTTTTTCTTTAAAGGGACACTTCACCCTTTTTGCAAAAAGATATATGTTAATGACATTTAGAAGCTTTAGATCACTTTCCTGGGGGTATTTATGTGTGTAATATGTGGTTTTAGATATTTTAGATTGTAGCAATGAGCCTCTTGTCTCTGATGTCATGGACACTGGTCTCACTACCTTCCTGGACTACAATTCCCATAATTTTTTGGTGCACTGCTCCTCCTTGTGGATAGGGGGGAGAGCTGTCTTACTGAGACAACATGTAGTCCAGGAAGGAAGTGAGCCCAGTGTCCATGACATCAGAGACAACAGGCTCACTGCTACAATATAAAATATCTAAAACCACATATTACACACATAAAGACCCCCAAGAAAGTGTTCTAAAGCTCCTAAACGTCATTAACATATATTTTTTTGCAAAAAGGGTGAAGTGTCCCTTTAAACAAACAAAAACCACTTTGAATGTATATATATAAACATGCCTGGAGAAGCTACTTGCAAGCCCCTGGAGGGTTTTTAGGCTTTCTCCATCACATTTTTTATTGACCTGTATCATTTCCTAAATATTTAACAATATAACAAACAAATATAACAAACAAACAAACAAAGTTATTTTATTTTTTTCTTATGATTTTTATCCCACGATGTTGTGAACACATTTTTCCACCCCCGTGTCAATTATCTAATGTGGTCCTGGGCTCTACACACCCTCCGCCAACCTGGGGAGAGCAACGGACTTGAACTCATGCTTCCTTCATGCCTGAGTGTCCAAGTTGCTCCTTTACACCTGACAGGGGGGAGTTTCCCTGGTTGGACGTCGTAGCGCGTGGAAGGAACACGTTATTCCAACCAGTTCCTTTTTCCCCTCCATCAGGCGCCCCGGCTGGCCAAGGGGAGGCAGTATAGAGACCAGGATTACTGAATGTTTTTGTGAGGGTCATAATTTGATATATTCGGTTATTCATTTATTTTTTTGATTCGAAAATTTGTTCGAATATGGAATATTCGTTGGCAGCAGTAATGTATTGTGTGTGTGTGTGTATTGTGTATTGTGTATTGTGTGTGTGTGTGTGTGTGTGTGTGTGTGTGTGTGCGCGCGTGCGGTGCGCGGCGCGTCAGAATGTTCGGGGACAGTGCCGTCGTCCCTCACGCCTCCGGGGGGGTGAGGATGAAAGGGGCGGAGCCCTTCCCTCCCTCGGACCCGCCCCCTCCCTACGAGGAGGTCGCTGGTAGCTCCGCCCACAACGCCGCCGCCGGCACCACCGTCGCACAGGTGAGATTACCTTTTATGGTAACGGTGTTGTTTTCTGGAATGATCCCTTATTACAGGAGAGGGAAACTATAGTTCCTCACTCACTCCAGAGGGCCACTATATTTCCACACTCACTCCAGAGGGCCACTATAGTTCCACACTCACTCCAGAGGGAAACTATAGTTCCACCCTCACTCCAGAGGGAAACTATAGTTCCGCACTCACTCCAGAGGGCCTCTATAGTTCCACCCTCACTCCAGAGGGCCGCTATAGTTCCACACTCACTCCAGAGGGAAACTATAGTTCCACCCTCACTCCAGAGGGCCACTATAGTTCCACACTCACTCCAGAGGGCCACTATAGTTCCACACTCACTCCAGAGGGAAACTATAGTTCCACCCTCACTCCAGAGGGCCTCTATAGTTCCACCCTCACTCCAGAGGGCCAATATAGTTCCACACTCACTCCAGAGGGCCACTATAGTTCCACACTCACTCCAGAGGGCCGCTATATTTCCACACTCACTCCAAAGGGCCACTATAGTTCCACACTCACTCCAGAGGGCCACTATAGTTCCACACTCACTCCAGAGGGCCACTATAGTTCCACCCTCACTCCAGAGGGCCACTATAGTTCCACCCTCACTCCAGAGGGCCACTATAGTTCCACACTCACTCCAGAGGGCCACTATAGTTCCACACTCACTCCAGAGGACCACTATAGTTCCACACTCACTCCAGAGGGCCACTATAGTTCCACCCTCACTCCAGAGGGCCACTATAGTTCCACACTCACTCCAGAGGGCCGCTATAGTTCCACACTCACTCCAGAGGACCACTATAGTTCCACCCTCACTCCAGAGGGCCACTATAGTTCCACCCTCACTCCAGAGGGCCACTATAGTTCCACACTCACTCCAGAGGGCCACTATAGTTCCACACTCACTCCAGAGGGCCACTATAGTTCCACACTCACTCCAGAGGGCCACTATAGTTCCACACTCACTCCATAGGGCCACTATAGTTCCACCCTCACTCCAGAGGGCCTCTATAGTTCCACACTCACTCCAGAGGGCCACTATAGTTCCACACTCACTCCAGAGGGCCACTATAGTTCCACACTCACTCCAGAGGGCCACTATAGTTCCACACTCACTCCATAGGGCCACTATAGTTCCACCCTCACTCCAGAGGGCCTCTATAGTTCCACACTCACTCCAGAGGGCCACTATAGTTCCACCCTCACTCCAGAGGGCCTCTATAGTTCCACACTCACTCCAGAGGGCCACTATAGTTCCACCCTCACTCCAGAGGGCCACTATAGTTCCACACTCACTCCAGAGGGCCACTATAGTTCCACCCTCACTCCAGAGGGCCACTATAGTTCCACACTCACTCCAGAGGGCCACTATGGAGTGAGTGTGGAAATACAGTGCATCCGGAAAGTATTCACACTTTGCTGTTCTGTTTTCAGGAGACAGAGCTGAGTACAATCACATGTAACACCCCTGTGAGAGGTAGGGTATACATGCACGCATGCACACACACACACACACGCACACGCACACGCACACACAGAATAAGAGTGCCAGACAAGCTTACAATTCTCTCCATATTGCTTTCTATGTTGTGTGTATTTCTTTGTAGATCGGCTATTTTCAGCAAGTGTAAAATCAGTCATTACGACGGCATCAAGGCCCGCCGAAATACATTTTAGTCGACTGAATCAACTGCAGATTTGGTCAGATATTTTGGTCGGATTTGGAAGATATTTAGTCGACTAAAACTAGACTAAAACATTCCGGGTGTGTGTGTGTGTGTGTGTGTGTGTGTGTCCAGGTCCAGTGTCAGACACCTGTCTCCAGATAGTGTTGGCGGTACTGCCCCCCACTCCTCCCCAGGTTAGTTAGTTATCATACTGTTATTGTCTCCACCATGAAGGCATGGGGAGAGAGTGTGTTTTACTGTCTCCACCATGAAGGCATGGGGAGAGAGTGTGTTTTACTGTCTCCACCATGAAGGCATGGGGAGAGAGTGTGTTTTACTGTCTCCACCATGAAGGCATGGGGAGAGAGTATGTTTTATTGTCTCCACCAGGCTGAAGGCATGGGGAGACAGTATGTTTGTCTCCACCATGAAGGCATGGGGAGAGAGTATGTTTACTGTCTCCACCAGGCTGAAGGCATGGGGAGACAGTATGTTTGTCTCCACCATGAAGGCATGGGGAGAGAGTATGTTTGTATCCACCATGAAGGCATGGGGAGAGAGTATGTTTTATTGTCTCCACCATGAAGGCATGGGGAGAGAGTATGTTTGTCTCCACCATGAAGGCATGGGGAGAGAGTATGTTTGTCTCTACCAGGCCGAAGGCATGGGGAGAGAGTGTGTTTTACTGTCTCCACCAGGCCGAAGGCATGGGGAGAGAGTATGTTTGTCTCCACCATGAAGGCATGGGGAGAGAGTATGTTTGTCTCCACCATGAAGGCATGGGGAGAGAGTATGTTTTACTGTCTCCACCATGAAGGCATGAGGAGAGAGTATGTTTGTCTCCACCATGAAGGCATGGGGAGAGAGTATGTTTTACTGTCTCCACCAGGCCGAAGGCATGGGGAGAGAGTATGTTTGTCTCCACCAGGCCGAAGGCATGGGGAGAGAGTATGTTTGTCTCCACCAGGCCGAAGGCATGGGGAGAGAGTGTGTTTTATTGTCTCCACCAGGCCGAAGGCATGGGGAGAGAGTATGTTTGTCTCCACCAGGCCGAAGGCATGGGGAGAGAGTATGTTTGTCTCCACCAGGCCGAAGGCATGGGGAGAGAGTATGTTTGTCTCCACCAAGCCGAAGGCATGGGGGAGAGAGCATGTTTGTCTCCACCATGAAGGCATGGGGAGAGAGTATGTTTTATTGAATTTTCCAGAACGGCCTGTTATAGCGCCACCAGCAGGAGGACGACTTTTGTAAAACATATATTTTTTAATATTCTCAAGATTCCTCCAGATTCTGTCCAAAAATCCTGCAAATCGTTACACAGTATCTCTATAGTCATGTGCTTAAGACGGATCCGTCCCATATGTCATAGTCCATCCTAATTGGCTAACATTGGCTTTCAAAGTTGGCAGGATTGGCCCGTTTTGAACAAAAAGCCTCAAATCATGAACGCAGCGTGCAATTTACGTGAGATGGACTGACTCTGTCCTCTCGCCCCCCCAGCGCCCCCTGGCGGTTTCAGGGAGGTACTGACTCTGTCCTCTTGCCCCCCCCCCCCCCACAGCGCCAGCAGGAGCAGGCTGGTCCAGGAGAACAGCAGAGAGCTGTGGCGTCCCTGCCCCACCAGAGGGCGCCACAGATGCGTCGATCCAACAGCGATCCTCTTCTAACAGAGCTCACAACTAAAGGTTTGATTGATTGATTGAAATCTTTATTAACAGTTTGCAGAATTACAGTACATTTCAAGCACAAACTCAATACAAAGACTGTTAACTGTGAGTGGACGACCCAATTAAGCCTTACACTTGTTTACAACAGGGTCCACATTGTTCAATTCATCAAAACATTTAGAGACAAACAAATAGACACTTCTATGTAGTTAAAGAACAGAACAGGAATTCATCATATAGGAAGCGAAAAGGGAATAAAATATATATACAGTGAGGGGAACAGGGGGATAAAATAAAACGAAAGACAGAGTGTAGGGCGCCTGCACACAGGTCTGTGTTAGGGGGGGCGGGTATTTTTATTTTTTAACCTTTATTTAATGAGTAAAAACCACATCTCTTTCACACAGTGTGAACTGACCAGAAGAGGCAGAATAAGTGACAAAAAATACAGGACAAGGATAACAGGACAGAGAGACACTGGA
The DNA here is from genome assembly GCF_963924005.1 of Protomyctophum bolini. Taxonomy (NCBI): domain Eukaryota; kingdom Metazoa; phylum Chordata; class Actinopteri; order Myctophiformes; family Myctophidae; genus Protomyctophum; species Protomyctophum bolini. The sequence continues at coordinate 38,822,366 of NC_137880.1, read as the reverse complement.
TTGTCCTTTGTGTAGGAGGACTAACAGGACAGAGAGACACTGGATTGTCCTTTGTGTAGGAGGACTAACAGGACAGAGAGACACTGGATTGTCCTTTGTGTAGGAGGACTAACAGGACAGAGAGACACTGGATTGTCCTTTGTGTAGGAGGACTAACAGGACAGAGAGACACTGGATTGTCCTTTGTGTAGGAGGACGAGAATAGAGACACTGGATTGTCCTTTGTGTAGGAGGACGAGAATAGAGACACTGGATTGTCCTTCGTGTAGGAGGACGAGAATAGAGACACTGGGTTGTCCTTTGTGTAGGAGGACGAGAATAGAGACACTGGATTGTCCTTCGTGTAGGAGGACGAGAATAGAGACACTGGATTGTCCTTTGTGTAGGAGGACGAGAATAGAGACACTGGATTGTCCTTCGTGTAGGAGGACGAGAATAGAGACACTGGATTGTCCTTTGTGTAGGAGAACGAGAATAGAGACACTGGATTGTCCTTCGTGTAGGAGGACGAGAATAGAGACACTGGATTGTCCTTTGTGTAGGAGAACGAGAATAGAGACACTGGATTGTCCTTCGTGTAGGAGGACGAGAATAGAGACACTGGATTGTCCTTCGTGTAGGAGGACGAGAATAGAGACACTGGATTGTCCTTTGTGTAGGAGGACGAGAATAGAGAGACATTGGATTGTCCTTTGTGTAGGAGGACAGGACAGAGAGACACTGGATTGTCCTTTGTGTAGGAGAACAGGACAGAGAGACACTGGATTGTCCTTTGTGTAGGAGGACGAGAATAGCTGAAATTGCTCGTCCACATAATGACGTAAATTCTCCATTCATTGTCGTTGGGAATGTAATGTTTGTGTAAGACGGACATCTACACTAATAGCTGAATATAAAAAGATATTGAATTTCAGTTTCACAAATTTGTTTTCAAATGGTGGAAATAGCCGATCTACAAGCTAAAACTATGTTTAATTCAGTGTAGGCAAGGCATATGGCATGGTTTTATCTGTATAGCACATTTCAACAACACGACGGCAATTCAATAACCTTTACACAGAACATCAAGCAAAGGAAACGGTTACAGTGCAGAAGAGAAAAGGAAAAAGGGTGTTCTGGGCCAAAATGAAAATTTGGCGCTAATATCTTATTTTTGTGACCAACTTTAGATTTTTGATTTTTTTTAAAAAGAACCCCAGGTTAGCACAGATATTACAGGAGAGGGAAACAACAGTGATGTATACGTACAACATAATACATGTTTATTTTTCCAACAAAACAAATAAGATGAAATCCAAAAACAAAACGTCACAATGATTTGGCGCAAATTTGAAATACATTATTCTTTCAGAGCGAACGTTTTTAACTCAAAATCTTTGCTTCTGGAACAACATATTTTCAGATGGGGGTCGGAGGCCGATTACATATAATTTCTGGGGTACTTGACATGAAATAGTTTGAGCACCACTGACATAAAACATAAATAGATTGATTGTGTGGAGCTTCCCTTTATTTTTCTCAGCACCACTGACATAGAAACATGGGTTTTTCTCAGCACCACTGACGTAGAAACATGGGTTTTTCTCAGCACCACTGACATAGAAACATGGGTTTTTCTCAGCACCACTGACATAGAAACATGGGTTTTTCTCAGCACCACTGACATAGAAACATGGGTTTTTCTCAGCACCACTGACGTAGAAACATGGGTTTTTCTCAGCACCACTGACATAGAAACATGGGTTTTTCTCAGCACCACTGACATAGAAACATGGGTTTTTCTCAGCACCACTGACATAGAAACATGGGTTTTTCTCAGCACCACTGACATAGAAACATGGGTTATTCTCAGCACCACTGACATAGAAACATGGGTTTTTCTCAGCACCACTGACGTAGAAACATGGGTTTTTCTCAGCACCACTGACATAGAAACATGGGTTTTTCTCAGCACCACTGACATAGAAACATGGGTTTTTCTCAGCACCACTGACATAGAAACATGGGTTTTTCTCAGCACCACTGACGTAGAAACATGGGTTTTTCAGAAGACTGTCAGGATTTAGAAGGCACTTGTAGAATCGGGATCAGGTCTAAATGGTTCAAAAGAAGTACGAGTGTCTGGGAGTTGTAAAGCCAATCTAATCTCTATTATTATTATTATTATTAATAATAATTAATCTCCAGGTAAAGAGAAGTCCAGCGCGCTTCAGCCAACAGAAGGGCTCGTCTGTGTTCAACAGGGACAACTTTGCAGCGGGGAAAATAAAATGATAAATAATGACCCTAAAATGATAATACCTGCGGGCGCTTCAGGAGAGACTAAACACAAATAAGATATATTGGGATGTATAATAATACACGTGTTCTATTGTTCTGCAGGGGTCACCTCAGCCTAGTACAAAACACCCGGTGAAAGTACAGTCTCTCCTGAAGTGTTTAGCTTATTGTTACTAAAATGTCGAACGAGGCTCTGAAACAGCAGTGACTGGTTAGATTATTCACACTACCGTATGTGTGCACTTGTTTTACAGTGCAATGTTGTGTTTACTCTGTTGTGTATTCTGTTTGTCAATTATTTTCAAAAATACCAGCCCTACCACTGCCAGCTCATAGCTATGAGCTTGTAGATCTGCTATTTTTCAATAGCTAAAGTATAACATAAATGCTTAAAACACCAAAAGGGGTTAAAGTTTACCTTGACCATTGGCAGAACGGTTTGCGGAGCGGTCTTGATATCGGAAGGTCGCTATAGTTCGTATCCCCGGACTGGCACGTTAAAATTACCACCGCTGAAGTGCCCTTGAGCAAGGCATTGAACCCCTAACATGAAATGTTCTATGAGCAGGGCCTGGCTGTAAAGAAGTTCTTGAGCTTATAGTACCTTTCCTTTCCTTAGTCCAGTTTCCCTGGGTAAACATAGTACCTTTCCTTTCCTTAGTCCAGTTACCCTGGGTAAACATGGTACCTTTCCTTTCCTTAGTCCAGTTACCCTGGGTAAACATAGTACCTTTCCTTTCCTTAGTCCAGTTACCCTGCAGGGTAAACATAGTACCTTTCCTTTCCTTAGTCCAGTTGCCCTGCAGGGTAAACATAGTACCTTTCCTTTCCTTAGTCCAGTTACCCTGCAGGGTAAACATAGTACCTTTCCTTTCCTTAGTCCAGTTGCCCTGCAGGGTAAACATAGTACCTTTCCTTTCCTTAGTCCAGTTGCCCTGCAGGGTAAACATAGTACCTTTCCTTTCCTTAGTCCAGTTGCCCTGCAGGGTAAACATAGTACCTTTCCTTTCCTTAGTCCAGTTGCCCTGCAGGGTAAACATAGTACCTTTCCTTTCCTTAGTCCAGTTGCCCTGCAGGGTAAACATAGTACCTTTCCTTTCCTTAGTCCAGTTACCCTGGGTAAACATAGTACCTTTCCTTTCCTTAGTCCAGTTACCCTGGGTAAACATAGTACCTTTCCTTTCCTTAGTCCAGTTACCCTGGGTAAATATAGTACCTTTCCTTTCCTTAGTCCAGTTACCCTGCAGGGTAAACATAGTACCTTTCCTTTCCTTACCTCTGGATCTAACCTGTGTTCCTCTCTGCCCACGTGTAGCGGTACCGGTGGTGACCCCAGACGGCCCCCCCCATCGTCACCGTCACGCCCGCGTGACGTCCGACTCGGCCACCCAGACGTCCGACCCCCACCCCCCCACGCTGCTGGCCGCCGCCGGCCCCCCCTCGTCCAGGAACGAGGGGGGGGGGACCGGCGGCGTTTCGGCGGCGGCGGCGGTGCGCCTGCGGCCGCCGCGGCGGGAGGCGCTCCAGAGGAGGCCCTCCTCCCTGGTGGACTACCAGAGCTACAGGCCAGTGTTGTTTTCCTCGACTAAAACTATAAGACGAAAAATGTCCGTCGACTACCTTTTTTCACTGACTAAAACTAAATGAAAACTACATGAAAACTAGTCTAGGAAAATTGGCCTCAGATCCTGTGCAGCAGGGGGCGTGGCCCAGTGCGTTGCGTTTCTAATGAAATGCGAATCAAAAGACAGGGGCGGGTTCCACATGGAGTGGGCGCTACATCTAAATAAGACGGAAGGGAAACAATTGCTCCTTGAACGGTGGTGGCCTACTACTACAATTCAATTTGGAATTGGATTCCCTTCGGACTATTTTCATGGTATGCACAGTGCTTCAGACCGGAAAGGGGAGTGTCCGCTCAGATTCTGAGCGCAACGTACTTCCCTCACAGGGATGCGTTCCTTTTTTCCCAGAAGTTCCTTTTTTCTCGCCCGCCTAGTGGCGAAAAATAAAACTTCTGGGAACTCAGATTACATGAAAACTAAGCTACGGTGACTAAAACTAAGACTAAATATACTGACAATTTCGTCAACAAATAAAAACTAGACTAAAATGTTAGGAAGGGACTAGTGGACAAGAGATCCAGTTTTATGCTGGGTTGCATGCTGAAAATAGCAGATATACAATCTCACAACGCGTCGCAGTAAAATATGTCATTGCAACGACATCAAGGCTGTGTCAAAACACATTTAAGTCCACTAAATCTACAGCTGATTTAGTCGACTAAAATCGTATGACATTTAGTCGACTAAAACTAGACTAAACACTGGAACATTCCAGGCGACTAAAATGTGACTAAAACTAAGTGAAAACTATTCAAGAGACTACCGTATGACTAACGGCCAAGCTACACCAGGCAATTTTGCGCGCGTGCGTTTGCGTTTACTGTATGCGTTTACTGTATGCGTTTACTGTATGCGTTTACTGCGCGCGTACAGTGCGTTTGGATAGGACCAATATATGTCAATGATACCAGCTACACCAGGCAATTTTGCGCGCGTGCGTTTGCGTTTACTGTATGCGTTTACTGTATGCGTTCACTGCGCGCGTACAGTGCGTTTGGGATAGGACCAATATATGTCAATGATACCAGCTACACCAGACGCACGGATACCGCGGGCCATCCTACGCGTGCTCTAAAAATAGGATCGGTTCTAATTTTTTTACGTGCGTATAATGCCCCCCATGTGCGCGTATCTATATATCCTCCCGGAAGGTCCCGCACAAACCTGCCGCGCGTCTGACAGATCGATGTAGCCAGGGGGATTTGGCTTACGCACGCACGGTCCGCGCGTTTAGAGTAAACGGGCGAGAAAAGCCTGGTGTAGCTTAATTGGCCGTTAAACTAAAACCAACACTGCTGTATACAGGCACACCCAGAGGCTGGTCAGCAGGTTCCTGGAGGAGCAGGAGCAGGAGGAGGAGGCCTCCGGCGCCCCCTACCTGCGGGGCCTGGACCCCGAGGTCCACAGGCTGGTGGACAGCATCCGCACCGTGCTGAGGCTGGACCAGCAGCACATGGAGGAGGTTCTGCGCTCCGCACGCTACCTGGAGCAGGTGGGACGGCCCGTCAGTCAGTCAGTCAGTCAGTCAGTCAGTCAGTCTGTCAGTGTCTGTCAGTCTGTCAGTCAGTCAGTCAGTCAGTGACTGTCAGTCAGTCAGTCTGTCAGTCTGTCAGTCAGTCAGTCAGTCAGTGACTGTCAGTCAGTCAGTCTGTCAGTCAGTGACTGTCAGTCAGTCAGTCAGTGACTGTCAGTCTGTCAGTCAGTCAGTCAGTCAGTGACTGTCAGTCAGTCAGTCTGTCAGTCAGTGACTGTCAGTCAGTCAGTCAGTGACTGTCAGTCAGTCAGTCAGTGACTGTCAGTCAGTCAGTCAGTGAATGTCTGTCTGTCAGTCAGTCAGTCAGTCAGTCAGTCAGTCAGTGACTGTCAGTCAGTCAGTCTGTCAGTCAGTCAGTCAGTCAGTCAGAGCTCTTTGGTCAACTCTGGTTGTGTTACAACGTGCTTTATATATAAATAAAGGTTGATTTGATTTGAAGAGAGAAACAAAAGTAAAACTCGGCTCCTCCCCTTTTATCCAGGCGTTTACCGAATCGGAGACGACGACCGCGGGCGGTCCCAGCAGCCGCCGTGCCCGGCGTCAGCCAATCGTCAGAGAGGCCCCGCCCCCCCCTCCCCCTCCCCCTCCCCCGTCTCAGACGCTGCCCCTCCCCCACCCGAGGAAGAGGAAACGAAGGGCGGGCCTGCTGCACCTGCGCAGCTGTGGAGACCTCAGCTCCTTCACCTGCTCCGATGGGGAGGACTGGGGGGTCCCCGGGGCCCGTGGAGACCTCAGCTCCTTCACCTGCTCCGATGGGGAGGACTGGGGGGTCCCCGGGGCCCGTCCCCGGGAGGGGCCACCCAGGAGGGGCCCCGCGCCGCGCCGCGACCTTCACGAACGACCGCACAGCCTGATCGGGATCTTCCGAGAGACGATACTTTGATGATATTAACCCATTCTGACCTGAGATCAGATTCATCACGAGGTTTCCACTGGACACACACACACACACACTGGTCTGATTATAACCCATTCTGACCTGAGATCAGATTCATCACGAGGTTTCCACTGGACACACACACTGGTCTGATTATAACCCATTCTGACCTGAGATCAGATTCTATAAAAATGTCAGTCGTTCTTCGATTTTTCTAAAAATAGCAGACCTACAAGCTCGTAGCGCGCCACTCGGTGGCGCGCTATGAGCTTGTAGATCTGCTATTTTTTCAATAGCTAAAGCATAACATGATGCCAACACCAAAAGGGGTTCCCGTTCAGAATGGGATAATAATAATAATAATAATAATAATAAACTTTATTTATTATATAGCACCTTTCATACAGAGTATGCGGTTCAAAGTGCTTCACAGGCATGCAGGACAGAAATCAGGTATTTTACAGTTTAATAGGTCATAACAACTCAGACACAATCACATAGTATGCACTATAATCGTCAACATAAGAGGGGAATATAAGGTCAGTTAAAAAAAAGACAATAGAGTTAAAAAAGACATACATATAAGATCATGAAAATAACATTTATTAAATATAGTCTAAGGCATTTGAGAGAATTTAAGCACAGTACCAGGGAACCTTCTATAAAGTGCTATGGGAGGATTGAGAAGGCCAATCTTTTTTTTTTTTTTTAATTTTTATCCCACGATTTTGTAACCCAGTTTTCTTTTCACCCAGTGCCAATTATCTAATGTAATCCTGGGCGCTACACTTCCTCTGCCAACCTGGGGGGGGGGGGGGGCAGCGGACTGACCTCATGCCTCCTTCTATGCATGAGGAGTCCAAGCTTCTTCTTTTCACCTGACAGAGGGGAATTTCCCCGGCCGGACGTAGCGCATGGAAGGGACACGTTATTCCGACCAGTTCCTTTCCCCTCCAAGGCCAATCTAAAGAGGTGTGTTTTTAATTGTTGTTTAAAGATGTTAATGGATTTGGAGCCTCTCTGATTTCCTGAGGAATTGTATTCCTTTGATGCTGATGAGACGTGTTTTTTTTGACCGGAGGACCATTCTACAAATGCCTTTTCTGAAAAAAAACCCATGTTTCTCTCAGTCGTTCTCAATCATTTTCATGTCAAGGATGTCCCCAGAATTATTCATATTCGGCCCACTGACCCCCACCTGAAAATATCTTGTTCCAGGGACGCCACCCAGAAGCAAAGATTTGAGTTTAAAAAGTCTTGGAATATATTCCAAGATTTGTGTCACATTTTCATGATTTTTCTAAAGATAGCAGACCTACGGATTGTGCAAGCTCTTGCCGCGCTACGAGCTTGCACAATCCGTCCGGGAACACCTACAGTACATGAAAGGAAGGTGTAAGTATTTCAGAAGATTAAGAGCAGCATTAAAAGAAAATAACAAGATGATGTTCAAAAGTGTGTTATGTTGATCAAAGTAAAAACCCTGATTCTTATTTTCTATTTTTCTGTTTATGCCCTTTTATGCAATTTCAACTATTTTATGTAACATTCTTATCTTATCTTGGTGAGAGCAGGAGTGGACCTGGTGAGACGTAAGAGGGGCCCGGGCAGTCAGGAGTCAACCCACAGAGCCTATAGTCCTTCCAAAAGTGGGTTTCAGGTGTGGTAATCTGAACACTCTAGTGAAATAGTGCATTTCATATTGAATGTAAACATACAACAGGACTAAGGTGAGGCAGTCAGCAGTTCACAGCGCTGTAGGGCTTCGAACCCTATATCCAGGCAGAAGCTTGGATAGTACATATTACTACCAGTGCTTTTTTTTTTTGCTTTGCAACACCATGCCTTTAATTGCATGTGAATTATTTTGACGGTACTTACTTTGTCGGTAGGTTCTATATTTTTGTCTAAATAAAATAGGCTATAACATTTAATCAATCAATCAAACCCATTCATTAACCTGTTGCCCTCTAGGAGTCTCAATAACAGTTGTATTAAAGTAACTTCTGTTTAATGTAGCAGAAGAGGCAATTCATTGAACACAGTTTTGCACAATTTTAACATCCCAGATCGAATGAAATATGAATCCACTGTGCTCACTGACTACACCTCCATGGTATAAATATGAATCCACTGTGCTGACTGACTACACGTCCATGATATAAATATGAATCCACTGTGCTCACTGACTACACCTCCATGGTATAAATATGAATCCACTGTGCTGACTGACTACACCTCCATGATATAAATATGAATCCACTGTGCTGACTGACTACACCTCCATCATCCATGATATAAATATGAATCCACTGTGCTGACTGACTACACCTCCACGATTTATAATTTGGGCATGTAGCAGACGCTCTTAATCCAGAGCGATTTACATGAACCCATTTTGGACTGAAGTCGATTAAAGAAAGGATTCTAAATCCTAACATTTTTCTGAAAAACCCATGTTTCTATGTCAGTGGGGCTCAACCTTTTTCATGTCAAGGACCCCCAGAATTATCTCTATTGGGCCACGGACCCCCATCTCTAAATATGTAGTTCCAGGGACCCCCCACCAGAAGCCAATATTTTAGTTAAAAATATTCGCTCTGGAATATATATTCCAAGATTTGCACCACATTTTCACGACTTTTCAAAAATAGCAGACCTACAAGCGAGTGCCGCGCTATGAGCTTGTAGATCTGCTATTTTTCAATAGCTAAAGTAGAACAGAATGTTTAAAACACCAAAAGGGGTTCCCGCCCCAAAATGGGTAACAAAAAGCATGGCAATACATTACATAAAGGTAGTTCTCATGAAACATGTGTAAGCTAAGAACGTAACAGTGGAATAATGAAACTACACTATACATTATATGTACTATGAAGTGCTATGACTACTTGTACATACAATGCAATTCTAGTGCCGTCTACATAACATGCTATAAGTCTGTATCAAATGCTATCTAAGTCTATACAAAAAGAAAGTGCTATAATAACAATAACTTTGCATTGTGAATAAAAACGTAACCAGTCTGGTTGCAGTGTAATGCTAAAGGTTTAAGCACAGGGCTTATATGTATAGCCTACAGTACCAGTGCATTCTGATATTGTGAATCAATGCACCAACTTCAGTTATGATGAATTCCTGTTCTGTTCTTTGACCATATAGATTTAGTAGTGTCTATTTGTACGTCTCTTAAATGTTTTGATGAATTGAACAAGGTGGACCCTCTTGTAAACAATTGGTGTAATGCTTAATTGGATCGTCCACTCACAGTGAACAGTCTTTGTATTGAGTTTGTGCTTGAAATGTTACTGTAATTCTGCAAACATAATACATATTTCAATCAATCAATCAAAGTGTTCACTGACTCACTGGCCTAGCTGACCTAGGCTATAATCACACTATATAATAGCACAGGGGTCCCCAGATTTATTTTAATTAAATATAGCATCACCATCAGCTGTAGCTCCACTAGTATAACATTGGCTATGATACGAGCTTGTTGATCAGCTATATGTATGTTCAACAAATCAGACCTTTAAACTCAGTCAAATACATTTCAAATCATATGAAATAAAACACTGGGTCTTTAGTAGGGTCTAGTAAACAGTGATATGATAGTCCTATATGAGTCATTATTAATGTATTAATGGTTTGCTATGCAGCGTTCAACCCCATGTACAGTAAACAGTCAGCCCAGTGGGCCTACAGCAGTGGTTCCCCAAAGTGGGGTCTGGGGACCCCCAGCTAAATGACAGTTGGGAACCAAATGGACCCCTTATGAGTCTGTAACTCTGAGAGTGTACAAATGGAACCAAATGGACCCTTTATATGGGTCTGTAACTCTGAGAGTGTACAAATGGAACAGGTCCATTTGGTTCCATTTGTACACTCTCAGAGTTACAGACCCATATAAAGGGTCCATTTGGTTCCATTTGTACACTCTCAGAGTTAAATTAACTTTGTTTTTACAATATAAATTGGGATCATGTGCCATTGGGTCTGTAGACTATAATATGTCGAACTGGGGGTCCTTTAACTTAAACGGGTTGAGAATCACTGGTCTCTGTCTGGAATATATTATTGTCTAATGGGGGGCTAATAAATGTCGATTTGGGAACAACTGCAGTACAGTATTTGTGTTATATTAGTTTTTATAGACATGACAAACAAGACATACAACCAGACTGGGCAATGTATATAAAACGAGTACAGTATAGGCTACAGACAGTGCAGTACAGTATTAACAGATCCCTGATTGATCTAAACACGAATCCACACATCACCAACACAGCTTACGGCATTGAAACGTTTCCTTTGGAAAGTCAGAAAGTGACGTGCAAAATAAAAATGAAATCAGCCAATTTATATCACACACTATGTTACACGTACCGACGGTAGGCTACCGTGTCTTTTAGTGGCGTTTCTGTGGTCTTTTTTTGGTACTGTAGCCTACCTGTCAGTGCTGCTGCTGCTGATCTCTTCATGTATAGCCTATGTGGCGTAAACACTAAATCCAGGCTAAAATCGCGAGATAGTCAGCAAGTCATTAATTACAGAAGTATTTCACACACCTTGATTTGATTGTTCGCTAGCCTGTGATAAAGGAACTAAAAGGTGATCGGTCCGTAATCCGTAGCCTAATGCAGGTCAAACGGAACCTCACAAAAACAATAAGTAATCCGTGGTTGTTGGAAAAGTATCGGAGGGGCCTTGAACTCGCGAAGTTATGAAGTGTGTGTGTGTGTGTGTGTGTGTGTGCGTGCGTGCGCACACAGCTGCAGTGGAATGATTGATTGATCCATTCACTGACCTAGATGAACATCCCGGATGCAGTGGGCGGGGATTTAACGTAAATAGGAACGGGCATGCGCCCCCCCCTACTCTATGGCATGCGCACTGCAGGGTGTCTGAGGTCCGCCATGTTTCAAGGTAAGAGAATGTTTGTTTGATGAGCAGCCACATGGAGGGTTTTAGCAGATTATTGTTTAAACTAGTGGTTTAATCCTCCTAAACATGTTATTGTTTAAACTATTGTTTGTTTAAACTAGCACATGGAGGGGTTTAGCCTCCTTAAACAGGTTGTTTAAACATTGTTCGACTGTTGATGGTTTATTGTGACGACAATCTGAGTGTTTGTCCTTTTCTTTTAGAAGGAAACAAACAAAGCAAACATTGTTCTAAACTAAACAGTGGTGTAAAGTAATCATTATATTTACTGAAGTACTGCATGTGGACAGTATTGTACTTGTATACTCTACTATTATTTGGAAACTTGACTACTAGTGTCTTTGTATATTTGAATTATTACAAAACACAATCTACATTTAGCTGCAATTTGCAATTCTAGATTAAAAAAAAAATGGGATGAATCTATCTTGCAATACTGTCCATTAACCTCCCATTGAGCCAAATTGCTTTTGCAATCTGCTTGTATTAAATTACATTGCAGCTCTAGGCCAAGCTTGAATTGTCCTCCTTTCTATATGCAAAGCGTTTGTTTCAGAAACATCCACAGTAGACATTTTATGAGCTACTTTTCTGTCAAGAAGTTCCATGCTCTGATATTTTGTGTCGGAGTTTTTAAGCACTTTTTAACCGGTGCCTCCTGCATAATGTGAACATTTGAAACGGGTTGTAACGCAGTGACTTCGACAAGCGCTTCCAAACTCCAACACTCAAATCACCTGCACAGAATTTCTTGACAGAAAGTAGATCATTATTAGGGCTGCGAATCTTTAGGTGTCCCACGATTCGATTCGATTCCGATTCTTGGGGTGACGATTCGATTCAAAAACGATCTTTTCGATTTTTCCGATTCTCGATTCAAAAAAGATTTTTTTCGATTCTAAAGCAGTTTATTTTATTTTATTAAAAACAATTAAATAGAATTTTACTAATTTTACTAAAGTATAATTTTTTTACTAAATGTACTCTGCTTTCATGCCAGAAGACTGAAAGCAGAGTACATTTAGTAAAAAGCTTGTATAATTGTAAAGGTTTTATCAACTGAACGATTTAAACACACAAAGGTTAAATCCAAGAGTAAGAACATGTCTCATGTATTTAGCTTGCACAAATTTGAACCAGTACAAAAGTTACAAAATCTCTTCTCACTCAATACCAGAACAATACATTAGTATTAAAACAGGTGTAAAATAAATACAATTGGCAGGCTTAGCTTAGCTGGTAGTAAATGCACTATGCAGAAACCCAGGCCATAATGCATTGCATGCACAGTAGCCGCAATTTGCAACTCTAGATTTTTTTACAATTGGCTGAATCTAGAGTTGCAATAACCTCCATTGACTTCCTATGCATTGTTTTGGTTTTGCATTGGTTTGTGACCTCCTGGTCTTAAATTACGTTAAACTCACCAACATTGCAGCTGTAGTCCAAGCTTGAATTATCCTCTTTCGATCTGGTGTCGCTTGTTTATCATAAAAGTCCCCCGTAAAGATGTTATGAGATAATTTATGTCCAAAATATTCCACAACGACTATTCCGAGCCGCCATCTTGGATTTCTGCGACAGGCCGTAAAACAAGAAGTGAGGGACAGGGCATGTTTAATAGCATGCCGTGCCTGACGGGGCGGCGCGCTGCGTCGGCCTCTTCTTTGGGTGTCTTACCTGCGTGTGCCTGCGTGTGCACACCTGGTGCACACGCAGTGTCGCCATCTGCTGTTTGCAAATAGAATAGGCCTGCTAAAAAGAAAAGAAAACTAACGGTGGAGCTGCCTAGTATCAACCCTCATGTGACGTCACATAATAATCATTAATTCATAACACCTGTGGTTGCACCGATGTCGGACTATAAATGACGTCATGCATCCACACATATTCCTCTTCCTATCATGCTGGCATGCTGTTTGTTTGTTTGCAAGAAGAATTTATTGTGATAGCCTATACTAGTCCTTCAAGTCCTTGTCCTTAATTGCCCTTTTGAGTGCCTTTTGAGTGCCTTTTTGTTTTTCCATTTTTGGAGATCAATTATTATTATTATTATTATTTATCTTTTGTAAAATGTCATCGCAAACCAACTGTTGGAATTGCAAGTTACCATTTGACAAAGCAAAAAGGGGATTCAAAAGAAGGAGGGTTGGTGCCCTGAGCCTTGGCCGAACATCTGGAAAACGGATGTTCCCAGGTGCATTACGAAATGATTATGTTTGTGACAAATGTCATGTTAATAAAAAAGAAGACCTTAGGCAAAAAAGGGGGGGGGGACCCTTGCCCTGCTCCTTCGAGACGCCACCAAGTAAACGGCGATATGGCCGGCGAGTTGGATCCCTCAAAGAGGGGATTCAACATCTGGAAGAGAAGAATTACCATAAGGCTTTCAGGACACTGATGCAGGTTTCCAAGTGCCTGAAGAACGCAATGGTTAAGGTGGTGTGTGAGACCATCATGAATGAGGTATTGTATATTTTGTCATACATGGTAGTTGTGTTCTCATGTGAAATGGCAATCAAACATATTTGAATACAGTGAAATTGGTTGTAGCCTAGTCTATTATGGAAATATGTAAAAGTTCATACAATGGTTTGCAAGATTCATTTGCATATAGCCTCAACATTTTCTAACTAACATTACATAAGCTATTATTCAAACAAAAATGTAAATCTCATAAGCGATTGGTGTGACTGCAGTTGATTGAAGAGTAGTAGGCCTATTAGCATTCTCTACCTGATATCTAGATTGATTCCATAATTTAATCAAAAGAACGGATTGCAACTTTAACAATGTACCATTTATTTTATCTTCTACATGGTGCATTTTTTTGAACTTGCTAAAGGAGCAGTGGACCAAAATATAAATATGGTTGTATCTTCCAATCAAGGGCAGTCTTGATTATCCAAATATTAGGAAGCGAAGCAGAATTGTATGTGCTTATTAAATTGGATAAATGTCTTCATGATAATATTGTTCATAACTGATCTGTTATTAACTAAATCATAATGGAATTGGTGAAAATGGCTATTTGTGTTTTAACTCATTTCACTGACCCATCTTTCACATTTCCAGAGAAAGCCATTGTTGACAGACAAGAATTGCATTTTGTCTAAGACAGTCACAATGGAGAACATGTCCTCATTTTCATGGGATGAGACAGTGACTTGGGGAGAGGGCCGTGCCCCTGTCACTGTTCAATGTCTAAAGGCAATGTTTCCCAGCCCTAAAGTGATCCGAAGACACAGGACTGTGGGCCCCAAACATCATAGAAGGTACATCTTCACATGTAACACTAAATGCATACAGGACGGTCAAATATATTGAGTAGGCCTAGATCAAATAATTATGAATTGAATATTAAATAATGCTTTCATTAATGTAATTAAAGGGTGCAGACAGAGGAGGAGGCAAAAACTTTCCTAAATAAAAGGATCGGAGTGGTTCTGTCGACGATTCTCTACACAGCAAAGCTGAACAAAATGAATTTTGTTCAGAGCTGTGTAGGGTTAGAACTGTGGCGATATGGTTGTGCCCAGAAAATAATCTCGTCACTGTGTGCTCTTGGCCTCTGTCAGTCAAAGCAAGCTGCATCTGGCCATGTGGACAGAATTTGCAGTGGCTTTGACTGGCAGATCCAAAAATGGAAGCTTGCCATTGAGGTATGTGAAGTTTTCTATTTGACAACCATATGTGATGTTAAAGTTTGCTCTAATGACAATATTTTTTTCACTATAGTACTAAAAGAGTAACATAGCACAAGCCTTATCTCTGCCTTTATATTTTCACTATCAAATGTTCTTTCCTGTTTAGAATACCCCTATCCCCAGAGATGGGACAATGATGAGATTGGATCCAATGACCTATTCATTGACGTGGGACAACGTTCAGGTAATTGGAACAAAAAACAAAAACATGCCTGATGATTGTCATGTGACATTATTTCCTCTCTCTCCATTATTCTGATATTGCAAAGAAAGAGTTGTTATACATGTGGAAAAATGGCTTAGGATGAGCTGGTAGAACATTCAACTGAAAACATTGTATTGTCTTTGCCTTAATGCTGTATGTTCCATACAGATGAGTGTCCATGCGAAACACTTTACCCAGAGCCAGGGAAACCACTTTCACCTCTGGGCATTGTGTTTTGCTCACCTGAACAAAGTTGATTGTCCAAATAATGGCCCTGGACAGAGAGCACAGGATGTGTCACCATGGGCAGTTTTGCCCAATGCAGAGGTACAGTACATAATACCTTTGTGATCGTTTATGAAAATTAAAGATTACTCACACATTGATATTGTTCATATTTTTTATTCCTGCAGACATACTCTGCTTTTAAAGAGAGAATGGTCATCATTGTGGAGCGAATTCTGTGCGACCACCTGGACCAACTGACCAACATTAAGCACAGAGTGGTCACACACATTCCCCACCAGCACAGTCGAGCCCTAGCAGAGAAGAGCACTGTTGTAAGTTTAATTTATCATGTCTACATTATTGTGTTATTCAATAAAACATGTTATTTAAATTGAGCATGAAAAGAGCTTAAAGCTGCATGTTTTCTTTAGTGTATACTTTTTGTATTTGTGTTATAAATGAGCTTCAATTAGTAGTTTGATTTCACAGATTAATCTTGGAGTTGTCCGGGCAAATCCTACATCCACTGCCGGGGTCATGCAGATTATGGATCACCTGTCCACCTTCGTCCCGTGTATAGATGGGAAGCCTGTCCCCGTTCTTTGTGGCGGGGATGGGCTGAGCATTGAGCGCATGTTCCACTGCCGGAGGGCCAGGGTGAACGCCAGGGGACCTCTGGAAAGGATGGAAGGGTTGGTGGAGTCTCCACAGGAATTTCATAAAGAGATCCATCTCATGCAGGTTTCATCAAAATATTAAAACATGTTTTTTGCATGTATAATGTATAGAGTGTATTTCTATAGCATATCTACTGTATCTACAGCTGCATGTTCATACCTCTATACATGTCCCCCTTTGTGAAATTAAATGATCTATTTGATGCTTTGTGGTTTCTACTGTAGGCTATAAGTATTTCTTCAACTGACACATTGTCTTCATGCTAGGACACCATGAACCTCCTTTTTAAAGGGGAGAGCGAGGCTGCCAGAGGAACCCTTGCCCATCTAAAGGCTTTCTTCTGCCACAGAGGCCTTAAGAAGGAGGTCAAGGACAACATCCAACATGCATGGGACATGATTGAGGTACCATATATTTGGCAAGCAACATGATTAATATTATGTTCAGTAAAATGATGGTTTTCCAACTCATAACATGCATATAATTATTATAATTCTTATTATTTTGGTGCTATGAAGTTCGCAACAAGAGGCTATGTAAGTCTTCTGGCTAAGACGATAGCTGCAGGTGACCTTGACCTGGTGCCAGTGGAGGAGAACATCACACGTGTCCACAGACTTGCCATGGCGGTGGTGGACTTTTGCTGGATGCCCACCGATGTGGATGATGTTAAGAAGGCGGCTTCCCTTTCAACTTTTCCATACTGCATCTGCTTTGAAAGTATAAATAATGACATTGGATTGGGAATTGGCTAAATGTTTTGAAATTACACTCTAAATTATAACAACATGGTAAACAAGTCTGTCATCCCACTAGATAAAGGAGGTGCCATGGTGCAGTGCTGTAACGCACTCTGCAGAGGGTCCTGGTTCCACCTCAGGTGTGTGGGACTGCCCAGCGCGCCGAAGGAGGACTGGTTCTGCAGCACAAAATGCACAAATGCTGGCGGATACATTTATTGTATCTGCCATCGTCAGAGAGGTGGGAAAATGGTCCAGTGTGCCAAGGGGGAGAGCTGCCTCAGATACGAATGGTATCATGTCGACTGCCTGCTTCAACAGCAATGCCCTCTCACAGATGGTAAACATGGCATTTGCCGTATGCTTTGATGGCAGAAATAATTTATAGTGAGATTTTAAAAAACGACATAAAAATGTTATGTACTGATGTCTTTGCTTTCTAGACGAGTGGTTCTGTTCGGAGGCATGTGCCTCTGGACCTAAGGCAGATGACCACCTGCAGAACTACTCCAAGGCCTTAATGTGGGAGGGGCTGTCCCACATGGCCAGACGCGATTGTGTCCGTGAAGGAGATGGACCAGCAATCATGGATTGCTGGAAGATTGACCTGGTCCATTTCTGGAACAAAAGACACGGCAAATATTTCGAATTTGGACACAGGATGCTGACTGGTTTGTGCTGTCCAAGTTACCCATACCCGAAATGACCATTAATATATATATATTTATCCTAGTCAAGAAACTTACCCATATTTCTATTGACAGGGGTAGCGGGCCATCTTCCCAAGGCATCTTCCCATGACCTCATTTGGAACCGGGTGGCGAACCTCCAGGGAAAACCTGGCGGGAATGTTCCCTTGGACCTAGTAAATGAATTTTTGAATGGGGAATTCAAAGGTTTGTGGAACATATGTTATTAATATTAAATCAAAAACATCAGCACAGAAATGTAAAGCAAAACATTCTTTCTAATTAACAACTTATTCTTTCTTGTAGACATGCTCCGACGATCCAAGGGCCAATACACCACCAAACAAGTACACAGATGTGCGCAAATGTCTGGTGCCTTTGGAAAGGAGTTATCCAAGATCATGACATCTTCCCAAATAGGGCACTACAGCACCACCGCCAGACATTCAGCCATGTCTGAAAATGTATTGAAGGATGTGGCCACATTTGTCGAGGAGTTCTCCGGTGATGGGCTCTTTGAGCATCAGCCAGGAAGAAGCCACCACGGCTTTGAGGACTTCACCTACAGCACAGCAATTGAGGAACCTATTCTAATGGGGGAGAAAATGAAGCACTTCTGCGTCGATCTAGACAAGTGGGATACGATTCTGCAGCGTAGAAGAGGTAAGACCATGATGTAGCATATGCTTAGTGATATAAGAGTATGGTTGGACCAGTACTGCTGTCAGAACTCAGAAGTAGGCGTTATGGTGAAAGGAGTTTGCATTGAAAACATAAAGAACCCAAGAGACTGAAAGTTATGCTTAATATGATATTATTATTGAAGAAAACAAAAGTAACAACAATTCAGATATAAAACAAAGTAAATTTTTCAAGTTTCAAACTTCAAATGAAAATAACCAAAACTTAGACCATTAGAGCATCACAGACCACACAGCATCCTTTCCTGTTACAGGTTTGCGTGACTGTCTCCCTGTCCATGGAGTCCAGGAAGAAATAGTCCAGTATAGTCTTTCTCAAACATTGAGTCGTTTTTTCGATGTAATCGAACATCCTTTGGTCAACGTATCTTTTGGTCAGGGAACTCGGATATACATACATCTTAGCCTTTCCTGGCTTGCCATCCCTTGCACCTCTGCCCACCTCCTGCCAATAAATAAGAATATTTGATGCTGGTCCCCAATTAACTATATGCCGAACATCATTCACCTCGACCCCTAATCCGAATGCCACTGTTGCTATAACACAGCGGATTGTGCTGTTGGCCCCAGTGAAATCTGCCAAGATTTCTTTTTGGGTCTTGATGTCAGTCTGGCCATGGTACATGTCAACAGTGCACCCGGTCTCACACCAAGCATCTGCATTGAGCTCTGTCATAATTTCACCATATACATCTGTGACCTCTTTTATTGTCCTGTAGGAAAAAGTGAACAATATATTGAATTTTCTTACAGGTTATTTATTTGTATTAATCCATCATTTATCTGGAGACTCAAATGTGTTATAAATAAGTTTCAGCACTAGGATAGACTTGTTGAATAGTTGCGGTTAATTGAGAGCACATGAATGATGCATTATTAACTTAATTCACTAACCTGCAGTACACAATCGTTTTTTCTGCACTTGTTTTTGATTCCCTAAGACTTTCAAGAAGCCATGCAACCACCCGTGTGAAGGATTTTGATTTACATCTTTCCACTGATAAGTGGATGTTTGGCCTGAAAGATGTAAGTACAGGAATTGGTATTGACAGTTGTCACCAACAAAAAAACAATAATAATAAATACATGATATATATTTCCCTTCTTTTCCTTTTAGCTTGACTCTCATCAATGCTGCCCTCTTCTCCACTGGGGTTGCCACCCCCATCCTACCAACAATGCCACCCACCTCTCCACTGCCACCCCACGCCTTTTTCTTTTATGGGGGTTAGAGACACTTGGCACAGTGCCTAATCTCCCTGGGGAAGAAGGTGACAGCCTCTACGCGGCCTTCCCCACAAGTAGCAAGAGTTCGTGCAAGACCTTCTTGTGAAACTAATGTCACCACACAATTGTCAAGCTGCCAGGCAAACACGCTGCTACCCTCTGTCTATTAACCCATGGCTGGTGGCATCTAGAAGCAGGAGTGGGAGACGGCTGACACACATCCATCGCTACATCTGGAACTCAGGAAATGGCATAAAAAGGGCCTTCCATAAGTTCCATGCCAGAAATGGACATGGTATGGATGTTTTGTTATTGTGGTAAGAAATCATTATTTGCCAATGGTATCGTGGTATTGAGTGATACCTCAAAAAAGTTGCAGTTATACATTTTATATTGCGGTATGCCTTACACAACCACAGTATTGCGGTTATTACTGCCACTTACCATCACAATCCACCTTACCATAATGACCACTAGCCCCGTATCACCTTAGTCGGGCTCTTTGACAAAGGCCCATAGACGAGAGCATGGAAAGAACTGAGTCTCTGTCGTTATTATTGTTCTCCTTGTTTTCCCTTTCCCTTTTCCCTTTTTGCTTCTTATATGATGAATTCCTGTTCTGTTCTTTAACTACATAGAAGTGTCTATTTGTATGTCTCTATATGTTTTGATGAATTGAACAATGTGGACCCTGTTGTAAACAAGTGTAATGCTTAATTGGGTCGTCCACTCACAGTTAACAGTCTCTGGATTGAGTTTGTGCTTGAAATGTACTGTAATTCTACAAACTGTTAATAAATATTTCAATCAATCAAATCAAACTCAGTGTTATATTGCCTAACGGCAGATTGTTTAAAGTACTGACAACTGTTATTGATACTTAAGGGAATATAACATACCGATCTGGAACAACAGCAACAATCTTTACGGTCACTGGCGGATCTAAACGTAATCTTTCCAAGATTTCTTTCACCATCTCCACAGTGGCAGTGGCAGTCAACATAAGGACTGGTGCATTTACAACACTCCTTAGTTTGGGGACTTTTAAATAGTCCTCTCGGAAAGATTTACCCCTGAAATGTGAAATATAAATTAGTATACATTTTGCTTTATAGACTGAACTGAATATACTATACCCAAATAACTGGCTGTTATCAACTTACCATGTTGTGAGGCAGTGGACTTCATCAAAGACAAGCAGACAAATGTCCTGTTGAATAGATGCCACCCAATTGATCCAACAGTCTTCCAAAATCATTTCAGGAGAGGTGAATATCAATTGACACTCTCCATTTTGGATGCCTTTAGGTAGAAAACATCCAATGTACAGTGCTGTAGTGTACACAGTTTTGCACAAATACAATTACAGTAAAGATGTGAAATGTAGCCTACCATTTTTGGTTGACTGTTGTGTTAACAGTGTTACCAATTAGAATAGAAAAGAAAAATGAATAGGCTATAGGCCTATATATATACTATATATATTATGATATAATGTTTTTTATTTAATTCATTTTGTCAGTATGTCAGAAGTGATACTCACGCTTGAGGGTGTCCTTGTCTGCGTCCTTGATGATGGCCCCAGCAGTGACTCCATATTGTTCCCATTGATGAACTTGGTCCATCATTAGGGATTTTAGGGGGCTTATTACAAGCACATAGTGCTTTTTATCTGGTTCTTTCTGAGTTATAATATAATATGTATTTCAGCAGAGTACAATGTATATGCTACATGCATGTGTTCTGCAGATATGCAGGCAATAAATATCTATGTCATACACTGTAAACCAAATTGCTGATTTAAATGGGTTGCTCAGATGTAAAAAAATGAATAAAATGAATTGTCACAAAAGTCTATTCAAGTGTGTGTTAATATCATTATTGGTTTTTTTTTACTCTGTCTTAGTATGTATTCAACATTTACCTTGTCCATCAGTCCTCCAAAGAGACCAAAACAAGCTGATTTACCAAAGCCTGTTGGTAAAATCGCAAATACGTTCTGTTGGTCTAACAGGTCTAAAAGCACAATTTTTTGTTCCTCTTTCAGGGGGAAAGGGAAAACAATATCATCTATTAACTGTGACATCTTGTCCCTTCCGAAATATGTCAGGAATAGAAAGAGGGTGCATGTGGTGACATCAATTATAGTCTGACATCGGTGCAACCACAGGTGTTATGAATTAATGATTATTATGTGACGTCACATGAGGGTTGATACTAGGCAGCTCCACCGTTAGTTTTCTTTTCTTTTTAGCAGGCCTATTCTATTTGCAAACAGCAGATGGCGACACTGCGTGTGCACCAGGTGTGCACACGCAGGCACACGCAGGTAAGACACCCAAAGAAGAGGCCGACGCAGCGCGCCGCCCCGTCAGGCACGGCATGCTATTAAACATGCCCTGTCCCTCACTTCTTGTTTTACGGCCTGTCGCAGAAATCCAAGATGGCGGCTCGGAATAGTAGTTGTGGAATATTTTGGACATAAATTATCTCATAACATCTTTACGGGGGACTTTTATGATAAACAAGCGACACCAGATCGAAAGAGGATAATTCAAGCTTGGACTACAGCTGCAATGTTGGTGAGTTTAACGTAATTTAAGACCAGGAGGTCACAAACCAATGCAAAACCAAAACAATGCATAGGAAGTCGATGGAGGTTATTGCAACTGTAGATTCAGCCAATTGTAAAAAAATCTAGAGTTGCAAATTGCGGCTACATGCACAGGTACATTTGTAAAAAAAAAAAAAAATTCTTTTTTTTTTCTTTTTTTTAGAAAAATCGATTTTTGGAAAATGAGAATCGATTCTGAATCGGACGGCATTAGAATCGCGATTCTAACTCGAATCGATTTTTTTTGACAGGCCTAATCATTATGTAACCAAATTGTGACCGTTTTTCTCCTCTGGGGAAAAGCTGGAAGGCAGGCTCCCAGTCAAACATCATGTCTACATTTATGAAACCAATGCTTTGCAGATAGAGGATAATCAAAGCTTTCCCTACAGCTGCAATGTTAGTGAGTTTAATGTTTTTTTTTAATACAAGCAGATTGGAAATGCAATTTGGTTCAATGGAGGGTATTGCGACTCTAGATTCATCCCCTTATTAAAGAAAATCTAGTGTTGCAAATTGCGGCTAACCTACATTGTCATACAGCCATATTTTGGCCATTTGAAACAAGTGGCTGATCTACAAGCTCGCAATGCGTCACATTGTGATCTTCTAGATCTGCTATTTTCAAATGGTCAATTTTTCCAACATTTCAAAAAAAAAAATTGGTCATTTTGATGCCAATACCTCAAGTTATATTTAATTTAGATTTTTGAAGATTTTTTTTTTATCCTTCTCTTTTAACATCCTAATATTATATGAATTCTACAATGTGTAAAATCTGGATAAAGAGTGTAATGTTGGTGTATGTATGTGTCTTCCAGGTGAATCATGTGACCTTGGTGTCATGCGGTGACCTTGGATGCAGTCGTCAGGAGATGGCTGGTATAATAGAGTGTCTACTCAGGAAAAGGGGGCATGGAGATGGAACCTGGACGGAGTCGATGCAGCGAGCCCCCGAGAGCTGAAACGAATAACGGTGTCAACGAACGCTCTCCCTGAGATTACGAGGCGAACGGTGCTCGAGACATATGTGCTATACAACCTTCGCGGCTCTATTAATACCAGCTCATCTTCAACCGAGCGACGGATGGCCCCACACGGTATGTACCTGGATTATGTGGCTGTAGTATAAACTAGGGCGGTGTCACCATTACAACATGTTACGTTCACCATTCATTGTCATACAAATTATTGCGTTTGGACAATTTTAATTGTGTTTGATGTTGAACACATGAATACAAAGTTTAAATTTCTTCATGGCTTTTTTTAGGGTTCATAAAATGTATTGTAGCACAAGGCAGATGACTAATTATATGCATTTATACTTTACCAAAAATAAATTAAAGGGACACCCTTTTGCAACCAGATCTTATTTTAGTGATGTTTGGGAGACAAACACTTTCCTGGGGTTTTTATGTTTTCCTTCCAGGACTACAATTCCCATAATGCTTTGCCTTTGGTGCACTGCTCCTCCTTGTGGATAGGGGGAGGGCTGTCTTACTGAGTCAACATGTAGTCCAGGAAGAGAGTGAGCCCAGTGTCCATGACATCATGGACACTTTGAAATGCTAAAATATCTAAAGACATATTACCCACATCAAGTGTCCCAAATTGACCTTATTCAGACCGTGGCCGTCTTGCCAGCAAGGTGCTAACTAGGTGCAACTTCCCAATGACTTGGACAGTCATCCAAACAGAAAAGTCCTAATTGTATTAAACTAGGTCAAACTCACCCAACATTGCTGCTGTATGAAAAGCTTGAATTATCCTCTTTCAATCTGTAAAGCATTCGTTTCATAAAAATCCACCATAGACATGTTATGAGCCACTTCCTGTCAAGAAATTCCTTGCATGTGTTTTTTGTTTTTGTGTTGGCGTTTGGAAGCGCTCGTTGACTCTCACTCAGCGGTCCTTCTGTTACCTCCTGTTGTGACTGTGCACACAATGCAGGAGGCAGCAGGCGGGTGCTTTACTGATAACGAGCGCTTCCAAACTCTGATGCTTGGAAAATAATAATCTGTAAGGAATTTCTTGACGGAAGTAGCTCATAACATGTCTATGGTGGAGTTTTATGAAACTAATGCTTTACAGATTGAAAGGGGATAAGGATAATTCAAGCTTTTCACACAGCAGCAATGTTGGGTGAGTTTGACCTCGTTTAATACAATTAGGACTTTTCTGTTTGGATGAATGGGCTGTCTATGGGAAGTTGCACCTTGCTGGCAAGATGGCAGCGGTCTGAATATAGTCAAATTAGCTGAAACAATGCAAAAAAATGGAGCGGATAGATCTATTTCCATTTATATATATTTTTTTAATGTTTGAGAATACCTTGCCTTTAAAGGCTTGTAACTCGGAGTATAGCCTACAAATTGGACCACGGGTCTGTAACTCTCGGTGTACAAATGGAACAAAGTTACGCGTGCATTTGGTGTCACAATTCAATAAATTGTCCTTTAAAGGAACATGGAGTGACTGCAGTTTCTTCCAGTGGTGAATAGTGTTTTAGTAGATAACAGTAGCACAATTTGAAATGTGCGTGCTATGGCCAGAGTGTGTTTGACTGGATTGCTAAATTCCTACAATGCTTTAGTGCACTTCCCCTCCTTGTGGAGAGGGGGGAGGCTGCATGGAGGTGTGGATTTGTAGTCCAGGAAGGAAGTGAGAACGTACATTTTCATGACATGGTTTTTTTTTTTTGTCATGACAAACAAAGAATGTATTGCACATATAAAACCCCCCATGTGGCCTAAACATTAAAATAAGCTCTGGTTGTAAAGGGGGTGAAGTGGCCCTTTAATGTGGTGAATAAATAAATGTCACACACTGTGATTAAGTAAAATAATTGTGACACAGCCCTGTCAGTGACTGTTATGACTTCCAAAATGTCATCCTGTAGGCCGACAACTAAATTAGTTTTCCTTTCCCCCTGTCATTTCAGAACGTGAAGCTGACAAAGTCCGTACCTTAATACCGATGTGGTCTTCTGCTGCTGCTTGCTGTTAGCATTGAAGGTTAGTAATTTAACCTTTTGATTCCTGCTTCTTGTGTAAGTGGGCTACGTGCTACCATACCGTATGTTGTGATTCGCACCATGTATCGTTTCACACCATTTGTGTGTATAATGCCAGTCCGATTCTAGTCTCTTCACTTTCATCTTTTCTTTGCTTTTAATAAAGTTATTTATTTTTGTTGTCTGAGTTTTTAATCGCATTTCGCTTTTTATTTTATTTTTATAAGTAATTTCTTTCTTCTTGCCTATCTATTGCCCTAGTTCTTCACTAGTGGACTTTGTGTGATGTGGAGGTATGTGATTTATGTCGGTATCATTATGGTAGCATGTAGCCTGCTCAACACTGTTTACTAGGGGTGTAACGATATAGTAAGTGCATCGAAACATTTATTTTAATTTCAAGAAATCGAAGAGTATCGAAATTAAAACGGCAACATTGACTATGTATCGTTTTGCAATGGAAATCTGTATCTGATGTGTGTTATGTACCCATTGTCTCTTGTGTACACGAAACACACACACACACACACACACACAAAAGCTGTTGGCTTTCTTGCATTTATCCTTTTGATAGTGATGATAACTATCGACGGGGGAAAATTCAATCATCAATGGTAGTTACAGTTTCAGTTTATTTTTTGCTTGCTTCATTTTGCCACTGTTTTATATCGCATCGGCATCTTCCAACCTGTAGAATAGTGACACGTCCTCCTTGGTTCCCAGTTCAGAGAAAGAAAAAACAAGTATGTTTTTGGTTCCAGTTCTAAACTTTTAGGATTCTGAACCAATTCATTTTCAGTGAAAACTCTCTAAATTGATTCCAAATTAGGCGGAACCGGTTCAACCCCTGTAGAAAAGTAGCCTGTCAGGGTATCCAAAACTGTTCATACAGGCCCTGCAATCCTCACTGATATAAACTGTGTGTGTGTGTGTGTGTGTGTGTGTAGCTCTGTGGTGGAGGATAGTGAGGAGGCCTTTGTGAAGAACCCGGATGGCTGCCCCCTGGTGCTGTATCTCAGGACTGGAGAAGACCAGCCTCTCACTGGATCCACCAGGCAGCTGCTGGAGAGGGTCAATGCAGCTGACAAAGCAGCAAAAGTCAAGGTGTGTGTGCGTGTGTGTGTGCGCGCATGCGCATGCGTGTGTCTGTGTTCAAGTGTAACTTTGCAGATGTTCAAGTGCAGAATTCATTGGATTCTTTCACATCAGCCACTCCTACATGGCTGGCTTGGACATCTTTGCCATAATGAGAACACCATCAAAATCTAAGAGTTCCCTCGGAAGTCTTGCCACGGACACATTTATCCGTGTACACTGTACGGACATGTTGATGACCCCTGATACACAGCCTTTCTGTATACTATGATATGATGTGTACATTCACCTACTGTAGGTGGTGGATCATAGTGGTTCCCCAGAGGATGGAGCAGCCTTGATTTACGCCCAGCTGGAGAAAGTCGTCAAGCAGGTATAAAACAGTATTATGTCATTGCCGTTGGGCAGAATCCTCATGTGTTTGTCATACAACAGTGATGCACAAAAACAGCAAAAAGAATAGCCACTGTGAGCGTATAGATATTTTTAGATATCGTCTCTGTCACTGCTTTAGGAGTTGCTGGGCCTGGAGGGGACAGACGTGGACTCCGCGGACTCGGGCATAGACGAGGGACACGAGGAAGACTCGGGCGACGTGCTGTGGGACCTGCATGACGAGCAGGAGCAGATTGAAGCTTACCAGCAGGCCTGCAGCACCAGCTGCTCTCAACTAGGCTTCCAGAAGGTAGGGCACATTCCCTCCTGATGTCCTTAACCACGTCTCTCACATCTCAGTCACTAATCAATGCAATCTGAAAGTTCTTCCAATTGATAAAATGTTATTTTAACCAATCTGTATAATGTCTCACTGTCAGGGAGGGCATACAACGTACGGAATGCAGATTTAAATGATTTCTTCCTGTCCTCTCAGTATATAGATCGTCTTAATGACATGGTGGCAGCCCCTCCGCCAACCCCTCCACTGCTGGTGTCTGGAGGTCCAGGCTCAGGGAAGTCTCTCCTGCTCTCCAAATGGTAACAACTACTGTATTTCACCATCCAAATGACTGTTAATATACAGTAGGTTGCGTCCCCACAGGCAGACTTGACTTGTTTATAGTAGCTCAGATTTATATAGTGCTTTTCTAAGTCGATTTACGTAAAATAAAGGGAACCAACTTTATTATTAAGAAAAAACAAAAAGAACAACTGTGAATTGGAAGGTCGCTGGTTCGACCCTCTGCTTGCCAAAACTGTGTGTCCTTTTTATGTGGGAAGCGGGAGTCACTGTCCTCATAATTCAACATCTCTAAAAGTTTAATTTAGGTTATTTACCCACTCCCACCCATACATATAGCTTTTTTTAAATGGTAAAATAATTTAGCAGCATCCCCCATTGACTGCTGTGTAATGTCCTGCAGGATTGAACTTCAGCAGAAGCAGGCCCCCAACACTTTATTCCTCTATCATTTTGTTGGCCGGCCTCTGTCCACCAGCTCAGAGCCCGTTCTGATCATCAAACGCCTCACTGTCAAGGTAAGGTGGCCTTCAGTTCCCACAGAGTCAAGCTCAGCATTCTGTCAAGGTTAACATACTGTATACATTTGGCGCTGTCGGGCAGAAACGTATATCGCTGGATTTCATTGTTTGTTTTTTATTATTTATTATTATTATTTTAATGACAGGTTTTTTTTCTTGTCTGATTGATTGTTGTCTCATAGTTGCTGCAGCACTTCTGGTCCATCTCAGGTCTGTCCATGGAGCCTAGTAAGATCCTGGAGGAGTTCCCACGCTGGCTGGAGAGACTGTCGGCACGCCACCATGGAAACATCATCATCATCATCGACTCCATCGACCAGATACAGGTTCAGTACACCGTACTGCTGGAACCCACGATAGACCAGCGGTTCTCAACCTTTTCAGGCCGCGACCGGCCCAAATTCTGAACTGGGCCACCCCAAAATAATCATGTGTAATCACATTTGAACTCGGGGAACTGGGGACCCCCCAAATAATCATATTTGAACTGGGGACCCCCCAAATAATCATATTTGAACTGGGGACATCCACCCTGACAAGCACTTGGGAATAGTAGGAGTTGAGGCATTACTTTTAGTTTGACCCGGTCCACAGATAAATAGAATATATAGTTTCACAATTCTCTTTCATGATTATAAAATTTGGCCAATGTTTGACCAATCTTTTGTTTCGATTTCTTTTAGGAATTAAAAATCTTAAAAGTACTTAACTTGTCAATTTATTGACAATGATCTGACCCCCCCCAAAATCATGTGGGGACCCCCAGGCCGACCCACAGGTTGAGAACCACTGTGTCAAACAGTCACATGAAGCAGACATTCACAAGGCTTTTCTCTTTTGCTTCCAGCAAGCTGAAAGGCACATGAAGTGGCTGATTGACCCTCTGCCCGTCAACGTGAGAGTGGTGGTGTCTGTCAATGTGGAAACATGTCCTCAGGCCTGGAGGTGAGACACATCAGAAAATAGACCACGTATCTATCATCAAATATTCAGTTGTTGTCAATGAAGCTACGTGCAATCGCATCCAGCATGTGTATCCTGTTATCTGTTCCAATGCTTCCATATCTAAATACCTTTCTGAACAAGCAATAACGTACAGTACAAGAGCGGGTACTATACTGTGAGATATGTTGACCCTACAGTGACTATATTTCACCGTACAGCAGAGCAGGTATGCTGTGTTATTGCTTTTATTTCATTTTGAAATGTATTAAAACATTTCACTAAAGGATAAGCCCCTTGAGTTGCAGTCTTTACTTTTGTAATTGTTAACTTCAACAAAGCGCTGGGTTCGGAAAAAAACAACAACAGACGAGCCTTTATTTATTCTTCATCTGTGGGAAAAAGCACTGCTTTCATGTAATAAAGTACGGGACGTGTATGGTATATGCGTGCCATTAGTGGGCGCGTAGTTAGTCAATTAATGCTCCGTTGCATGTCGGTATCACATGCTCACAATGGCTAATCTACAATCTCACAACTTGTGCGTGTTGTGAGGTTATTGAACGGCGATTTTAGATGCGCGATACCGCCATAAGACAAAGTATAAATCCGTCTTTAATTGTAAATGGTTGTGTGTGTGTGCCTGCCCAGGTTGTGGCCCACCCGGCACCTGGACCCACTGAGTCCCAGGGAGGTGAGGAGTGTGGTCAACGCAGAGTGCCAGGCCATGGAGGTCAAACTCACCAAGGACCAGGTGAGGGGGGCATAACAGTGTGGACAGATGGTCCTAAGGCTCTGACAAGCAAATCGGATTTGTCAGCCGTCTGCTGTCGCCCCGTCGAAGTATCACCAGTATCTAGCCCATATCGTACGGCATACTATAGCGCGCAGTTTTTCATCATTTTTGAAGATTTGAAAAAAATGACGAAATGACAAAAACGATGGGTTATAGCCCATGTTTTTTGAAATTTTGAAAAAAAAAGTTATCCTCGTTTCTCATCATTTTGGACCATGGGCTATAGCCCATATCGTACGGCATACTATAGCGCGCCGTTTTTCATCATTTTTGAGGATTTGAAAAAAATGACGAAATGACAAAAACGATGGGTTATAGCCCATGTTTTTTGAAATTTTGGAAAAAAAAGTTAGCCTCGTTTCTCATCATTTTGGCCCATATCGTACGGCATACTATAGCACGCCGTTTTTCATCATTTTGGAGGATTTGAAAAAAATGACGAAATGACAAAAACGATGGGTTATAGCCCATGTTTTTTGAAATTTTGAAAAAAAAAATTGCCTCGTTTCTCATCATTTTGGACCATGGGCTATAGCCCATATCGTACGGCATACTATAGCACGCCGTTTTTCATCATTTTGGAGGATTTGAAAAAAATGAAAAAATAAAAAAACGATGGGTTATATCCCATGTTTTTTGAAATTTTGAAAAAAAAGGTTAGCCTCGTTTCTCATCATTTTGGACCATGGGCTATAGCCCATATCGTACGGCATACTATAGCACGCCGTTTTTCATCATTTTTGAGGATTTGAAGAAAATTCAAAATTTCAAAAAACATGGGTTATAGCCCATCGTTTTTTGAATTTTTGAAAAAAATGTTATCCTCATTTTTCATCATTTTTGAACATGGGCTATAGCCCCTACCGTACGGCATACTATAGCACGCCGTTTTTCATCATTTTTGAGGATTTGAAGAAATTTCAAAATTTCAAAAAACATGGGTTATAGCCCATCGTTTTTTGAATTTTTGAAAAAATTGTTATCCTCATTTTTCATCATTTTTGAACATGGGCTATAGCCCCTACCGTACGGCATACTATAGCACGCCGTTTTTCATCATTTTTTAGGATTTGAAGAAAATTCAAAATTTCAAAAAACATGGGTTATAGCCCATCGTTTTTTGAATTTTTGAAAAAAATGTTATCCTCATTTTTCATCATTTTTGAACATGGGCTATAGCCCCTACCGTACGGCATACTATAGCACGCCGTTTTTCATCATTTTTGAGGATTTGAAGAAAATTCAAAATTTCAAAAAACATGGGTTATAGCCCATCGTTTTTTGAATTTTTGAAAAAAATGTTATCCTCATTTTTCATCATTTTTGAACATGGGCTATAGCCCCTACCGTACGGCATACTATAGCACGCCGTTTTTCATCATTTTTTAGGATTTGAAGAAAATTCAAAATTTCAAAAAACATGGGTTATAGCCCATCGTTTTTTGAATTTTTGAAAAAAATGTTATCCTCATTTTTCATCATTTTTGAACATGGGCTATAGCCCCTACCGTACGGCATACTATAGCACGCCGTTTTTCATCAGTTTTGAGGATTTGAAGAAAATTCAAAATTTCAAAAAACATGGGTTATAGCCCATCGTTTTTTGAATTTTTGAAAAAAATGTTATCCTCATTTTTCATCATTTTTGAACATGGGTTTATAGCCCCTACCGTACGGCATACTATAGCACGCCGTTTTTCATCATTTTTGAGGATTTGAAGAAATTTTAAAATTTCAAAAAACATGGGTTATAGCCCATCGTTTTTTGAATTTTTGAAAAAAAAATATCCTCATTTTTCATCATTTTTGAACATGGGCTATAGCCCCTACCGTACGGCATACTATAGCACGCCGTTTTTCATCATTTTTGAGGAAAATTCAAAATTTCAAAAAACATGGGTTATAGCCCATCGTTTTTTGAATTTTTGAAAAAAATGTTATCCTCATTTTTCATCATTTTTGAACATGGGCTATAGCCCCTACCGTACGGCATACTATAGCACGCCGTTTTTCATCATTTTTGAGGATTTGAAGAAAATTTAAAATTTCAAAAAACATGGGTTATAGCCCATCGTTTTTTGAATTTTTGAAAAAAATGTTATCCTCATTTTTCATCATTTTTTAACATGGGCTATAGCCCCTACCGTACGGCATACTATAGCACGCCGTTTTTCATCATTTTTGAGGATTTGAAGAAAATTCAAAATTTCAAAAAACATGGGTTATAGCCCATCGTTTTTTGAATTTTTGAAAAAAATGTTATCCTCATTTTTCATCATTTTTGAACATGGGCTATAGCCCCTACCGTACGGCATACTATAGCACGCCGTTTTTCATCATTTTTGAGGAAAATTCAAAATTTCAAAAAACATGGGTTATAGCCCATCGTTTTTTGAATTTTTGAAAAAAATGTTATCCTCATTTTTCATCATTTTTGAACATGGGCTATAGCCCCTACCGTACGGCATACTATAGCACGCCGTTTTTCATCATTTTTGAGGATTTGAAGAAAATTCAAAATTTCAAAAAACATGGG
Organism: Protomyctophum bolini; assembly: GCF_963924005.1. Lineage (NCBI taxonomy): Eukaryota > Metazoa > Chordata > Actinopteri > Myctophiformes > Myctophidae > Protomyctophum > Protomyctophum bolini. Next base: position 38,790,453 of record NC_137880.1, on the reverse strand, counting down.
TTATAGCCTATCGTTTTTTGAATTTTTGAAAAAAATGTTATCCTCATTTTTCATCATTTTTGAACATGGGCTATAGCCCCTACCGTACGGCATACTATAGCACGCCGTTTTTCATCATTTTTGAGGATTTGAAGAAAATTCAAAATTTCAAAAAACATGGGTTATAGCCCATCGTTTTTTGAATTTTTGAAAAAAATGTTATCCTCATTTTTCATCATTTTTGAACATGGGCTATAGCCCCTACCGTACGGCATACTATAGCACGCCGTTTTTCATCATTTTTGAGGATTTGAAGAAAATTCAAAATTTCAAAAAACATGGGTTATAGCCCATCGTTTTTTGAATTTTTGAAAAAAATGTTATCCTCATTTTTCATCATTTTTGAACATGGGCTATAGCCCCTACCGTACGGCATACTATAGCACGCCGTTTTTCATCATTTTTGAGGATTTGAAGAAAATTCAAAATTTCAAAAAACATGGGTTATAGCCTATCGTTTTTTGAATTTTTGAAAAAAATGTTATCCTCATTTTTCATCATTTTTGAACATGGGCTATAGCCCCTACCGTACGGCATACTATAGCACGCCGTTTTTCATCATTTTTGAGGATTTGAAGAAAATTCAAAATTTCAAAAAACATGGGTTATAGCCCATCGTTTTTTGAATTTTTGAAAAAAATGTTATCCTCATTTTTCATCATTTTTGAACATGGGCTATAGCCCCTACCGTACGGCATACTATAGCACGCCGTTTTTCATCATTTTTGAGGATTTGAAGAAAATTCAAAATTTCAAAAAACATGGGTTATAGCCCATCGTTTTTTGAATTTTTGAAAAAAATGTTATCCTCATTTTTCATCATTTTTGAACATGGGCTATAGCCCCTACCGTACGGCATACTATAGCACGCCGTTTTTCATCATTTTTGAGGATTTGAAGAAAATTCAAAATTTAAAAAAACATGGGTTATAACCCATCGTTTTTTGAATTTTTGAAAAAAATGTTATCCTCATTTTTCATCATTTTTGAACATGGGCTATAGCCCCTACCGTACGGCATACTATAGCACGCCGTTTTTCATCATTTTTGAGGAAAATTCAAAATTTCAAAAAACATGGGTTATAGCCCATCGTTTTTTGAATTTTTGAAAAAAATGTTATCCTCATTTTTTATCATTTTTGAACATGGGCTATAGCCCCTACCGTACGGCATACTATAGCACGCCGTTTTTCATCATTTTTGAGGATTTGAAGAAAATTCAAAATTTCAAAAAACATGGGTTATAACCCATCGTTTTTTGAATTTTTGAAAAAAATGTTATCCTCATTTTTCATCATTTTTGAACATGGGCTATAGCCCCTACCGTACGGCATACTATAGCACGCCGTTTTTCATCATTTTTGAGGATTTGAAGAAAATTCAGAATTTCAAAAAACATGGGTTATAGCCCATCGTTTTTTGAATTTTTGAAAAAAACGTTATCCTCATTTTTCATCATTTTTGAACATGGGCTATAGCCCCTACTGTACGGCATACTATAGCACGCCGTTTTTCATCATTTTTGAGGATTTGAAGAAAATTCAAAATTTCAAAAAACATGGGTTATAGCCTATCGTTTTTTGAATTTTTGAAAAAAAAATATCCTCATTTTTCATCATTTTTGAACATGGGCTATAGCCCCTACCGTACGGCATACTATAGCACGCCGTTTTTCATCATTTTTGAGGATTTGAAGAAAATTCAAAATTTCAAAAAACATGGGTTATAGCCCATCGTTTTTTGAATTTTTGAAAAAAATGTTATCCTCATTTTTCATCATTTTTGAACATGGGCTATAGCCCCTACCGTACGGCATACTATAGCACGCCGTTTTTCATCATTTTTGAGGATTTGAAGAAAATTCAAAATTTCAAAAAACATGGGTTATAGCCTATCGTTTTTTGAATTTTTGAAAAAAATGTTATCCTCATTTTTCATCATTTTTGAACATGGGCTATAGCCCCTACCGTACGGCATACTATAGCACGCCGTTTTTCATCATTTTTGAGGATTTGAAGAAAATTCAAAATTTCAAAAAACATGGGTTATAGCCCATCGTTTTTTGAATTTTTGAAAAAAATGTTATCCTCATTTTTCATCATTTTTGAACATGGGCTATAGCCCCTACCGTACGGCATACTATAGCACGCCGTTTTTCATCATTTTTGAGGATTTGAAGAAAATTCAAAATTTCAAAAAACATGGGTTATAGCCCATCGTTTTTTGAATTTTTGAAAAAAATGTTATCCTCATTTTTCATCATTTTTGAACATGGGCTATAGCCCCTACCGTACGGCATACTATAGCACGCCGTTTTTCATCATTTTTGAGGATTTGAAGAAAATTCAAAATTTAAAAAAACATGGGTTATAACCCATCGTTTTTTGAATTTTTGAAAAAAATGTTATCCTCATTTTTCATCATTTTTGAACATGGGCTATAGCCCCTACCGTACGGCATACTATAGCACGCCGTTTTTCATCATTTTTGAGGAAAATTCAAAATTTCAAAAAACATGGGTTATAGCCCATCGTTTTTTGAATTTTTGAAAAAAATGTTATCCTCATTTTTCATCATTTTTGAACATGGGCTATAGCCCCTACCGTACGGCATACTATAGCACGCCGTTTTTCATCATTTTTGAGGATTTGAAGAAAATTCAAAATTTCAAAAAACATGGGTTATAGCCCATCGTTTTTTGAATTTTTGAAAAAAATGTTATCCTCATTTTTCATCATTTTTGAACATGGGCTATAGCCCCTACCGTACGGCATACTATAGCACGCCGTTTTTCATCATTTTTGAGGATTTGAAGAAAATTCAAAATTTAAAAAAACATGGGTTATAACCCATCGTTTTTTGAATTTTTGAAAAAAATGTTATCCTCATTTTTCATCATTTTTGAACATGGGCTATAGCCCCTACCGTACGGCATACTATAGCACGCCGTTTTTCATCATTTTTGAGGAAAATTCAAAATTTCAAAAAACATGGGTTATAGCCCATCGTTTTTTGAATTTTTGAAAAAAATGTTATCCTCATTTTTCATCATTTTTGAACATGGGCTATAGCCCCTACCGTACGGCATACTATAGCACGCCGTTTTTCATCATTTTTGAGGATTTGAAGAAAATTCAGAATTTCAAAAAACATGGGTTATAGCCCATCGTTTTTTGAATTTTTGAAAAAAACGTTATCCTCATTTTTCATCATTTTTGAACATGGGCTATAGCCCCTACTGTACGGCATACTATAGCACGCCGTTTTTCATCATTTTTGAGGATTTGAAGAAAATTCAAAATTTCAAAAAACATGGGTTATAGCCTATCGTTTTTTGAATTTTTGAAAAAAAAATATCCTCATTTTTCATCATTTTTGAACATGGGCTATAGCCCCTACCGTACGGCATACTATAGCACGCCGTTTTTCATCATTTTTGAGGAAAATTCAAAATTTCAAAAAACATGGGTTATAGCCCATCGTTTTTTGAATTTTTGAAAAAAATGTTATCCTCATTTTTCATCATTTTTGAACATGGGCTATAGCCCCTACCGTACGGCATACTATAGCACGCCGTTTTTCATCATTTTTGAGGATTTGAAGAAAATTCAAAATTTCAAAAAACATGGGTTATAGCCTATCGTTTTTTGAATTTTTGAAAAAAATGTTATCCTCATTTTTCATCATTTTTGAACATGGGCTATAGCCCCTACCGTACGGCATACTATAGCACGCCGTTTTTCATCATTTTTGAGGATTTGAAGAAAATTCAAAATTTCAAAAAACATGGGTTATAGCCCATCGTTTTTTGAATTTTTGAAAAAAATGTTATCCTCATTTTTCATCATTTTTGAACATGGGCTATAGCCCCTACCGTACGGCATACTATAGCACGCCGTTTTTCATCATTTTTGAGAATTTGAAGAAAATTCAAAATTTCAAAAAACATGGGTTATAGCCCATCGTTTTTTGAATTTTTGAAAAAAATGTTATCCTCATTTTTCATCATTTTTGAACATGGGCTATAGCCCCTACCGTACGGCATACTATAGCACGCCGTTTTTCATCATTTTTGAGGATTTGAAGAAAATTCAAAATTTCAAAAAACATGGGTTATAGCCTATCGTTTTTTGAATTTTTGAAAAAAATGTTATCCTCATTTTTCATCATTTTTGAACATGGGCTATAGCCCCTACCGTACGGCATACTATAGCACGCCGTTTTTCATCATTTTTGAGGATTTGAAGAAAATTCAAAATTTCAAAAAACATGGGTTATAGCCCATCGTTTTTTGAATTTTTGAAAAAAATGTTATCCTCATTTTTCATCATTTTTGAACATGGGCTATAGCCCCTACCGTACGGCATACTATAGCACGCCGTTTTTCATCATTTTTGAGGATTTGAAGAAAATTCAAAATTTCAAAAAACATGGGTTATAGCCCATCGTTTTTTGAATTTTTGAAAAAAATGTTATCCTCATTTTTCATCATTTTTGAACATGGGCTATAGCCCCTACTGTACGGCATACTATAGCACGCCGTTTTTCATAATTTTTGAGGATTTGAAGAAAATTCAAATTTTCAAAAAACATGGGTTATAGCCTATCGTTTTTTGAATTTTTGAAAAAAAAATATCCTCATTTTTCATCATTTTTGAACATGGGCTATAGCCCCTACCGTACGGCATACTATAGCACGCCGTTTTTCATCATTTTTGAGGATTTGAAGAAAATTCAAAATTTCAAAAAACATGGGTTATAGCCCATCGTTTTTTGAATTTTTGAAAAAAATGTTATCCTCATTTTTCATCATTTTTGAACATGGGCTATAGCCCCTACCGTACGGCATACTATAGCACGCCGTTTTTCATCATTTTTGAGGATTTGAAGAAAATTCAAAATTTCAAAAAACATGGGTTATAGCCCATCGTTTTTTGAATTTTTGAAAAAAATGTTATCCTCATTTTTCATCATTTTTGAACATGGGCTATAGCCCCTACTGTACGGCATACTATAGCACGCCGTTTTTCATAATTTTTGAGGATTTGAAGAAAATTCAAATTTTCAAAAAACATGGGTTATAGCCTATCGTTTTTTGAATTTTTAAAAAAAAAATATCCTCATTTTTCATCATTTTTGAACATGGGCTATAGCCCCTACCGTACGGCATACTATAGCACGCCGTTTTTCATCATTTTTGAGGATTTGAAGAAAATTCAAAATTTCAAAAAACATGGGTTATAGCCCATCGTTTTTTGAATTTTTGAAAAAAATGTTATCCTCATTTTTCATCATTTTTGAACATGGGCTATAGCCCCTACCGTACGGCATACTATAGCACGCCGTTTTTCATCATTTTTGAGGAAAATTCAAAATTTCAAAAAACATGGGTTATAGCCCATCGTTTTTTGAATTTTTGAAAAAAATGTTATCCTCATTTTTCATCATTTTTGAACATGGGCTATAGCCCCTACCGTACGGCATACTATAGCACGCCGTTTTTCATCATTTTTGAGGATTTGAAGAAAATTCAAAATTTCAAAAAACATGGGTTATAGCCTATCGTTTTTTGAATTTTTGAAAAAAATGTTATCCTCATTTTTCATCATTTTTGAACATGGGCTATAGCCCCTACCGTACGGCATACTATAGCACGCCGTTTTTCATCATTTTTGAGGATTTGAAGAAAATTCAAAATTTCAAAAAACATGGGTTATAGCCCATCGTTTTTTGAATTTTTGAAAAAAATGTTATCCTCATTTTTCATCATTTTTGAACATGGGCTATAGCCCCTACCGTACGGCATACTATAGCACGCCGTTTTTCATCATTTTTGAGGATTTGAAGAAAATTCAAAATTTCAAAAAACATGGGTTATAGCCCATCGTTTTTTGAATTTTTGAAAAAAATGTTATCCTCATTTTTCATCATTTTTGAACATGGGCTATAGCCCCTACCGTACGGCATACTATAGCACGCCGTTTTTCATCATTTTTGAGGATTTGAAGAAAATTCAAAATTTAAAAAAACATGGGTTATAGCCCATCGTTTTTTGAATTTTTGAAAAAAACGTTATCCTCATTTTTCATCATTTTTGAACATGGGCTATAGCCCCTACTGTACGGCATACTATAGCACGCCGTTTTTCATCATTTTTGAGGATTTGAAGAAAATTCAAAATTTCAAAAAACATGGGTTATAGCCTATCGTTTTTTGAATTTTTGAAAAAAAAATATCCTCATTTTTCATCATTTTTGAACATGGGCTATAGCCCCTACCGTACGGCATACTATAGCACGCCGTTTTTCATCATTTTTGAGGATTTGAAGAAAATTCAAAATTTCAAAAAACATGGGTTATAGCCCATCGTTTTTTGAATTTTTGAAAAAAACGTTATCCTCATTTTTCATCATTTTTGAACATGGGCTATAGCCCCTACTGTACGGCATACTATAGCACGCCGTTTTTCATCATTTTTGAGGATTTGAAGAAAATTCAAAATTTCAAAAAACATGGGTTATAGCCTATCGTTTTTTGAATTTTTGAAAAAAAAATATCCTCATTTTTCATCATTTTTGAACATGGGCTATAGCCCCTACCGTACGGCATACTATAGCACGCCGTTTTTCATCATTTTTGAGGAAAATTCAAAATTTCAAAAAACGATGGGTTATAGCCCATGTTTTTTGAAATTTTGAAAAAAAAGTTATCCTCGTTTCTCATCATTTTGGACCATGGGCTATAGCGTATATCGTACGGCATACTATAGCGCGCCGTTTTTCATCATTTTTGATGATTTGACAAAAATTAAAAAATTAAAAAAACGATGGGTTATAGCCCATGTTTTTTGAAATTTTGAAAAAAAAAGTTAGCCTCGTTTCTCATCATTTTGGACCATGGGCTATAGCCTATATCGTACGGCATACTATAGCGCGCCGTTTTTCATCATTTTTGATGATTTGACAAAAACAAAAAAAAAACGATGGGTTATAGCCCATGTTTTTTGAAATTTTGAAAAAAAAGTTATCCTCGTTTCTCATCATTTTGGACCATGGGCTATAGCGTATATCGTACGGCATACTATAGCGCGCCGTTTTTCATCATTTTTGATGATTTGACAAAAATAAAAAAATGAAAAAAACGATGGGTTATAGCCCATGTTTTTTGAAATTTTGAAAAAAAAAGTTAGCCTCGTTTCTCATCATTTTGGACCATGGGCTATAGCGTATATCGTACGGCATACTATAGCGCGCCGTTTTTCATCATTTTTGATGATTTGACAATATTGAAAATATGAAAAAAACGATGGGTTATATTGAAGCGTGCACCTACACACGCACAGGCGCACATGTATATGCACACCTGGACCTGTAAATGAACAACACAAAAACTAAGGCACTGGTGTCGGACTTCTGGTTTACCGGAACGGGGTTCAACTCCCTGCAGTGCCCTGCTCAATGTGTTGTATTTACCGGAAAGGATGGGAAACATTAGCAAATTGCGGAGTGTTAGAAAAAAAAGGATGGGTTATAGCCCATGTTTTTTTTCATTTTCCGCAATTTCCGCAATTTCCGGATAACTTTTTTTTTTCAAAATTCAAAATTCCGCAATTTCCGCAATTCTTGAAATTTTGAAAAAAAAAGTTATCCGGAAATTGCGGAAATTGCGGAAATTGTGGAAATGGTAATTGCGGAAATGGTGGAAATGGATATTGTATTTTATTTTACTCAGCCATAACAATTTATTTTCTGTTAACCAACTTGCTGGCTGGCAGGCAGGCAGACAGCTACTCATAGACAGGCAGACAGACAGACAGCTACTCATGGAGAATTGGACAATATTGAAAAAATGAAAAAAACGATGGGTTATATTGAAGCGTGCACCTACACACGCACAGGCGCACATGTATATGCACACCTGGACCTGTAAATGAACAACACAAAAACTAAGGCACTGGTGTCGGACTTCTGGTTTACCGGAACGGGGTTCAACTCCCTGCAGTGCCCTGCTCAATGTGTTGTATTTACCGGAAAGGATGGGAAACATTAGCAAATTGCGGAGTGTTAGAAAAAAAAGGATGGCTTATAGCCCATGTTTTTTTCATTTTCCGCAATTTCCGCAATTTCCGGATAACTTTTTTTTTCAAAATTCAAAATTCCGCAATTTCCGCAATTTTTGAAATTTTGAAAAAAAAAGTTATCCGGAAATTGCGGAAATTGCGGAAATTGTGGAAATGGTAATTGCGGAAATGGTGGAAATGGTGGAAATGGATATTGTATTTTATTTTACTCAGCCATAACAATTTATTTTCTGTTAACCAACTTGCTGGCTGGCAGGCAGGCAGACAGCTACTCATAGACAGGCAGACAGACAGACAGCTACTCATGGAGAATTGGACAATATTGAAAAAATGAAAAAAACGATGGGTTATATTGAAGCGTGCACCTACACACGCACAGGCGCACATGTATATGCACACCTGGACCTGTAAATGAACAACACAAAAACTAAGGCACTGGTGTCGGACTTCTGGTTTACCGGAACGGGGTTCAACTCCCTGCAGTGCCCTGCTCAATGTGTTGTATTTACCGGAAAGGATGGGAAACATTAGCAAATTGCGGAGTGTTAGAAAAAAAAGGATGGGTTATAGCCCATGTTTTTTTTCATTTTCCGCAATTTCCGCAATTTCCGGATAACTTTTTTTTTTCAAAATTCAAAATTCCGCAATTTCCGCAATTCTTGAAATTTTGAAAAAAAAAGTTATCCGGAAATTGCGGAAATTGCGGAAATTGTGGAAATGGTAATTGCGGAAATGGTGGAAATGGATATTGTATTTTATTTTACTCAGCCATAACAATTTATTTTCTGTTAACCAACTTGCTGGCTGGCAGGCAGGCAGACAGCTACTCATAGACAGGCAGACAGACAGACAGCTACTCATGGAGAATTGGACAATATTGAAAAAATGAAAAAACGATGGGTTATATTGAAGCGTGCACCTACACACGCACAGGCGCACATGTATATGCACACCTGGACCTGTAAATGAACAACACAAAAACTAAGGCACTGGTGTCGGACTTCTGGTTTACCGGAACGGGGTTCAACTCCCTGCAGTGCCCTGCTCAATGTGTTGTATTTACCGGAAAGGATGGGAAACATTAGCAAATTGCGGAGTGTTAGAAAAAAAAGGATGGCTTATAGCCCATGTTTTTTTTCATTTTCCGCAATTTCCGCAATTTCCGGATAACTTTTTTTTTCAAAATTCAAAATTCCGCAATTTCCGCAATTTTTGAAATTTTGAAAAAAAAAGTTATCCGGAAATTGCGGAAATTGCGGAAATTGTGGAAATGGTAATTGCGGAAATGGTGGAAATGGTGGAAATGGATATTGTATTTTATTTTACTCAGCCATAACAATTTATTTTCTGTTAACCAACTTGCTGGCTGGCAGGCAGGCAGACAGCTACTCATAGACAGGCAGACAGACAGACAGCTACTCATGGAGAATTGGACAATATTGAAAAAATGAAAAAAACGATGGGTTATATTGAAGCGTGCACCTACACACGCACAGGCGCACATGTATATGCACACCTGGACCTGTAAATGAACAACACAAAAACTAAGGCACTGGTGTCGGACTTCTGGTTTACCGGAACGGGGTTCAACTCCCTGCAGTGCCCTGCTCAATGTGTTGTATTTACCGGAAAGGATGGGAAACATTAGCAAATTGCGGAGTGTTAGAAAAAAAAGGATGGCTTATAGCCCATGTTTTTTTCATTTTCCGCAATTTCCGCAATTTCCGGATAACTTTTTTTTTCAAAATTTCAAAAATTGCGAAATTGCGGAAAATTGCGCAATTTCGCAATTTTTCAAAAAAATTCAAAATTCCGCAATTTCCGCAATTTTTATAATTTTGAAAAAAAAAGTTATCCGGAAATTGCGGAAATTGCGGAAATTGTGGAAATGGTAATTGCGGAAATGGTGGAAATGGAAATTGCGGAAATTGCGGAAATGGAAATTGAGGAAATTGCGGAAATGGAAATTGCGGAAATTGCGGAAATGGTAATTGCGGAAATTGCGGAAATTGCTCTTCACTTATAGCTATCTATTTTCAGGTAGATTGTTTTATTTTACTCAGTCAGCCATATCACTACTCATTTTTTTTCATGAAAAAGGTCATAGCTGGGTAATCTATTTTCAGGCAAATTGTGTTTATTGTACTTTATTTTACTCAGCCATAAGATTTATTTTCTGTTAACCAACTTGCTGGCTGGCAGGCAGGCAGACAGCTACTCATAGACAGGCAGACAGACAGACAGACAGCTACTCATGGAGAATTGGACAGGCAGGCAGTCAGACAGCTACTCATAGACAGGCAGACAGACAGCTACTCATGGAGAATTGGACAGGCAGGCAGATAGCTATGAAAAAACATGGGCTATAACCCATCCTTTTTTTTCTAACACTCCGCAAATTGCTAATGTTTCCCATCCTTTCCGGTAAATACAACACATTGAGCAGGGCACTGCAGGGAGTTGAACCCCGTTCCGGTAAACCAGAAGTCCGACACCAGTGCCTTAGTTTTTGTGTTGTTAATTTACAGGTCCAGGTGTGCATACGCATGTGCGCATGTAGGTGTGGGAATGGGATTGAATGAGTGAATGGGATCTGCGATTTAACCTATTTTATTATTATAGCGTGCCGCTCAATGACCTCTGAGACCATGCATGGACTAATGAACCATGTAAATACAACACATTGAGCAGGGCACTGCAGGGAGTTGAACCCCGTTCCGGTAAACCAGAAGTACGACACCAGTGCCTTAGTTTTTGTGTTGTCATTTACAGGTCCTTTCGTTGAAATGTAAATTTGACATTTGAACAGTGTGTGTGTGTGTGTGTGTGCACGCTTCTATAACCAGTGTTGGACCTGTAAGGGTCCATTTGGTTACATGTGTTACACTCTCAGACTTAGACATGGACCAAATGGTCCATTTGGTTACAGTAGACCTGTACGTGCCCGTCGGCCACCATATATACTCTCAGAGTTACAGACCTGTAATGTGTTACACTCTCAGAGTTACATTTGGTTAGCGTGTGCATGCCCCTGTGCGTGTGTGTGTTCCAGAATTCCTCGGAAATACTACGGATTTTTTTCGCAACACCGCAATTCCTCCGCAATACTCCACAATTTTTCCGCAATACTCCGCAATACATGGGCTATAACCCATGTTTTTTGAAATTTTGAATTTTCCTCAAAAATGATGAAAAACGGCGTGCTATAGTATGCCGTACGGTAGGGGCTATAGCCCATGTTCAAAAATGATGAAAAATGAGGATATTTTTTTTTCAAACATTCAAAAAACGATAGGCTATAACCCATGTTTTTTGAAATTTTGAATTTTCTTCAAATCCTCAAAAATGATGAAAAACGGCGTGCTATAGTATGCCGTACGGTAGGGGCTATAGCCCATGTTCAAAAATGATGAAAAATGAGGATAACATTTTTTTCAAAAATTCAAAAAACGATGGGCTATAACCCATGTTTTTTGAAATTTTTGAATTTTCTTCAAATCCTCAAAAATGATGAAAAACGGCGTGCTATAGTATGCCGTACGGTAGGGGCTATAGCCCATGTTCAAAAATGATGAAAAATGAGGATAACATTTTTTTCAAAAATTCAAAAAACGACTATAACCCATGTTTTTTGAAATTTTGAATTTTCTTAAAATCCTCAAAAATGATGAAAAACGGCGTGCTATAGTATGCCGTACGGTAGGGGCTATAAACCCATGTTCAAAAATGATGAAAAATGAGGATAACATTTTTTTCAAAAATTCAAAAAACGATGGGCTATAACCCATGTTTTTTGAATTTTTTAATTTTCTTCAAATCCTCAAAAATGATGAAAAACGGCGTGCTATAGTATGCCGTACGGTAGGGGCTATAGCCCATGTTCAAAAATGATGAAAAATGAGGATAACATTTTTTTCAAAAATTCAAAAAACGATGGGCTATAACCCATGTTTTTTGAAATTTTGAATTTTCTTCAAATCCTCAAAAATGATGAAAAACGGCGTGCTATAGTATGCCGTACGGTAGGGGCTATAGCCCATGTTCAAAAATGATGAAAAATGAGGATATTTTTTTTTCAAAAATTCAAAAAACGATAGGCTATAACCCATGTTTTCTGAAATTTTGAATTTTCTTCAAATCCTCAAAAATTATGAAAAACGGCGTGCTATAGTATGCCGTACAGTAGGGGCTATAGCCCATGTTCAAAAATGATGAAAAATGAGGATAACATTTTTTTCAAAAATTCAAAAAACGATGGGCTATAACCCATGTTTTTTGAAATTTTGAATTTTCTTCAAATCCTCAAAAATGATGAAAAACGGCGTGCTATAGTATGCCGTACGGTAGGGGCTATAGCCCATGTTCAAAAATGATGAAAAATGAGGATAACATTTTTTTCAAAAATTCAAAAAACGATGGGCTATAACCCATGTTTTTTGAAATTTTGAATTTTCTTCAAATCCTCAAAAATGATGAAAAACGGCGTGCTATAGTATGCCGTACGGTAGGGGCTATAAACCCATGTTCAAAAATGATGAAAAATGAGGATAACATTTTTTTCAAAAATTCAAAAAACGATGGGCTATAACCCATGTTTTTGAAATTTTTAATTTTCTTCAAATCCTCAAAAATGATGAAAAACGGCGTGCTATAGTATGCCGTACGGTAGGGGCTATAGCCCATGTTCAAAAATGATGAAAAATGAGGATAACATTTTTTTCAAAAATTCAAAAAACGATGGGCTATAACCCATGTTTTTTGAAATTTTGAATTTTCTTCAAATCCTCAAAAATGATGAAAAACGGCGTGCTATAGTATGCCGTACGGTAGGGGCTATAGCCCATGTTCAAAAATGATGAAAAATGAGGATAACATTTTTTTCAAAAATTCAAAAAACGATAGGCTATAACCCATGTTTTTTGAAATTTTGAATTTTCTTCAAATCCTCAAAAATGATGAAAAACGGCGTGCTATAGTATGCCGTACGGTAGGGGCTATAGCCCATGTTCAAAAATGATGAAAAATGAGGATAACATTTTTTTCAAAAATTCAAAAAACGATGGGCTATAACCCATGTTTTTTGAAATTTTGAATTTTCTTCAAATCCTCAAAAATGATGAAAAACGGCGTGCTATAGTATGCCGTACGGTAGGGGCTATAGCCCATGTTCAAAAATGATGAAAAATGAGGATAACATTTTTTTCAAAAATTCAAAAAACGATAGGCTATAACCCATGTTTTTTGAAATTTTGAATTTTCTTCAAATCCTCAAAAATGATGAAAAACGGCGTGCTATAGTATGCCGTACGGTAGGGGCTATAGCCCATGTTCAAAAATGATGAAAAATGAGGATAACATTTTTTTCAAAAATTCAAAAAACGATGGGCTATAACCCATGTTTTTTGAAATTTTGAATTTTCCTCAAAAATGATGAAAAACGGCGTGCTATAGTATGCCGTACGGTAGGGGCTATAGCCCATGTTCAAAAATGATGAAAAATGAGGATATTTTTTTTTCAAAAATTCAAAAAACGATAGGCTATAACCCATGTTTTTTGAAATTTTGAATTTTCTTCAAATCCTCAAAAATGATGAAAAACGGCGTGCTATAGTATGCCGTACAGTAGGGGCTATAGCCCATGTTCAAAAATGATGAAAAATGAGGATAACGTTTTTTTCAAAAATTCAAAAAACGATGGGCTATAACCCATGTTTTTTGAAATTTTGAATTTTCTTCAAATCCTCAAAAATGATGAAAAACGGCGTGCTATAGTATGCCGTACGGTAGGGGCTATAGCCCATGTTCAAAAATGATGAAAAATGAGGATAACATTTTTTTCAAAAATTCAAAAAACGATGGGTTATAACCCATGTTTTTTGAAATTTTGAATTTTCTTCAAATCCTCAAAAATGATGAAAAACGGCGTGCTATAGTATGCCGTACGGTAGGGGCTATAGCCCATGTTCAAAAATGATAAAAAATGAGGATAACATTTTTTTCAAAAATTCAAAAAACGATGGGCTATAACCCATGTTTTTTGAAATTTTGAATTTTCCTCAAAAATGATGAAAAACGGCGTGCTATAGTATGCCGTACGGTAGGGGCTATAGCCCATGTTCAAAAATGATGAAAAATGAGGATAACATTTTTTTCAAAAATTCAAAAAACGATGGGTTATAACCCATGTTTTTTGAAATTTTGAATTTTCTTCAAATCCTCAAAAATGATGAAAAACGGCGTGCTATAGTATGCCGTACGGTAGGGGCTATAGCCCATGTTCAAAAATGATGAAAAATGAGGATAACATTTTTTTCAAAAATTCAAAAAACGATGGGCTATAACCCATGTTTTTTGAAATTTTGAATTTTCCTCAAAAATGATGAAAAACGGCGTGCTATAGTATGCCGTACGGTAGGGGCTATAGCCCATGTTCAAAAATGATGAAAAATGAGGATATTTTTTTTTCAAAAATTCAAAAAACGATAGGCTATAACCCATGTTTTTTGAAATTTTGAATTTTCTTCAAATCCTCAAAAATGATGAAAAACGGCGTGCTATAGTATGCCGTACAGTAGGGGCTATAGCCCATGTTCAAAAATGATGAAAAATGAGGATAACGTTTTTTTCAAAAATTCAAAAAACGATGGGCTATAACCCATGTTTTTTGAAATTTTGAATTTTCTTCAAATCCTCAAAAATGATGAAAAACGGCGTGCTATAGTATGCCGTACGGTAGGGGCTATAGCCCATGTTCAAAAATGATGAAAAATGAGGATAACATTTTTTTCAAAAATTCAAAAAACGATGGGTTATAACCCATGTTTTTTGAAATTTTGAATTTTCTTCAAATCCTCAAAAATGATGAAAAACGGCGTGCTATAGTATGCCGTACGGTAGGGGCTATAGCCCATGTTCAAAAATGATAAAAAATGAGGATAACATTTTTTTCAAAAATTCAAAAAACGATGGGCTATAACCCATGTTTTTTGAAATTTTGAATTTTCCTCAAAAATGATGAAAAACGGCGTGCTATAGTATGCCGTACGGTAGGGGCTATAGCCCATGTTCAAAAATGATGAAAAATGAGGATAACATTTTTTTCAAAAATTCAAAAAACGATGGGTTATAACCCATGTTTTTTGAAATTTTGAATTTTCTTCAAATCCTCAAAAATGATGAAAAACGGCGTGCTATAGTATGCCGTACAGTAGGGGCTATAGCCCATGTTCAAAAATGATGAAAAATGAGGATAACGTTTTTTTCAAAAATTCAAAAAACGATGGGCTATAACCCATGTTTTTTGAAATTTTGAATTTTCTTCAAATCCTCAAAAATGATGAAAAACGGCGTGCTATAGTATGCCGTACGGTAGGGGCTATAGCCCATGTTCAAAAATGATGAAAAATGAGGATAACATTTTTTTCAAAAATTCAAAAAACGATGGGTTATAACCCATGTTTTTTGAAATTTTGAATTTTCTTCAAATCCTCAAAAATGATGAAAAACGGCGTGCTATAGTATGCCGTACGGTAGGGGCTATAGCCCATGTTCAAAAATGATAAAAAATGAGGATAACATTTTTTTCAAAAATTCAAAAAACGATGGGCTATAACCCATGTTTTTTGAAATTTTGAATTTTCCTCAAAAATGATGAAAAACGGCGTGCTATAGTATGCCGTACGGTAGGGGCTATAGCCCATGTTCAAAAATGATGAAAAATGAGGATAACATTTTTTTCAAAAATTCAAAAAACGATGGGTTATAACCCATGTTTTTTGAAATTTTGAATTTTCTTCAAATCCTCAAAAATGATGAAAAACGGCGTGCTATAGTATGCCGTACGGTAGGGGCTATAGCCCATGTTCAAAAATGATGAAAAATGAGGATAACATTTTTTTCAAAAATTCAAAAAACGATGGGCTATAACCCATGTTTTTTGAAATTTTGAATTTTCTTCAAATCCTCAAAAATGATGAAAAACGGCGTGCTATAGTATGCCGTACGGTAGGGGCTATAGCCCATGTTCAAAAATGATGAAAAATGAGGATAACATTTTTTTCAAAAATTCAAAAAACGATGGGCTATAACCCATGTTTTTTGAAATTTTGAATTTTCTTCAAATCCTCAAAAATGATGAAAAACGGCGTGCTATAGTATGCCGTACGGTAGGGGCTATAGCCCATGTTCAAAAATGATGAAAAATGAGGATAACATTTTTTTCAAAAATTCAAAAAACGATGGGCTATAACCCATGTTTTTTGAAATTTTGAATTTTCCTCAAAAATGATGAAAAACGGCGTGCTATAGTATGCCGTACGGTAGGGGCTATAGCCCATGTTCAAAAATGATGAAAAATGAGGATATTTTTTTTTCAAAAATTCAAAAAACGATAGGCTATAACCCATGTTTTTTTAAATTTTGAATTTTCTTCAAATCCTCAAAAATGATGAAAAACGGCGTGCTATAGTATGCCGTACAGTAGGGGCTATAGCCCATGTTCAAAAATGATGAAAAATGAGGATAACGTTTTTTTCAAAAATTCAAAAAACGATGGGCTATAACCCATGTTTTTTGAAATTTTGAATTTTCTTCAAATCCTCAAAAATGATGAAAAACGGCGTGCTATAGTATGCCGTACGGTAGGGGCTATAGCCCATGTTCAAAAATGATGAAAAATGAGGATAACATTTTTTTCAAAAATTCAAAAAACGATGGGTTATAACCCATGTTTTTTGAAATTTTGAATTTTCTTCAAATCCTCAAAAATTATGAAAAACGGCGTGCTATAGTATGCCGTACGGTAGGGGCTATAGCCCATGTTCAAAAATGATGAAAAATGAGGATAACATTTTTTTCAAAAATTCAAAAAACGATGGGCTATAACCCATGTTTTTTGAAATTTTGAAATTTCCTCAAAAATGATGAAAAACGGCGTGCTATAGTATGCCGTACGGTAGGGGCTATAGCCCATGTTCAAAAATGATGAAAAATGAGGATATTTTTTTTTCAAAAATTCAAAAAACGATAGGCTATAACCCATGTTTTTTGAAATTTTGAATTTTCTTCAAATCCTCAAAAATGATGAAAAACGGCGTGCTATAGTATGCCGTACAGTAGGGGCTATAGCCCATGTTCAAAAATGATGAAAAATGAGGATAACGTTTTTTTCAAAAATTCAAAAAACGATGGGCTATAACCCATGTTTTTTGAAATTTTGAATTTTCTTCAAATCCTCAAAAATGATGAAAAACGGCGTGCTATAGTATGCCGTACGGTAGGGGCTATAGCCCATGTTCAAAAATGATGAAAAATGAGGATAACATTTTTTTCAAAAATTCAAAAAACGATGGGTTATAACCCATGTTTTTTGAAATTTTGAATTTTCTTCAAATCCTCAAAAATGATGAAAAACGGCGTGCTATAGTATGCCGTACGGTAGGGGCTATAGCCCATGTTCAAAAATGATAAAAAATGAGGATAACATTTTTTTCAAAAATTCAAAAAACGATGGGCTATAACCCATGTTTTTTGAAATTTTGAATTTTCCTCAAAAATGATGAAAAACGGCGTGCTATAGTATGCCGTACGGTAGGGGCTATAGCCCATGTTCAAAAATGATGAAAAATGAGGATAACATTTTTTTCAAAAATTCAAAAAACGATGGGTTATAACCCATGTTTTTTGAAATTTTGAATTTTCTTCAAATCCTCAAAAATGATGAAAAACGGCGTGCTATAGTATGCCGTACGGTAGGGGCTATAGCCCATGTTCAAAAATGATGAAAAATGAGGATAACATTTTTTTCAAAAATTCAAAAAACGATGGGCTATAACCCATGTTTTTTGAAATTTTGAATTTTCCTCAAAAATGATGAAAAACGGCGTGCTATAGTATGCCGTACGGTAGGGGCTATAGCCCATGTTCAAAAATGATGAAAAATGAGGATATTTTTTTTTCAAAAATTCAAAAAACAATAGGCTATAACCCATGTTTTTTGAAATTTTGAATTTTCTTCAAATCCTCAAAAATGATGAAAAACGGCGTGCTATAGTATGCCGTACAGTAGGGGCTATAGCCCATGTTCAAAAATGATGAAAAATGAGGATAACGTTTTTTTCAAAAATTCAAAAAACGATGGGCTATAACCCATGTTTTTTGAAATTTTGAATTTTCTTCAAATCCTCAAAAATGATGAAAAACGGCGTGCTATAGTATGCCGTACGGTAGGGGCTATAGCCCATGTTCAAAAATGATGAAAAATGAGGATAACATTTTTTTAAAAAATTCAAAAAACGATGGGTTATAACCCATGTTTTTTGAAATTTTGAATTTTCTTCAAATCCTCAAAAATGATGAAAAACGGCGTGCTATAGTATGCCGTACGGTAGGGGCTATAGCCCATGTTCAAAAATGATAAAAAATGAGGATAACATTTTTTTCAAAAATTCAAAAAACGATGGGCTATAACCCATGTTTTTTGAAATTTTGAATTTTCCTCAAAAATGATGAAAAACGGCGTGCTATAGTATGCCGTACGGTAGGGGCTATAGCCCATGTTCAAAAATGATGAAAAATGAGGATAACATTTTTTTCAAAAATTCAAAAAACGATGGGTTATAACCCATGTTTTTTGAAATTTTGAATTTTCTTCAAATCCTCAAAAATGATGAAAAACGGCGTGCTATAGTATGCCGTACGGTAGGGGCTATAGCCCATGTTCAAAAATGATGAAAAATGAGGATAACATTTTTTTCAAAAATTCAAAAAACGATGGGCTATAACCCATGTTTTTTGAAATTTTGAATTTTCTTCAAATCCTCAAAAATGATGAAAAACGGCGTGCTATAGTATGCCGTACGGTAGGGGCTATAGCCCATGTTCAAAAATGATGAAAAATGAGGATAACATTTTTTTCAAAAATTCAAAAAACGATGGGCTATAACCCATGTTTTTTGAAATTTTGAATTTTCTTCAAATCCTCAAAAATGATGAAAAACGGCGTGCTATAGTATGCCGTACGGTAGGGGCTATAGCCCATGTTCAAAAATGATGAAAAATGAGGATAACATTTTTTTCAAAAATTCAAAAAACGATGGGCTATAACCCATGTTTTTTGAAATTTTGAATTTTCCTCAAAAATGATGAAAAACGGCGTGCTATAGTATGCCGTACGGTAGGGGCTATAGCCCATGTTCAAAAATGATGAAAAATGAGGATATTTTTTTTTCAAAAATTCAAAAAACGATAGGCTATAACCCATGTTTTTTGAAATTTTGAATTTTCTTCAAATCCTCAAAAATGATGAAAAACGGCGTGCTATAGTATGCCGTACAGTAGGGGCTATAGCCCATGTTCAAAAATGATGAAAAATGAGGATAACGTTTTTTTCAAAAATTCAAAAAACGATGGGCTATAACCCATGTTTTTTGAAATTTTGAATTTTCTTCAAATCCTCAAAAATGATGAAAAACGGCGTGCTATAGTATGCCGTACGGTAGGGGCTATAGCCCATGTTCAAAAATGATGAAAAATGAGGATAACATTTTTTTCAAAAATTCAAAAAACGATGGGTTATAACCCATGTTTTTTGAAATTTTGAATTTTCTTCAAATCCTCAAAAATGATGAAAAACGGCGTGCTATAGTATGCCGTACGGTAGGGGCTATAGCCCATGTTCAAAAATGATAAAAAATGAGGATAACATTTTTTTCAAAAATTCAAAAAACGATGGGCTATAACCCATGTTTTTTGAAATTTTGAATTTTCCTCAAAAATGATGAAAAACGGCGTGCTATAGTATGCCGTACGGTAGGGGCTATAGCCCATGTTCAAAAATGATGAAAAATGAGGATATTTTTTTTTTCAAAAATTCAAAAAACGATAGGCTATAACCCATGTTTTTTGAAATTTTGAATTTTCTTCAAATCCTCAAAAATGATGAAAAACGGCGTGCTATAGTATGCCGTACGGTAGGGGCTATAGCCCATGTTCAAAAATGATGAAAAATGAGGATAACATTTTTTTCAAAAATTCAAAAAACGATGGGCTATAACCCATGTTTTTTGAAATTTTGAATTTTCCTCAAAAATGATGAAAAACGGCGTGCTATAGTATGCCGTACGGTAGGGGCTATAGCCCATGTTCAAAAATGATGAAAAATGAGGATATTTTTTTTTCAAAAATTCAAAAAACGATGGGCTATAACCCATGTTTTTTGAAATTTTAAATTTTCTTCAAATCCTCAAAAATGATGAAAAACGGCGTGCTATAGTATGCCGTACGGTAGGGGCTATAAACCCATGTTCAAAAATGATGAAAAATGAGGATAACATTTTTTTCAAAAATTCAAAAAACGATGGGCTATAACCCATGTTTTTTGAAATTTTGAATTTTCTTCAAATCCTCAAAACTGATGAAAAACGGCGTGCTATAGTATGCCGTACGGTAGGGGCTATAAACCCATGTTCAAAAATGATGAAAAATGAGGATAACATTTTTTTCAAAAATTCAAAAAACGATGGGCTATAACCCATGTTTTTTGAAATTTTGAATTTTCTTCAAATCCTCAAAACTGATGAAAAACGGCGTGCTATAGTATGCCGTACGGTAGGGGCTATAGCCCATGTTCAAAAATGATGAAAAATGAGGATAACATTTTTTTCAAAAATTCAAAAAACGATGGGCTATAACCCATGTTTTTTGAAATTTTGAATTTTCTTCAAATCCTAAAAAATGATGAAAAACGGCGTGCTATAGTATGCCGTACGGTAGGGGCTATAGCCCATGTTCAAAAATGATGAAAAATGAGGATAACATTTTTTTCAAAAATTCAAAAAACGATGGGCTATAACCCATGTTTTTTGAAATTTTGAATTTTCCTCAAAAATGATGAAAAACGGCGTGCTATAGTATGCCGTACGGTAGGGGCTATAGCCCATGTTCAAAAATGATGAAAAATGAGGATATTTTTTTTTCAAAAATTCAAAAAACGATGGGCTATAACCCATGTTTTTTGAAATTTTAAATTTTCTTCAAATCCTCAAAAATGATGAAAAACGGCGTGCTATAGTATGCCGTACGGTAGGGGCTATAAACCCATGTTCAAAAATGATGAAAAATGAGGATAACATTTTTTTCAAAAATTCAAAAAACGATGGGCTATAACCCATGTTTTTTGAAATTTTGAATTTTCTTCAAATCCTCAAAACTGATGAAAAACGGCGTGCTATAGTATGCCGTACGGTAGGGGCTATAGCCCATGTTCAAAAATGATGAAAAATGAGGATAACATTTTTTTCAAAAATTCAAAAAACGATGGGCTATAACCCATGTTTTTTGAAATTTTGAATTTTCTTCAAATCCTAAAAAATGATGAAAAACGGCGTGCTATAGTATGCCGTACGGTAGGGGCTATAGCCCATGTTCAAAAATGATGAAAAATGAGGATAACATTTTTTTCAAAAATTCAAAAAACGATGGGCTATAACCCATGTTTTTTGAAATTTTGAATTTTCTTCAAATCCTCAAAAATGATGAAAAACGGCGTGCTATAGTATGCCGTACGGTAGGGGCTATAGCCCATGTTCAAAAATGATGAAAAATGAGGATAACATTTTTTTCAAAAATTCAAAAAACGATGGGCTATAACCCATGTTTTTTGAAATTTTGAATTTTCTTCAATTCCTAAAAAATGATGAAAAACGGCGTGCTATAGTATGCCGTACGGTAGGGGCTATAGCCCATGTTCAAAAATGATGAAAAATGAGGATAACAATTTTTTCAAAAATTCAAAAAACGATGGGCTATAACCCATGTTTTTTGAAATTTTGAAATTTCTTCAAATCCTCAAAAATGATGAAAAACGGCGTGCTATAGTATGCCGTACGGTAGGGGCTATAGCCCATGTTCAAAAATGATGAAAAATGAGGATAACATTTTTTTCAAAAATTCAAAAAACGATGGGCTATAACCCATGTTTTTTGAAATTTTGAATTTTCTTCAAATCCTCAAAAATGATGAAAAACGGCGTGCTATAGTATGCCGTACGATATGGGCTATAGCCCATGGTCCAAAATGATGAGAAACGAGGCTAACCTTTTTTTTCAAAATTTCAAAAAACATGGGATATAACCCATCGTTTTTTTATTTTTTCATTTTTTTCAAATCCTCCAAAATGATGAAAAACGGCGTGCTATAGTATGCCGTACGATATGGGCTATAGCCCATGGTCCAAAATGATGAGAAACGAGGCAATTTTTTTTTCAAAATTTCAAAAAACATGGGCTATAACCCATCGTTTTTGTCATTTCGTCATTTTTTTCAAATCCTCCAAAATGATGAAAAACGGCGTGCTATAGTATGCCGTACGATATGGGCCAAAATGATGAGAAACGAGGCTAACTTTTTTTTTCAAAATTTCAAAAAACATGGGCTATAACCCATCGTTTTTGTCATTTCGTCATTTTTTTCAAATCCTCAAAAATGATGAAAAACGGCGCGCTATAGTATGCCGTACGATATGGGCTATAGCCCATGGTCCAAAATGATGAGAAACGAGGATAACTTTTTTTTTCAAAATTTCAAAAAACATGGGCTATAACCCATCGTTTTTGTCATTTCGTCATTTTTTTCAAATCTTCAAAAATGATGAAAAACTGCGCGCTATAGTATGCCGTACGATATGGGCTAGATACTGGTGATACTTCGACGGGGCGACAGCAGACGGCTGACAAATCCGATTTGCTTGTCAGAGCCTTAGGACCATCTGTCCACACTGTTATGCCCCCCTCACCTGGTCCTTGGTGAGTTTGACCTCCATGGCCTGGCACTCTGCGTTGACCACACTCCTCACCTCCCTGGGACTCAGTGGGTCCAGGTGCAGGGTGGGCCACAACCTGGGCAGGCACACACACACAACCATTTACAATTAAAGACGGATTTATACTTTGTCTTATGGCGGTATCGCGCATCTAAAATCGCCGTTCAATAACCTCACAACACGCACAAGTTGTGAGATTGTAGATTAGCCATTGTGAGCATGTGATACCGACATGCAACGGAGCATTAATTGACTAACTACGCGCCCACTAATGGCACGCATATACCATACACGTCCCGTACTTTATTACATGAAAGCAGTGCTTTTTCCCACAGATGAAGAATAAATAAAGGCTCGTCTGTTGTTGTTTTTTTCCGAACCCAGCGCTTTGTTGAAGTTAACAATTACAAAAGTAAAGACTGCAACTCAAGGGGCTTATCCTTTAGTGAAATGTTTTAATACATTTCAAAATGAAATAAAAGCAATAACACAGCATACCTGCTCTGCTGTACGGTGAAATATAGTCACTGTAGGGTCAACATATCTCACAGTATAGTACCCGCTCTTGTACTGTACGTTATTGCTTGTTCAGAAAGGTATTTAGATATGGAAGCATTGGAACAGATAACAGGATACACATGCTGGATGCGATTGCACGTAGCTTCATTGACAACAACTGAATATTTGATGATTGATACGTGGTCTATTTTCTGATGTGTCTCACCTCCAGGCCTGAGGACATGTTTCCACATTGACAGACACCACCACTCTCACGTTGACGGGCAGAGGGTCAATCAGCCACTTCATGTGCCTTTCAGCTTGCTGGAAGCAAAAGAGAAAAGCCTTGTGAATGTCTGCTTCATGTGACTGTTTGACACAGTGGTTCTCAACCTGTGGGTCGGCCTGGGGGTCCCCACATGATTTTTGGGGGGGTCAGATCATTGTCAATAAAATGATGAGAAACGAGGATAACTTCTTTTTTTTCAAAATTTCAAAAAACAAGGGCTATAACCCATCGTTTTTGTCATTTCGTCATTTTTTTCAAATCCTCAAAAATGATGAAAAACTGCGCGCTATAGTATGCCGTACGATATGGGCTATAGCCCATGGTCCAAAATGATGAGAAACGAGGATAACTTTTTTTTTCAAAATTTCAAAAAACATGGGCTATAACCCATCGTTTTTGTCATTTCGTCATTTTTTTCAAATCTTAAAAAATGATGAAAAACTGCGCGCTATAGTATGCCGTACGATATGGGCTATAGCCCACGGTCCAAAATGATGAGAAACTAGGCTAACTTATTTTTTCAAAATTTCAAAAAACATGGGCTATAACCCATCGTTTTCGTCATTTCGTCATTTTTTTCAAATCCTCAAAAATGATGAAAAACTGCGCGCTATAGTATGCCGTACGATATGGGCTATAGCCCACGGTCCAAAATGATGAGAAACGAGGCTAACTTTTTTTTTCAAAATTTCATAAACATGGGCTATAACCCATCGTTTTTGTCATTTTTTCATTTTTTTCAAATCCTCAAAAATGATGAAAAACGGCGCGCTATAGTATGCCGTACGATATGGGCTATAGCCCACGGTCCAAAATGATGAGAAACGAGGATAACTTTTTTTTTCAAAATTTCAAAAAACATGGGCTATAACCCATCGTTTTTGTCATTTCGTCATTTTTTTCAAATCTTAAAAAATGATGAAAAACTGCGCGCTATAGTATGCCGTACGATATGGGCTATAGCCCACGGTCAAAAATGATGAGAAACTAGGCTAACTTTCTTTTTCAAAATTTCAAAAAACATGGGCTATAACCCATCGTTTTTGTCATTTTGTCATTTTTTTCAAATCCTCAAAAATGATGAAAAACTGCGCGCTATAGTATGCCGTACGATATGGGCTATAGCCCACGGTCCAAAATGATGAGAAACGAGGCTAACTTTTTTTTTCAAAATTTCAAAAAACATGGGCTATAACCCATCGTTTTTGTCATTTTTTCATTTTTTTCAAATCCTCAAAAATGATGAAAAACGGCGCGCTATAGTATGCCGTACGATATGGGCTATAGCCCATGGTCCAAAATGATGAGAAACGAGGATAACTTTTTTTTTCAAAATTTCAAAAAACATGGGCTATAACCCATCGTTTTTGTCATTTCGTCATTTTTTTCAAATCTTCAAAAATGATGAAAAACTGCGCGCTATAGTATGCCGTACGATATGGGCTATAGCCCACGGTCCAAAATGATGAGAAACGAGGCTAACTTTTTTTTTCAAAATTTCAAAAAACATGGGCTATAACCCATCGTTTTTGTCATTTCGTCATTTTTTTCAAATCCTCAAAAATGATGAAAAACTGCGCGCTATAGTATGCCGTACGATATGGGCTATAGCCCACGGTCCAAAATGATGAGAAACGAGGCTAACTTTTTTTTTCAAAATTTCAAAAAACATGGGCTATAACCCATCGTTTTTGTCATTTTTTCCAAATCCTCAAAAATGATGAAAAACGGCGCGCTATAGTATGCCGTACGATATGGGCTATAGCCCACGGTCCAAAATGATGAGAAACGAGGCTAACTTTTTTTTTCAAAATTTCAAAAAACATGGGCTATAACCCATCGTTTTTGTCATTTCGTCATTTTTTTCAAATCCTCAAAAAAGATGAAAAACGGCGCGCTATAGTAGCCGTACGATATGGGCTATAGCCCATGGTCCAAAATGATGAGAAACGAGGCTAACTTTTTTTTTCAAAATTTCAAAAAACATGGGCTATAACCCATCGTTTTTGTCATTTCGTCATTTTTTTCAAATCTTCAAAAATGATGAAAAACTGCGCGCTATAGTATGCCGTACGATATGGGCTATAGCCCACGGTCCAAAATGATGAGAAACGAGGCTAACTTTTCTTTCAAAATTTCAAAAAACATGGGCTATAACCCATCGTTTTTGTCATTTCGTAATTTTTTTCAAATCTTCAAAAATGATGAAAAACTGCGCGCTATAGTATGCCGTACGATATGGGCTATAGCCATTTTACATTTCAACAGTAAAGTAATATATAAAGAAGAGAAACACAAAAGCACAAAAATAACATTTTCGAATTACCGGTATTTGATTTGATTTTTTTAAACTTACTCTTGTCGAACTCCGACATTTCATTAACAAAAAACAGTGTTCAATCTGCAAGGATCCATTTGGTTACATGTGCGTGCGTGTGTGCGTGTGTGTGTGTGTGTGTGCACGCTTCGATAACCAGTGTTGGACCTGTAAGGGTCCATTTGGTTACATGTGTTACACTCTCAGACTTACAGACATGGACCAAATGGTCCATTTGGTTACACTAGACCTGTACGTGCCCGTCGGCCACCATATATACTCTCAGAGTTACAGACCTGTAATGTGTTACACTCTCAGAGTTACATTTGGTTCGCGTGTGCATGCGCGTGTGTAGGTGCATGTGTGCGTGCGTGTGTGTACGCTTCAATGACCACTGTTGGACCCCATGGGGATCAGGGACCTCTGGGAGCCACCCATAATCAAAACGGTCACAGCAAACTCTGTTGCATCACAACTGGTGGCCAACAGTCGTAACGAACACCGCCGCCGACCCACAGGAGAATACCATCGCACAGTGATATCAGACCAACCACAATCAGCCTAACCTGACGCTGCCAGATGAGGGCGGTATTGCGGAAACATATTCCCCAACACAACACTCATCTGGGATCTCTGACGGAGTTGAGCCCTGAGTCAGATCTGCTTCGTACCGAACCAATCAGCGTGAGCTAAAGGCGGGATGCGGATGTGACGGTATATAGACACGTCGATATGATTGGTTGTGTTTGCACGCCCACACGGTGATAGACAGACGCTCCCATCCAATCATCTACCATGTATCTTGAAAAAAAGGAACAGCCCCGTCATCGAATTTGCTTCCGCGATCCCAGATCCAAATAAGCTGTGAAACAAATTTGTGTAGCAAGCTTTTTGGATCTGGCAGCGTCAGGTTACAATCAGCCAGCCCTCAAACCAAACCCTTCGACCTAGAATAACTCGAAACTGCAATGGGAAAGTTGAAACCCGGAAAAGCAGCAGCGATTGATGACATACTGGCAGAAATGATACAGCACCTGGGACCTAACACAAAGACCTGGCTTGTGGGGATGCTGAACACATGCATGGCACAGAAAACCATCCCTTCTGTCTGGAAAAAGGCCAAAGTGGTTGCAATCCACAAACCTGGCAAAGACCCATCATCCCCAAAGAGCTACCGACCCATGTCCCTCCTCTGCATCACCTACAAGCTTTATGAGAGGCTGCTACTCCAACGCCTCATGCCACTCAGACATTGTGGCATTAATCATTGCTATAGAGTGTGTGTCCAGTAAGTGTTAAATAACTATAGGCCTATTGTGACAGTAATCATTGCTATAGACTCTAATCATTGCTATATAGTAACAGGAATATTCCTGCAACGAGTTTTTAATTTACTGGCAGGATTTATTGGTTCATCCAGACCGTGAAAACTGTAATCAAAACATATACACAAATACAATAATCACTAGTCAAAATAATAAACAAACACATACAGTAATCTCTCAACATTGCCTTGATAATGTCGTCACTTTCAATTACTGTATAAACAAATTAACCTTGGTTACATAATCCACATTAAACACAAAGACCACATCTGACAAACTACAGCCCAACATATAATTGACTGCAGCAAATACATTTGTTAGCCCTTAGCTGTTTAACAACATCCAACAACCACTATAGTTCCACACTCACTCCAGAGGGCCACTATATTTCCACACTCACTCCAGAGGGCCACTATATTTCCACACTCACTCCAGAGGGCCACTATATTTCCAGACTCACTCCAGAGGGCCACTATATTTCCACACTCACTCCAGAGGGCCACTATAGTTCCACACTCACTCCAGAGGGCCACTATATTTCCACACTCACTCCAGAGGGCCACTATATTTCCACACTCACTCCAGAGGGCCACTATAGTTCCACACTCACTCCAGAGGGCCACTATAGTTCCATACTCACTCCAGAGGGCCACTATATTTCCATACTCACTCCAGAGGGCCACTATATTTCCATACTCACTCCAGAGGGCCACTATATTTCCACACTCACTCCAGAGGACCACTATATTATATTTCCACACTCACTCCAGAGGACCACTATATTATATTTCCACACTCACTCCAGAGGACCACTATATTATATTTCCACACTCACTCCAGAGGACCACTATATTATATTTCCACACTCACTCCAGAGGACCACTATATTATATTTCCATACTCACTCCAGAGGGCCACTATAGTTCCATACTCACTCCAGAGGACCACTATATTATATTTCCATACTCACTCCAGAGGACCACTATATTATATTTCCACACTCACTCCAGAGGGCCATATTGCATGTATTACTGTCATGGCAAAAAAAAAGAGCCGATCTTAGATCAGCTATTTTGGCTATATTTGAATTGAAATCCTGAAAAACATTGGCAATGTTTTTTTTATTGGAATCCTGAAAAATATCATCTATGAAAAGGCAACACAATGAGCAGAAAATGAACCATGTAACAACACATTGAGCAGGGATCACCGCAGGGAGTTGAACCCCGTTCTGGTAAACCAGAAGTACCACAACCAGTGCCTTAGTTTTAGTTTTATAATTTACAGGTCCAACTCCAGCAGCGCCAACGACGCCTTTATCGTCTTTTTCAAACGGGTTTAACATTGAAAAAAAAAAAAAAAAAAAAAGGTATTTTTTTTTTTTTTTTTTAACAAAAAAATTAAAATAAAAATAAAATAAAAAAATGTATAGTCCTTGGCAGACATTGAGTTTTAATGGGTAAAAATGGCCTGTCTTGGTTTAAAGCCCACTCACCACGACAAGGTGCAGGCCGGGAGTGGGGACCCCTCCCCTCACCCCAAACAGGGGGAGGGGAGGGGTTGGGGGGGATTGGGGGGGTAGCAGAACACAGCACAGAACAGAACAGCACTGATCGACAGTAACAGTAAAAGGAGACAGGTGGTGATCATGTGATCGACAGTAACAGTAAAAGGAGACAGGTGGTGATAATGTGATCGACAGTAACAGTAAAAGGAGACAGGTGGTGATCATGTGATCGACAGTAACAGTAAAAGGAGACAGGTGGTGATCATGTGATCGACAGTAACAGTAAAAGGAGACAGGTGGTGATCATGTGATCGACAGTAACAGTAAAAGGAGACAGGTGGTGATCATGTGATCGACAGTAACAGTAAAAGGAGACAGGTGGTGATCATGTGATCGACAGTAACAGTAAAAGGAGACATGTGGTGATCATGTGATCGACAGTAACAGTAAAAGGAGACAGGTGGTGATCATGTGATCGACAGTAACAGTAAAAGGAGACAGGTGGTGATCATGTGATCGACAGTAACAGTAAAAGGAGACAGGTGGTGATCATGTGATCGACAGTAACAGTAAAAGGAGACAGGTGGTGATCATGTGATCGACAGTAACAGTAAAAGGAGACAGGTGGTGATCATGTGATCGACAGTAACAGTAAAAGGAGACAGGTGGTGATCATGTGATCGACAGTAACAGTAAAAGGAGACAGGTGGTGATCATGTGATCGACAGTAACATTAAAAGGAGACAGGTGGTGATCATGTGATCGACAGTAACAGTAAAAGGAGACAGGTGGTGATCATGTGATCGACAGTAACAGTAAAAGGAGACAGGTGGTGATCATGTGATCGACAGTAACAGTAAAAGGAGACAGGTGGTGATCATGTGATCGACAGTAAAAGGAGACAGGTGGAAACATATGGAAAGGAAAGGAGTGGCGTTTTGCATTTCTTTCACCATGTAGTAAATGTTGCATTTGCGGCCTGGAAAAGGGCAGTTGTTTTACAGACGGGTAAAAGGGCAGGGGCTGAAGCCCCCTTTGATGTCTAGATACTGTGTTTACACGTCCCTGGTGATATTGATTTGTGGTATTATTTTTTAAGTTATGTTGATGAATTGAATACATATAGGATCACAATGGAAGCAAGTCCACTATGACTTGCTTGTATGAATCCTTTTAGAATTTAGACCAACTGTATGAGTGTACTCGTTCATCACACCTCTGTGAAGTGAGGGGCGCTAATATATTAAAGTCTAACTCATGTTGATTATAGGTGACGTAATGGTGATGTCAAACAAACGGTGACAAAACAAACATTAAATTATCTTTATTGTTAATGGCATTTAATGTTTGTGTTTAGGGGACAAGATGACGCAAATCTTCCCTTCATTGTCGATGGCCTTTTTAAAACAAACATTGAACCAAAAACAAACATTAAACCTGTATATATAAGAGAGAAAAAAGTGAATGAAAAACACTAAACTGAAACGAGCAAACAAAGTGGAATTGAGAAATTAACTGAAACTGAACTGAACATACTTACATTGTATAACCACCAGAGGGTAGTGTGGGGCTATTTTTTTTTAGAATTAAGTGAGAGTTTTTGTTGTGTTTTTTTGTTCAGAACTTTATGGAGTTACTTACAAATGTAACTCCATATAAATAGACCTTCATATTAGTCGTTTTGTTTTCAAATGTTGGTGAGGATCTGAGAGGTTTCAGGTCTCACAGTTTGGGCGACAAGGAGTCAGTTTGGAGAGAGAGAGAGCCTACATTAGCGTTATGAAGACTAGGCCGGGCACACGGACATATCATTATCACCCCTCAAATCTATCTTCCCGATAGTAGCCCAACCCCTAGCTCTGGTCCATAGCCTTCTACTGCTTCCATTCTGCCCTGCAGTATAAGGCTATGGGACTTTCAGTTTTAAATCTCAAATCGAAATCAAATCAGACCAGCCTCTCCTCTTTGGTGGAAATCTCACGAACGTTTGACCTATACTCACCAATACAAAGACGGGTTGTGTCATTCGAAAGCCTAACTTTCCTTAGTGGACGCACTCTGAGTCCCCCCCCCCCCCCCCACCACCCCTGCCAGAAAGGGATTTTTTTTTTCACCTGGAGGAAAAATATTCTCTATGAGGCAGTTCTCTGGGCAATATCGGTAGAGGGCGCAGCGGAGTAACTAAAAGTATTTTTTTCCCGGTGGAAACAAAATCCCCTTTTGGCCAAAAAGTACAGTTTCTACGTGTGGTGGTGGGGGGGGGGGGGGGGCTCAGAGTACGTCCACTAAGGAAAGTAGGCTTTCTAATGAACACAACCCCTCTTTGTATTGGAGATGGCCTCAGTTTCCCCACAACAACACAACAACCTTGGACTCACAACGCCACACTATAACCTCCTCAAAATGATTACTGTGAAAATCGGCCTAATCTTGCATCTGAGTTGGTTTAAATTGTATTTGCTAAAAGGTTAGATTTTTTTTTTCTTCCGTCGCCATGCATTGAAAACCCTGACTCGTTGAATGTCCGTCCCAACTTCTGATTCCAATGTTGATCAGTTATGATTGAATGTGCATGCATGTACATTATTAAGACATAATTATTATCAATTGTGTTCAGTTACAGTATAGTTACACTCGGTCTGGCTTTTCTGAGTTTCAGTTCAGTCCAGAAGTTATAGACCATAGCACTGTTTTAGCCACAACATGACGCTGAATCATGTAGTCAGTGGCCGCGGTCCTAGAAAGATGACAGCAGGACAGGAGATGTGCATTTAAATGTGTGTGTGTGTGTGTGTGTGTGTGTGTGCATGTACCTGTCATATGGATCAGCCACTGGCCGGTAGCGCGTAGGGTCAGTTTGTCCGTGTCCTCATGTGAGAGGGACCGGTCCGTGTCCTCCTGTGAGAGGGACCGGTCCGTGTCCTCCTGTGAGAGAGAGAGATTCTAAAAATGTCAGTCATTCTTCGATTTTTCAAAAATAGCAGACCTACAAGCTCATAGCGCGCCACTCGGTGGCGCGCTATGAGCTTGTAGATCTGCTATTTTTCAATAGCTAAAGCATAACATGATGCTATCACCAAAATAGGTTCCCGTTCAGAATGGGTTAAAGGAGAATTCCATGCTAGAATGCTTTCTTATCTTTCTTTGTAGTTGTTACGTCCCCACCAAAGAGGTCCAGGTGTTTTTTTGTGCAAAAACTCCTTATTGGCTATTTTCCCTCACCATAAGCCCTCAATGAATCGCATTGCATTGAATGGGAATTGAATGGGGCTATGGGGTGTTGTGCTAATTCGCTTATTTCCATCGAAAGAAGTAGTAAAGTGTGCCGCTTGGGATATTATTTACATTATGAAGAGAGGATATATACAAAGAAATTATAATTTTGAGCGATGGAAATAAGCGAATTAGCACAACACCCCATAGCCCCATTCAATTCAATGCAATTCATTGAGGGCTTACGGTAGGGGAAACAGCCAATAAGGAGCTTTTGCACAAAATAACACCTGGACCTCTTTGGTGGGGACGTAACGACTACAAAGATAGGTAAGAAAGCCTTTTAGTATGGAATTCTCCTTTAACAAGATCTTATTGTGACTATAAATGATAAGTGCAATGGATGATCCATTGGAACACAAGTTCACACCCACGTGCGCACGCACAATGTTATGATGGCAGAGAGATATGCATGTGTTTTACTGTACTTGTATATGGTACAGTAGAGAAGTACGTGGTTCTCAAAGTTCAGAGGTACTTGAGGGAGTCCCAGGGGGTCCCCGAGCTAAATAAGTTTGTAACCAAATGGACCCCTTATGGGTCTGTAACCCTGAGAGAGTGTACAAATGGAATCATTATAAATTTGGGGGTCCCACAGATAGAAATGACATTAAACGGAGGGTCTGTAGACTATAATGCATGTCAAACTGGGGGTCCTGTATATATTTGAACTGTTGCCTAATTAATAAAGTATATATTTGAATTGTTGCCTAATTAATAAAGTACACAATCAACACCACAGCCATCATCAAGAAGGCTCAGCAGAGACTTTACCCCCTTCGGAGGCTCAAGAAGGCGGGCCTCCCCACTCCCCTCCTCACCACCTTCTACAGGGGCACCATAGAGTCGATCCTGACCTACAGCTTCACCTCCTGGTTCGGCAGCCTCAAGGCACAGGAACAACATCAGCTGAATCGGGTGGTGAAGACAGCTGGAAGGATCATTGGTGCCTCTGTTCCCCCCTTGTTGGAGCTCTATAAAGAGCGCTGTGCCAGAAGAGCCACCAGCATCATTGGGGACCCCCATCATCCCTCCCATGGTCTGTTTATGCTCCTACCCTCAGGGAAAAGGTACAGGAGCATTAGGGCAAGGACAACCAGGATGACAAACAGTTTTTTCCCAAGCGCAGTGAGGCTCATAAACGAACTGCGCCCCCTCCCCCCCCTCCCCCGGCAAAATTGAAATGAAGCGTTGGGCTGAACTGGACAAAAAATGCACTTTCAATGCACAACAGCACTTTAACAGTGCTAGTAACGTTTTGTTTTTAAGGATTGCACCATGCCACTTTATTTATTTATAGGCTGTGCGTGGTGTTGGTGACTTTTAACTTGTCCATATGAATTGCATGTCATCATACATACTGGGGTCTCTTTTTTTAAATGTCTGTCTATGTTTGGTTTTAGTTTTTAGCTTGTGTTTTTAAATAGGCTCTATGTTTTATGTTGCACTGCCAATAACTGTGGGGGAACGATATTTCATATTCTTTTGTATGTAAGTACATGGGAAAATGACAAATAAAAATGATTCTGATTCTGATTCTGAAGTATATATTTGAATTGTTGCCTAATTAATAATACCTGATTATGTGAATCACTGTTTTAGATTCTTTAATAATCATGATGTCCTTTTGTCTTACTCCACTGTGGTGGATTTGAGAACTGTGTAACACTGTTTTTAATGATATTTCAGTATTTGATCTAATGACCATGTAGTGTTGGTTCCACCCACTGACCCGTGGGTGTCTATTTAAGTGGGTGGATCACTGACATCTTGACTTTGACCAGATGAAGAGCCTTGGCTCGAAACGTTGTCAATAAAAGTTATCTTTTTGGAGCATACGAGTGTGCGGGTTCCCTTCTCTTTTCAAACTGGGGGTCCTTGACATGAAAATGTTTTGAAGAAGGACTGACGTACCGTATATGTCGATTGAGAAAACTGTCAGGACTTAGAAGGCATTTGTGTAGAATCGTTGTCAGGTCTAAATGGGTTGACTGATCTACAGGGTGCCTCCCATGCGCTACAGCGTAGTCGTTTCACCTGCATGAGAGAGAGAGAGAGAGAGAGAGAGAGAGAGAGAGAGAGAGAGAGAGAGAGACAGAGAGAGAGAGAGAGAGAGAGAGAGACAGAGAGAGAGAGAGAGAGAGAGAGAGAGAGAGAGAGAGAGAGAGAGAGAGACAGAGAGAGAGAGAGACAGAGAGAGACAGAGAGAGAGAGAGAGAGAGAGAGCTGAGGTGTGCATTCTGCTGCATGGTAAGAACAGACTTTTACTTCTACACACTTTATTTAATTGTTTAACCCATTCTGACCTGAGATCAGATTCATACGAGGTTTCCACTGGACACACAATGGTCTGATGAACCCATTCTGACCTGAGATCAGATTCTAAAAATGTCAGTTGTTCGAATTTTCAAAAATAGCAGACCTACAAGCTCATAGCGCGCCACTCGGTGGCGCGCTATGAGCTTGTAGGTCTGCTATTTTTCAATAGCTAAAGCATAACATGATGCTAACACCAAAATGGGTTCCCGTTCAGAATGGGTTAATCTCATGGTCACGTTATCATCATCACAATGCTTTTAAAATTCATTAGATGTTTTTTTTTGGGTCTTTCTGAAATTACACGAAAGCGTTGGTTTTGTGTTTGTTGTTGGTTTCTGTACTTTTTGAAGCAAACACAACAAACACACAGTCTCTGGCAGCTGAATGCATCTCTCAACTTATTGGGAGACATTTACTCCACATCGATCGTTAATTACTCATAGAATTACACTCAGTCAAAACTGAGACTAGAATATGGACTATATCCTGAACCCTTAATTATCCCAAGACTAATTTTTTTTACTATTTTAGAAAAATAAAAAGTACCGTTTATACGTGTGGTGGTGGTGGGGGGGGGGGGGGGGGGGGGGGCTCAGAGTGCTTCCACTAAGGAAAGTAGTCTTTCTAATGACACAACCCGCCTTTGTTTTGGTGAGTAGCAAAAAACGTTCTTTTTATTTACGCTAAAGACAAGAGGCTGGTCTGCATTCATGCGAGCGGCATAAGTTGAGAGTAACATATAGCATTAGAGCTATGGACCAGGGCATTAGAGCTATGGAATCAGAGCTTTAGAGCTATGGACCAGAGCTTTAGAGCTATGGATCAGAGCTTTAGAGCTATGGACCAGAGCTTTAGAGCTATGGACCAGAGCATTAGAGCTATGGACCAGAGCATTAGAGCTATGGAATCGGAGCTTTAGAGCTATGGACCAGAGCTTTAGAGCTATGGATCAGAGCTTTAGAGCTATGGACCAGAGCTTTAGAGCTATGGACCAGAGCATTAGAGCTATGGACCAGAGCATTAGAGCTATGGACCAGAGCATTAGAGCTATGGACCAGAGCATTAGAGCTATGGAACAGAGCATTAGAGCTATGGACCAGAGCATTAGAGCTATGGACCATAGCATTAGAGCTATGGACCAGAGCATTAGAGCTATGGACCAGAGCATTAGAGCTATGGACCAGAGCATTAGAGCTATGGACCAGAGCATTAGAGCTATGGACCAGAGCTAGTGAGAGTATAAAAGCCTACTGTTCGTGTTGTTGTTGTTGTTATTGGAGCTCAGTGACATATCTCATGAAGGGAAGTGATTTGTTTGTTGACAGACGGCCTGTCAACCTGTCATTGTGTGACAAGCAGAAGTCCACCGAGGGAACAGTAACTTGAGGAGGAAGAACTTTCATAGTTTTTTTACAATTACTTATTAATTACAGATTCTCTTGTTCTTATACTGTACTTAACCCATTTTTGGGGCGGGATTCCCCTTTTGGTGTTAGCACTATGTTATGCTTTGGCTATTGAGAAATAGCAGATCTACAAGCTCGTAGCGCGGCACTCTGTGCCACGCTACGAGAAAAGTGACATGAAAGTGTTTGAGAACGACTGACGCAAGAAAACAATCAGGATTTAGAAGACATTTGCATAATCGTTCCCAGGTCAGAATGGGTTAATTAACTAGCAGTGTCCTCCGAGAGGGGGGGGTCTATACGCCCCCGACCTTTTGTCCCTCCACACCAGTGGAGTATAGAGTGGCTGGATGGTAACCGCAAGGTTGCCAGTTCGAACCCTGTGGACAAAACCCCCAGAGTTAGTGTCAAAGTGTCCTTGAGCAAGACACTGAACCCCTAATTGCTCCCGATGTGCTGGTCGGTGCCTTGCATGGTTTCCTCCGCCATCGGTGTGTGAATGGGTGAATGTAATGCACAATCTCTGTAAAGCGCCTTGGATAAAGGCGCTATATATAAATGCACCATTTACCATCTAAGTCTACATAAAGTGCTATATCTAAGGGGCTAGGCTATAGGGCACATGCTACGGGCCGTGATGGAGTCTGAAGAGGTGGGTTTTCAGACGACTTATCTGGGTGAACGTGCAATACATGCACACAACAACAAAAAAGGAACCATTCAGCAGAATAATGTTACCTCACACGCTGTGTCAACCACAGCCTGTTCCTATAACGCGCATAATGTGTTTGAACCACAGACAGCCATAACACCACGACGTTCCTAACATCACCAACTAGGTCAGTCCGTTTAGCTGAGGTTAGGTGACCTCATTCAGAGCAGACTTCCTCCAGAACACCACGCCTGCCTGCCTCCTCCTCCTCCTCCTCCTCCACCTCCTCCACCTCCTCCTCCTCCTCCTCCTCCTCCTCCTCCTCCTCCTCCTCCTCCTCCTCCTCCTCCACCTCCACCTCCTCCTCCTCCTCCTCCTCCTCCTCCTCCACCTCCTCAGTGTTGTTTTTGGCAGAACATTTTGATTTTTAGTTCTAGTCATAATTACAAGTCTCTTGAATAGTCTTCATTTAGTTTTAGTCACATTTCAGTCACCTGGAATGGTTTTAGTGTTAAGTCTAACTTTAGTTGACTAAATATCGTAAGATTTTAAATCGACTAAATCTACAGTTGAATTAGTCGGACTAAAATGGGCCTTGATGGCATCTTGCTGAAAATAGCCGATCTACAAGCTCACAACGCGTTGCGTTGTGAGCTTGTTCTCTGCAGTATTTACAGTGTGTATGTATGTGTGCGTGTGTATCGTGCGTCGTGTGTATCGTGTGCGTGTTTGTCACAGATTGAGGAACTCCGTCGCTATAGCAACACGTACCTTTGTTAGTTCAGCACACCTGACAGGAAGAACCTGCAGCTACCGCAGGGGGTCTCAACCTGTGGCTCGGGACCGCCAGCGGGGTCCCCAGGGGGGGAGGAGGGGGGTCCCCAGATGATGACAGTGAAGAGATAATTGAAGGACTTTTCCGACCTTTTTAAATACCAAAGAAAAAAAGAAAGGACAAAGAAAAGACCATTACTAACATCAAAAGTAATGAAGAAACATTGGCCAAATTGTCAAATACTACCTTCACTGTATACCTTTTAGAAAATGTTTGACACTATAAAAACAACAACACGGAAACGATTGTGCAAAAAAAAAGAAAACTATTTCCATGATCTCAAATCAACGACAGGCGATTCTACTGTATGTAATAAAGGGCCTTTCTGTGTGGAGTTTGCATGTTCTCCCCGTGTCCCCTAGGGTAGGTACCCTCACATGTTCTCCCCGTGTCCCCTATAGGGTAGGTATACCCTCACATGTTCTCCCCGTGTCCCCTAGGGTAGATACCCTCACATGTTCTCCCCGTGTCCCCTAGGGTAGATACCCTCACATGTTCTCCCCGTGTCCCCTATAGGGTAGGTACCCTCACATGTTCTCCCCGTGTCCCCTAGGGTAGATACCCTCACATGTTCTCCCCGTGTCCCCTAGGGTAGATACCCTCACATGTTCTCCCCGTGTCCCCTATAGGGTAGGTACCCTCACATGTTCTCCCCGTGTCCCCTAGGGTAGGTACCTTCACATGTTCTCCCCGTGTCCCCTAGGGTAGGTACCCTCACATGTTCTCCCCGTGTCCCCTATAGGGTAGGTACCCTCACATGTTCTCCCCGTGTCCCCTATAGGGTAGGTACCCTCACATGTTCTCCCCGTGTCCCCTATAGGGTAGGTACCCTCACATGTTCTCCCCGTGTCCCCTATAGGGTAGGTACCCTCACATGTTCTCCCCGTGTCCCCTATAGGGTAGGTACCCTCACAAAAAACATGCAGTAATCTTGGTCTCTAAACTGCCTCCCCCTGGCCAGCCGGGGCGCCTGATGGAGGGGAAAGGAACTGGTCGGAATAACGTGTTCCTTCCACGCGCTACGTCCAACCAGGGAAACTCCCCCCTGTCAGGTGTAAAGGAGCAACTTGGACACTCAGGCATGAAGGAAGCATGAGTTCAAGTCCGTTGCTCTCCCCTTGTCCCCCATATATGGGGACTAGGTTGGTCTCCCCTTGTCCCCCATATATGGGGACTAGGTTGGTCTCCCCATGTCCCCCATATATGGGGACTAGGTTGGTCTCCCCTTGTCCCCCATATATGGGGACTAGGTTGGTCTCCCCTTGTCCCCCATATATGGGGACTAGGTTGGTATCCCCTTGTACCCCATATATGGGGACTAGGTTGCTCTCCCCTTGTCCCCCTTATATGGGGACTAGGTTGCTCTCCCCATGTCCCCCATATATGGGGACTAGGTTGGTCTCCCCTTGTCCCCCATATATGGGGACTAGGTTGGTCTCCCCTTGTCCCCCATATATGGGGACTAGGTTGGTCTCCCCTTGTCCCCCATATATGGGGACTAGGTTGGTCTCCCCTTGTCCCCCATATATGGGGACTAGGTTGGTCTCCCCTTGTCCCCCATATATGGGGACTAGGTTGGTGGAGGGTGTGTAGAGCCCAGGATCACATTAGATGATTGACACAGGGGTGAAAAATGGGTTACAAAATTGTGGGATAAAAAAATATATAAAAAATAAAATAATGGGCGTTATTCTGTGACCTCACACACACACGCAGGCTCACATGGACTACTCCACGCAGCGAGACGGTGGCTCCGCCCACTACGCCTACGACTACGACACGGAGGAGCCGTGTGAGCTGAGCGCCAGCGAGGGCGTGGAGCGGGCGGTGGGACCCTACGTCCACTCCGTCATCGCTGTCCTGGGCCTGGTCGGCAACGCTCTGGTCATCGTCACCTACACCTTCTACAAGTACGCCACCATTAACCCATTCTGACCTGAGATCAGATTCATACCAGGTTTCCACTGGGACACACACTGGGTCTGATTATAACCCATTCTGACCTGAGATCAGATTCATACCAGGTTTCCACTGGACACACACTGGGTCTGATTATAACCCATTCTGACCTGAGATCAGATTATAAAAAATGTCAGTCGTTCTTCGATTTTTCAAAAATAGCAGACCTACAAGCTCGTAGCGCGCCACTCGGTGGCGCGCTATGAGCTTGTAGATCTGCCATTTTTCAAATAGCTAAAGCATAGCAAAATTCTAACACCAAAAGGGGTCCCCGCCCAAAATGGGTTAACATTGAAAACCCACCTTTTCAGACTCCATCATGGCCCATAGCACTTACCCCACCCCCTTAGATATAGCATTTCTGTAGACTTAGCATTAATTCAGACTTATAGCAGGTTATGTAGACAGCACTATAATTGCATTGTATGTAGTCATAGCACGTCATAGTACATATGTATAGCATAGTATAGTATATCAGGGCTCGAAATAGCGACCATTTTGGTCGCAAATGCGCCTGAATTTTAATCTGTGCGATCTCAAAATATAACTGGGCGCACCAGTGCTACTGCATATAATTACTGTAGTGCGACCAAAACGATCGCGACCGAAAGTGTCGCGGGCCGGTTCCCTCCCGCGAGATGATTTAAACTTGTAGAGCATAAAGATCTGCGCATGTAAAAAAAAAAGTAAGTTCCTAGTCCATTCCTGTCCAGAGTTATGATTGTTTAAAGAAATATCTCCTTGGCTTCTTCTACTTCCTCTAACCTCCCGTCAGTCCGTGGACTGATTGGGTGATCAACATCAGCTGGACCTGAGGTCCTCAGCTGTGAGAGACAACAAAAGGGCTCAATTGAATGGAATGTGTGGAGTCACACACACACATTTATGATGACGTTATGAAAATAACTTCTCATAAATATATACAGTAGGCCTATATATATATATATATATATATATATATATATATATATATTTTTTTTTACTTCAATCAAAAAGCAGGCCTACATAAAACAAAGGGTTTTGTAGCCATTTACAAATTCAGAAATTATAGCAGAGACAGTATTTAGAATTTAATTATATTTTCAACTGGTTTATTGCCACAAAAATAGCATCTCATACCAACTGGCTTGTAGGCCAGTGGTTCCCAAAGTGGGGTCCGGGGATCCCTAGGGGTCCTCGGTTAAACGATAGTTAGGAACCAAATGGACCCTTATGGGTCTGAAACTCTGAGAGTGTACTACATACTATGGGTAAACCAATTTCACTGTACATTTGTACACTCAGTTAAATTAACTTAGATTTTATGGGTCCCAGAGATAGAAATGGGGAACGGTAGCCTAATTCAGGTCAAACTGGGGGTCCTTGAAATGTAAATAACTGAAAATCACTGCTAGAGCCGTAAAAATCTTCTCATATGGGGGTCCCTGGCATATATTTTCAAATGGGGGTCCGTGGGCTAATGAGTGTCAATTTGAGGGTGCTTGACATGAAAAATGTTGGGAACCACTGCTGTAGGCTACAAGTGTAATAATAATGAATGTAAAAAATCGATTACATATTGGTGCTCGTAAAATTTTGGTGGGTGCTCCTAATTTTTTTCTGGTGCTCCTTCATTCTGAATTTGGGAGCACCAGTGCTACCAAGTAAAAAAGTTAATTTCGAGCCCTGTATATGTATGTATAGTTTCATTATATAGATATTCCACTGTTACGTTCTTAGCTTACGCATGTTTCATGATAAATGCTTTTCATGTGATGTATTCCCATGCTTTTTTGTTCTTGCTTAATGTAAATCGCTCTGGATTAAAGGAGAATTCCATACTAAAAGGCTTTCTTACCTTTCTTTGTAGTTGTTACGTCCCCACCAAAGAGGTCCAGGTGTTATTTTGTGCAAAAGCTCCTTATTGGCTGTTTCCCCTACCATAAGCCCTAAATGAATTGCATTGAATGGGAATTGAATGGGGCTATGGGGTGTTGTGCTAATTCGCTTATTTCCATCGCTCAAAATTATAATTTCTTTGTATATATCCTCTCTTCATAATGTAAATAATATCCCAAGCGGCACACTTTACTACTTCTTTCGATGGAAATAAGCGAACTAGCATAACACCCCCATAGCCCCATTCAATTCCCATTGAATGCAATGCAATTCATTGAGGGCTTATGGTAGGGGAAATAGCCAATAAGGAGTTTTTGCACAAAAAAACACCTGGACCTCTTTGGTGGGGACGTAACAACTACAAAGAAAGGTAAGAAAGATAAGAAAGCATTCTAGCATGGAATTCTCCTTTAAGAACGTCTGATAAATGCCTAAATTGTACATTGTAAACACAATCAGCGCCGGGATTCTTTCAAAATAAGAGCTCTGGGGTGCCGGAAAGACATGGCCCGCTTTTACTCTGAAACGCACACCCCCCGGAAACAATCCGCTAAAAATAAAAACGGGAGAAATAGTTTTGCTTTACTTACTTGCTAGCTTACATTGCTATCGTTTTAACGTATACGACATACGATGCAAAGCGCCTCTCTCTCTCTCTCCAGGCGGTCCAAGTCCATGACAGACGTGTTCCTGCTCAACGTGGCGCTGGCGGACCTGCTGTTCGTGGCGGCGCTGCCGCTCATCATCTACAACGAGGCGCAGGATTGGCCGATGGGCCCGGCGGCCTGTAGGCTGCTGCGTGGCGTATACAGGTGATTGGTCGATGGGCCCCCGCGGCCTGTAGGCTGCTGTGTGGCGATTGGACGATGGGCGTATACAGGTTGTTCTGTGGAAGGGGACGTGCAGAGAAAGAGAGAATCTTGGAGAGGCAGGGTCTGAAATTCCATAACTACACGACACTTTTAGCAAAAAATACAATTAAATACTGTACTGTTCCTTCCTCAGTGTCAACCTGTACTGTACTGTACTGTTCCTTCCTCACAGCGTCAACCTGTACTGTACTGTACTGTTCTTTCCTCACAGCGTCAACCTGTACTGCGGCATGCTGCTGCTAGCTTGCATCAGCGCGGACCGCTACGTGGCCATCGTCCACGCGCGGCGCAGCTTCCGCCTGCGCAGCGTGTTCTACGGCCGCGTGGTGTGCGGCGCCGTGTGGCTGCTGGCGCTGGCGCTGTCCGTCCCCACCGTCTACTACCACGACGCCTACCGGCCGCCTCCATGGCACCTCGCCATGGAGGACGGTGGCGACTTTAACTTCACGTACGTGGGGCTCGAGGACTACGACCTGACGACGACGACGACGACCGCCGCCGGTTCAGCGGCGGGAACCGACGCACTGACGGACGAGGCCGACGAAGTCGGGTAAGTCGTAGATAGCCTGGGAAGCGTTCCTTTTTGGTAGCGGTGTTTAGTTTAGTTTAGTTTAGTCTCACAATAAAAACAGCACAAAAAAGGTGTGCAGGTGAGAAAAGAAACCCACGGAAGGCTTATATGTGGTTCTCACCAAAGTTAATATACAAATAGTAAGACAAAGTAATCAAACATAGGTATGGAAAATCAATAGTGTTGATTTTCGTCGACTAAAACTAAGACGAAAAGTGTTCGTTTGTCGACTACCTTTTTTCACTGACGAAAACTAAATGGACACTAAATGAAAACTAAGCTACGATGACTAAAACTAAGACTAAATATACTGACAATTTTGTAAATGAGACTAAAATGTTAGGAAGGGACTATAGTGGACAAGAGATCCAGTATAAGTCATTTTACACTTGGTTGCTTGCTGAAAATAGCAGATCTACAAGATCACAACGCGTCGTGCGCTGCGGCGCATTGTGAGCTTGTAGATCTGCTATTTTCAGCAAGTGTAAAATAATAAGTCATTACGATGCCATCAAGGCCGCGCCAAAACACATTTTAGTCGACTAAATCAACTCGGTTCTCCCACGTTGAAAGTCCAACACCTCGGACAACCACTAGACCAAAGGGATATCCACAGACACTTTTGAGGCCATCAGGCAGAGGCTCTGAGCCTCTCTGCTACACTATAGCGCCACCATCAGGCTGTGAGCCACTCTGCTACACTATAGTGCCCCCATCAGGCTGTGAGCCGCTCTGCTACACTATAGCGCCACCATCAGGCTGTGAGCCGCTCTGCTACACTATAGCGCCACCATCAGGCTGTGAGCCTCTCTGCTACACTATAGCGCCACCATCAGGCTGTGAGCCACTCTGCTACACTATAGCGCCACCATCAGGCTGTGAGCCACTCTGCTACACTATAGCACCACCATCAGGCTGTGAGCCACTCTGCTACACTATAGCGCCACCATCAGGCTGTGAGCCACTCTGCTACACTATAGCGCCACCATCAGGCTGTGAGCCACTCTGCTACACTATAGCGCCACCATCAGGCTGTGAGCCTCTCTGCTACACTATAGCGCCACCATCAGGCTGTGAGCCACTCTGCTACACTATAGCGCCACCATCAGGCTGTGAGCCACTCTGCTACACTATAGCGCCACCATCAGGCTGTGAGCCGCTCTGCTACACTATAGCGCCACCATCAGGCTGTGAGCCGCTCTGCTGCACTATAGCGCCACCATCAGGCTGTGAGCCACTCTGCTACACTATAGCGCCACCATCAGGCTGTGAGCCGCTCTGCTACACTATAGCGCCACCATCAGGCTGTGAGCCACTCTGCTACACTATAGCGCCACCATCAGGCTGTGAGCCTCTCTGCTACACTATAGCGCCACCATCAGGCTGTGAGCCTCTCTGCTACACTATAGCGCCACCATCAGGCTGTGAGCCACTCTGCTACACTATAGCGCCACCATCAGGCTGTGAGCCACTCTGCTACACTATAGCGCCACCATCAGGCAGAGGCTCTGAGCCGCTCTGCTACCCATACATAACCCTTCTGTGTGCGTACATACACCAGTAAGACGCGCAAACGCGGGAAGCGAACGCAGCTGAGACCCTGCA
This sequence comes from Protomyctophum bolini, assembly GCF_963924005.1. Lineage (NCBI taxonomy): Eukaryota > Metazoa > Chordata > Actinopteri > Myctophiformes > Myctophidae > Protomyctophum > Protomyctophum bolini. Next base: position 38,746,210 of record NC_137880.1, on the reverse strand, counting down.
GATCATATCTGTCTGTCTGTCCCGCTGTTACTGTACATGTGGACCTGGCCCCTTGTGTGCCCATATATGGAGCTAAGTGATTTGTTTGTGATTGATGCAACACACTCCATATTTGGACGTATAGTGGGACAGACAGACACACACACACAGACAGACAGACATGATCTGCTAGGTCTCATAGTAAGTGCTCACTGCGTTTGCAATAAGCCTCTCTGTGTGCGTACATACATACAGTACATACCCTCTCTGCCCCACCAGGTTCGTGTGCGAGTTCCACTTCCAGGACAGGGTGACGGCGGGCCGCATGAAGGTGCTGGTGCCCGGCGCGCAGATGGCCGTGGGCTTCCTGCTCCCCCTGCTGGTGATGGCGGCGTGCTACAGCGGCGTGGCGCTCACGCTGCTGCGCAGCCGCACCGTGCAGCGGCACCGCGCGGTGCGCGTGGTCCTGGCCGTGGTCACCGTGTTCGTGCTGTGCCACCTGCCCTACAACGTGGCGCTGCTGGTGGACACCGCCACCATGTTCCACACGCGGGCCTGCGGCGTGGCCGACAACCTGCAGGTATACCGCACGGTCGGGAAACGTGGATCGATTGAAACGTGTTAGTTCAAGTTCAAGTTTATTGGTCATTTTTAAAATACACACACCTTATACAATGTATTTAGGGTTTTCTTTACTCCTGGGGGGAATTCTTATAGCATGTTATGTAGATAGACAGCACTATAATTGCATTGTATGTAGTCATAGCACGTCATAGTACATATTATGTATAGCATAGTAGTATAGATGTTTACTTTATATGTATTAGTTACTTTCTTGGCTTACGCATGTTTCATGATAAATGCTTTTTATGTGATGTATTCCCATGCTTTTTTGTTCTTGCTTAATGTAAACCGCTCTGGATTAAGAGCGTCTGCTAAATGCCTACATTGTAAATTGTAAGTCGACGGACATCTCTTTGTCATCGCATTAGGGCCGATTCATACTCCTATTTTACAGCTGTTTCGGCGCTGTAGTTCGTCAGAAATTTTCAGTAGCACCGAAGAGACGACTTTAGCACGGTACCCGCCCCCCCGAACCTCAAATGACGTCACATTGTAGGCTCTACAGCGCCGAACCGACTTTTATTGGGCTCTAAAATAGTAGTATGAATCGGCCCTTAGTCGACGAAATCAAAGCCTGGCCTCCTCTCTCTCTCTCTCTCTCTCTACGTGCAGGTGGCCAAGACGGTGACCAGGACGGTGGCGTACCTGCACTGCTGCCTGAACCCCGTGCTGTACGCCTTCGTGGGCGTCAAGTTCCGCAGCCACTTCCGCAAGATCGTGGAGGACCTGTGGTGGTGCCTCATGGGGAAGAGGCACCGGCGCCGGCGCTTCTCCTCCACCAGGGGGGGCCAAACCACCTCCGACTTCTACGTGTCGACGCGGCAATCCGCCGTCGACGGCTCCGGCAGCGACACCGGAACCTCCTTCACCATGTGACCATGGATCTACCCCCCCCCCCCCCCCCCACCCCACCCCAACGGGGTCTTCCACGGGCTATACTTCCGGCCAGGGAAACTCCCCCAGTGTTGTTTTCGTCGACTAAAACTACGTTTTAAAAAATGTTCGTCCACTTTACCTTTTTTCCACTGAAGAAAACTAAATGGAAACTAAATGAAAACTATGCTACGGTGACTAAAACTATAAGACTAAATATACTGACAATTTCGTAAACAAATAAAAAACTAGACTAAAATGTTAGGAAGGGACTAGTGGACAAGAGATCCAGTATAAGTCATTTTACACTTGGTTGCATGCTGAAAATAACAGATCTACAAGCGAGCTTGTAGATCGGCTATTTTCAGCAAGTGTAAAATAAGTCATTATGACGGCAACAAGGCCCGCCAAAATACATTTTAGTCGACTAAATCAACTGTAGATTTAGTTGACTAAAACTAGACTAACACTAATACATTCCATGTTCCAAGTGAAAACTATTCAAGAGACTATGACTAAAACTAAAATGGAAATTTGCAGCCAAAAACACTGAAACTCCCCCGTCAGATGAAAAGAAGCAGCTTGGACTCCTCATGCATAGAAGGAGGCATGAGGTCCAGTCCGCTGCCCTGCCCTACCCCAGAGGAAGGCAGAGGAAGTGTAGCGTTCCAGGATTAGATAATTGGGCACTGGGTGAAAAAACTGGGTTGCAAAATCATGGGATAAAAGTTATTTAAATACAAAAAGATAACCCCTGTTTTAGACGATTCCCAGGGACATTTTATGAGTCCCACTTCAACGACATTAGGAGTCATATTTTGCCTTATTTTTTATTTATTTTTTACAAATTGCAGCATTTAACTCCCATTTATTTTGACATGGTTATGATGTGGGTTATATTCATGTCGGAAACAGAAGAAGAAATGATTATTATAACTAGCTGGGGAAATAAACTAGAATAAAACTGTACAGTACTACAGTATAGTGCATCTCGTGGATGCAGAGATCATTGTTTAATTGCGTCCCTTAAAGATGGAGTGCCACCATTTTTGTATTTTCTTCCAGTATTTCATGTGTCTATGAGGTGACAGTACTTCATTAGACACCCTGGAGTCTACTGTATGTGTCTATGAGGTGACAGTACTTCATTAGACACCCTGGAGTCTACTGTATGTGTCTATGAGGTGACAGTACTTCATTAGACACCCTGGAGTCTACTGTATGTGTCTATGAGGTGACAGTACTTCATTAGACACCCTGGAGTCTACTGTATGTGTCTATGAGGTGACAGTACTTCAGTAGACACCCTGGAGTCTACTGTATGTGTCTATGAGGTGACAGTATACTTCATTAGACACCCTGGAGTCTACTGTATGTGTCTATGAGGTGACAGCACTTCATTAGACACCCTGGAGTCTACTGTATGTGTCTATGAGGTGACAGTACTTCATTAGACACCCTGGAGTCGTTTTTATGTGTATTAACTTTGTTTAGGTTTTCTTCCTGGAGACAGTCAACGGGC
>NC_137880.1:38728212-38738212 GCF_963924005.1 Protomyctophum bolini | reverse complement strand
AGATTGAAATAAACTATTCACACACACACACACACACACACACACACACACACACACACTCTGAAAAAGGAAAAGATCGAAATAAACTATTCACACACACACACACACACACACACACACTCTGAAAAAGGAAAAGATTGAAATAAACTACACACACACACACACACACACACACACCCCTTTCTCCAGCCTCACCTGTTAAAATCATCATCGTATTCAACATCTTCATCTGAGGGAAGAGAATGACATGAAGTTCAGCTATAGAGATATTGTACAACACTGTGGTATTCCATATAAAACTTGAAAACAGTACAGTAGAAATGTAAAAAAAAGTACTTGAGTAAATATGTTTTCTAACATGACGTTTTGACCTGAGAACGATTCAATGTCTGTCTTCTAAATCCTGACAGTTTTCTGAAAAAACCCATGTTTCTGTATGTCAGTGGTTCTCACAGGGTTAAAACCTCATGTTTCTGTATGTCAGTGGTTCTCACAGGGTTAAAACCTCATGTTTCTGTATGTCAGTGGTTCTCACAGGGTTAAAACCTCATGTTTCTATGTGTCAGTGGTTCTCAAACATTTTCATGTCAAGGACCCCCAAGATTATCTGTAATTGGCCGCCGACCCCCCATCTGAAAACATGTTGTTCCAGGGACACCCCCCCCCCCCCCCTCCCCCACAGAAGCAACGATTTGAGTTAAAAACGTTGGCTCTGAAAGAATACATATTCTTCAAAGATATGCGGCACACAAAAATAGCAGATCTACAAGCAGATCTACGTAGCGCGGCACTATGAGCTATATAAAGTGCAACAAAATGCTTAGAACACCAAAAGGGGTTCCCGTTAAATCGTGACAGAGACTGACCTAGACCCAGAGATCCACTGACCCTAAACCCAGAGATCCACTGACCTAAACCCAGAGATCCACTGACCTAAACCCAGAGATCCACTGACCTAAACCCAGAGATCCACTGACCTAAACCCAGAGATCCACTGACCCTAAACCCAGAGATCCACTGACCTAAACCCAGAGATCCACTGACCTAAACCCAGAGATCCACTGACCCTAAACCCAGAGATCCACTGACCTAAACCCAGAGATCCACTGACCTAAACCCAGAGATCCACTGACCCTAAACCCAGAGATCCACTGACCTAAACCACTGACCTAAACCCAGAGATCCACTGACCTAAACCCAGAGATCCACTGACCTAAACCCAGAGATCCACTGACCTAAACCCAGAGATCCACTGACCTAAACCCAGAGATCCACTGACCTAAACCCAGAGATCCACTGACCTAAACCCAGAGATCCACTGACCTAAACCCAGAGATCCACTGACCTAAACCACTGATCTAAACCCAGAGATCCACTGACCTAAACCCAGAGATCCACTGACCTAAACCACTGATCTAAACCCAGAGATCCACTGACCTAAACCCAGAGATCCACTGACCTAAACCCAGAGATCCACTGACCTAAACCACTGACCCTAAACCCAGAGATCCACTGACCTAAACCCAGAGATCCACTGACCTAAACCCAGAGATCCACTTCTCTCCTTCATGACCTTCTGGTCTCTGGTTCCTCGGTCTCTGGAGCTGGACGTTCCTACAGGAAGACATTCAGTGTGGTTACCGTGTTGTTTTCCTCGACTAAAACCATTCAGTGTGGTTACCGTGTTGTTTTCCTCGACTAAAACTATGACGATGAAAGTGTTCGTCGAATGCCTTTTTCTTTCCACTGACCAAAACAATCAACTAAAGCCATGACTAAAACTGTGACTAAATATACTGACAATTTCATCAACAAAAAAAAATAAATAGACTAAAATGTTATGAAGGGACCATAGTGGACGAGAGATCAAGTATAAGTCATTTTACACTTGGTTGCATGCTGAAAATAACAGATCTACAAGCTCGTAGATCGGCTATTTTCAGCAAATGTAAAATCAGTCATTACGAAGTCCCGCCATAATACATGTTAGTCGACCAAATCAACTGTAAAATTAGTCGAATTAAATATTATGATGACATTTATTCGACTAAAAACTAGACTAAAATGTGATTAAAACTAAAGGAAAACTATTCAGGAGACTAAAATGACTAAAACTAAAAATCTAAATTTTGCTGCCAAAAACAACACTGGTGTGATTACAGCAATGTTTGTTATATAGAACCCAACATTTAGTGTGATTACCAATGAGTGTGTGTGTGTGTGTGTGTGTGTGTGTGTGTGTGTGTGTGCGTGCGTGCGTATGGTGTGTGTGTGTGTGTATGTGTGTGTGTGTGTGTGTGTGTGTGTGTGTGTGTGCGTGCGTGCGTGCGTGCGTGTGTGTGTGTGTGCGTGCGTTCTGACCGTTCCTGCAGTGTTGCGCGTCTCTGCCGGTGCTCCTCTGGGGGGCGGGGTCCGACAGCGAGCCCACGGGACTGTCTCTGGTCCGGGACGACTCCACCCTCCTGAGACACACGCACACACAAAACCATCCAACCTCAGCCTGCTTCCATCTTAGATGGAATGTAGATGATGACTCCATGAGTATGTTAACCCATTCTGACCTGAGATCAGATTCATACGAGGTTTACACATGGACACACACTGGTCTGATTATAACCCATTCTGACCTGAGATCAGATTTCTAAAAATGTCAGTCGTTCTTCGATTTTTCAAAAAATAGCAGACCTACAAGCTCGTAGCGCGCCACTCGGTGGCGCGCTATGAGCTTGTAGATCTGCTATTTTTCAATAGCTAAAGCACAACATGATGCTAACACCAAAACGGGTTCCCGTTCAGAATGGGTTGAAGGAGAATTCCATGCTAGAATGCTTTCTTACCTTTCTTTGTAGTTGTTACGTCCCCACCAAAGAGGTCCAGGTGTTTTCTTGTGCAAAAACTCCTTATTGGCTATTTTCCCTACCATAAGCCCTCAATGAATTGCATTGCATTGAATGGGAATTGAATGGGGCTATGGGGGTGTTATGCTAGTTCGCTTATTTCCATCGAAAGAAGTAGTAAAGTGTTGCCGCTTGGGATATTATTTACATTATGAAGAGAGGATATATACAAAGAAATTATAATTTTGAGCGATGGAAATAAGCACCCCATAGCCCCATTCAATTCCCATTCAATAAAATGCAATTCATTGAGGGCTTAGTGTAGGGGAAATAGCCAATAAGGAGCTTTTGTACAAAATAACACCTGGACCTCTTTGGTCCCCTTTTTCTACAAAGAAAGGTAAGAAAGCCTTTTAGTATGGAATTCTCCTTTAAGCGGTATACATAATTGTTATATGGGGTAAATATGTGACTGGCCATCAGGCATGTTGTGTGTTACAGTAATCTGAGTTCCCAGAAGTTTTATTTTTCGCCACTAGGCGGGCGAGAAAAAAGGAACTTCTGGGAAAAAAGGAACGTATCCCTGTGAGGGAAGTACGTTGCGCTCAGAATCTGAGCGGACACTCCCCTTTCCGGTCTGAAGCACTGTGCATACCATGAAAATAGTCCGAAGGGAATCCAATTCCCAATTGAATTGTAGTAGGCCACCACCGCTCAAGGAGCAATTGTTTCCCTTCCGTCTTATTTAGATGTAGCGCCCACTCCATGTGGAACCCGCCCCTGTCTTTTGATTCGCATTTCATTTGAAACGCAACGCACTGGGCCACGCCCCTGCTGCACAGGATCTGAGGCCAATTTTCATAGACTAGTGTTAGAGCCACGGACACTGTAAATGTGACACCAGTTTCTGTGTGCAGTATACACCGCTGACGACGGCTTCTGCCGCGCAACGCGGTCGTTGTGTGCCGCTTGTCTGCAGCACGCCATATACCTAACCTACCTAAAAACATTCACTTTGAAAGAATATATATATTCAAAGATTTACGCCACATTTGTACGACTTTTCAAAAAATAGCAGACCTGTACAAGCTCGTAGGGCGCGCCACTCGGTGGCGCGCTATGAGCTTGTAGATCTGCTATTTTTCAAAAGCTAATTATTATAACATAATGTTCAAAACAGCAAAAGTGGTTCCCGCCCAAAATGGGTTAAAAGCTATTGCCGTGAGCGCTGGATTTCTTCTCCGTTTAAAATGTCGTGTCTGACCGAAGCACCCGGGAAAATGGTTAAAGTGAGTGAGACGAGATGGAGAGGTACAGACACAGACACTCAGTGGTACAGACACAGACACTCAGAGAGGTACAGACACTCAGAGAGATGGAGACTCTGACACTCAGAGGTACAGACACAGACACTCAGAGAGATGGAGACTCTGACACTCAGAGGTACAGACACTCAATGGTACAGACACAGACACTCAGAGAGGTACAGACACTCAGAGAGATGGAGACACAGACACTCAGAGAGGTACAGACACAGACACTCAGAGAGATGGAGACTCTGACCTGTGCTCAGGGCTGACTCTGTGTTCAGAGACTGCGTCCAAATCCAGGACAGACAGACTGGAGGGAGAGAGGGAGGGGGAGAGAGAGAGAGAGAGAGACAGAGAGAGAGAGAGAGAGAGAGAGAGAGAGAGAGAGAGAGAGAGAGAGAGAGAGAGAGAGAGAGGGAGAGAGAGAGAGAGAGACAGAGAGAGAGAGAGAGAGATATTCACTGACCGTCCAGCAGGGACGCTAACATCCGTTACTTTATTAGCATTTATACCTTTTTAGATTAATCAAATGATATTGATTTTTATTGATGATTTGACACAACATACTTTTGTTTTCATCAATAAAGGGTCAAATTAGATTAGTCTGGTGACCCGTGGTGTGATTTCACACACACAACGGTGTCACACAAAAATAACGGAAATATAGCAGATCTACAAAATGTGTCACGGACGTCGGGACCACTCAGTGCAACGCATTGTCAGCTTGTAGATCTGCAATTTCCGCAACGTTTACATTAGGGATGTGCCGGTGAGATATTTTGGCCGATATCGACATCCGATATAATTAAATGCTGTTACGGCCGATAACCGATGTCGATGTGATTTCGGACCGATTCATTAATCGGTCTGATTGATTTGCCGATGAATCTCCCAACACTAGTTTATATAAAACGTTTCCAGTTCCCTATGTGCATTGATTATTATTATTTTTATTAGACAGACAGACAGACAGACAGACAGACAGACAGACAGACAGACAGACAGACAGATCATTGGAAAGGAAACACACACATGCAGTGAATACAACAGAAAGGATGTCCTGAATCAGGTTTTGAAAAATCGTGAAAAATGTGCCTCAAATCTTTGAATATATTATTACAGAATTTTAAATCAAATCTTTGCTTCTGGGGAGGTTCCCTGGAACAACATGTTTTCAGATGTGGGGGGGGGGGGCATATTACATATAATGTTTGGGGTTCTTGACATGAAATATTGAGCACCACTGATACAGAAACATGAGGTATTTCAGAAAACTGTCAGGATTTTGAAGACATTTTTATAATTTTCGACGTCAGGCCAAAATGGGTTAGACTCCTCAATGCCAATCTGATAGGTCAACAGACAGGAACACCATGCCTTGGATTAATGGAGCCAGCCAATGGCTGAAGCCGATTTATACAACAGGTCGTTTCGAGGAAGCAATCTGATTGGTTAAATTTAAAACAGCTTTCTAGCCATGCTCAAACCCACGATAATGGCACGGCTAATGAAAACAAATAATTCAGCTGTGTTGTTCTCCCAGAGCGCAGCAGACTGGGTGGCTAAGCTAGCTAGTTTCTGTTCTCCCAGAGCGCAGCAGACTGGGTGGCTAAGCTAGCTAGTTTCTGTTCTCCCAGAGCGCAGCAGACTGGGTGGCTAGGCTAGCTAGTTTCTGTTCTCCCAGAGCGCAGCAGACTGGGTGGCTAGGCTAGCTAGTTTCTGTTCTCCCAGAGCGCAGCAGACTGGGTGGCTAAGCTAGCTAGTTTCTGTTCTCTCAGAGCGCAGCAGACTGGGTGGCTAAGCTAGCTAGTTTCTGTTCTCCCGGAGCGCAGCAGACTGGGTGGCTAAGCTAGCTAGTTTCTGTTCTCCCGGAGCGCAGCAGACTGGGTGGCTAAGCTAGCTAGTCTCTTGGGACATTTGTGGTCGTAGTGACTACATCTGTCATTGAAAAATATATACTTTTTCGGCGATTATCTTCGTTTTAAGGGTGACTGTTGTATAATTGCAATATTACACTCGAGGGTGTTCTTCATCGTTTATTAATGCACTTCTGCGATACCTTTCGGAAAGCGCAGGCGTGCATTAATGACGATAAAGAACACCATCTCGTGTAATTATTGCTTAATTAAGAGCAGGTGAAATTATGCGATCTGATTGGAGGAAGGGAGTGAACGAGCATTAAGGGGCTGGTTAAATGGGAGTGATCTGATTGGAGGAAGGGAGTGAACGAGCATTAAGGGGCTGGTTAAATGGGAGTGATCTGATTGGAGGAAGGGAGTGAACGAGCATTAAGGGGCTGGTTAAATGGGAGTGATCTGATTGGACGATGGGAGTGAACGAGCATGCATTGCGGACTCACTCGTTGAGGCTTTCACCTCTCCTTAAGACACCCAGGAACGAACGGACGCACGCACACACACACACACACACACACACACACACACACACACGAGAGAAAGGATAAAGGTCAGGACAGTCAGTGGAAACAGGAGAATAGCAGTCAGACTTTAGCGAGATTCCAATACTTCAACTTGCGGCATTTTCCTCGCTGGAGGCAGACATGTTAGTATAGAGCGCCGCAGTCCCGCCCCCTTTCAGAATAGCGAGTGGCCCAGGAAATGAAAACCCAATGCATTCTCCCATCGGCACTTCTAATATAATTTATTTAAAGACGGTTACGCCGCGGACAAAGCCAACTCGGATCATGACAAATCATGACAATGAATACTATGTTTTGGGGCCGATCAAAAAATGTATAAGACGAAAAACAAAACAAATAGTGTTGTGTCTCCTGCCTTTATTTTCTTCTTTCTAATGATTTGATCGGCCCAAAACATTGTGTTCATTGTCATGATTTGTCACGATCCGAATTGGCTTTGTCCGCGGCGTAACCGTCTTTAAATAAATTATATTAGAAGTGCCGATGGGAGAATGCATTGGGGTTTCATTTCCTGGCATTTTTCTGAGAGGGGGCGGGACTGCGGCGCTCTATAGACACAGGAAGCAGGATATGATAGACACAGGAAGCAGGATATGATAAGACACAGGAAGCAGGATATGATAGACACAGGAAGCAGGATATGATAGACACAGGAAGCAGGATATGATAAGACACAGGAAGCAGAGTATGATAAGACACAGGAAGCAGGATATGATAAGACACAGGAAGCAGGATATGATAAGACACAGGAAGCAGGATATGATAGACCCAGGAAGCAGGATATGATAGACCCAGGAAGCAGGATATGATAGACACAGGAAGCAGGATATGATAGACACAGGAAGCAGGATATGATAGACACAGGAAGCAGGATATGATAAGACACAGGAAGCAGGATATGCTAGACACAGGAAGCAGGATATGATAGACACAGGAAGCAGGATATGATAAGACACAGGAAGCAGGATATAGAGTAGACACAGGAAGCAGGATATGATAGACACAGGAAACATAGTCTTGCACAGCCAGACAACTATTCCACAATCTTCGAATGTTATATAGAGTCTGGAACTAAGCCTCCCGAAATCTGAGTAAGGAAGCTGCCGTTTCCGTTTCACGAAAAGACGAAACGGAAGTGGCTGAGGAGGCCCCACTTCCGCTTTATGGCTTACTCGTGAGACCTCTTCTTCCGTTGCTCCAGACTGTATGATGGAGTGTTTGGAAATCGCGGAAAGGCAACAGTCTGGTAACGTGAAACTACAGGAAACAGGATATAGTCACAGGAAACAAAGTCTCACGTAGCCAGACAACGATTCCACAATCTCCGAATGTTATATAGAGTCTGGAACTAAGCCTCCCGAAATTTCCGTTCACAAAAAGATATTTTACATTATCTTCACATTTTATTTTTGTATTTCCCTTTCTGCTGAGCAGCAAGCTGTGTATATATTATGCTTAGATGTTTTCTATTCACGCTCCAGACTGTATGACGGAAGCAACAGTCTGGCAACGCAAGACTGCAGGAAACAGGATATACAGTAGACACAGGAAACAGCGTAACAGGATGTAGTCAGTCACAGGGGAAAAGGATGTAGACAGGACTATAGATACGGAAGGTTGGGAGTCAAGAAAGGGGAAAAATCACGTCGACATCAAAGCAAACACTCGATAAGTTGATAATACTTGATAAGTTGATAATACTTGATAAGTTGATAATACTCGATAAGTTGATAATACTTGATAAGTTGATAATACTCGATAAGTTGATAATACTTGATAAGTTGATAATCAAACAGATTGATTCCACCTTGAAACCTCTACCAAAGACCGTCATTGTGCTTCAACCCATTTGGACCATTTTAACCCATTCTGACCTGAGATCAGATTCATACGAGGTTTCCACTGGACACACACTGGTCTGATGAACCCATTCTGACCTGAGATCAGATTCTAAAAAATGTCAGTCGTTCTTCGATTTTCCGAATAGCAGACCTACAAGCTCATAGCGCGTGGCGCGCTATGAGCTTGTAGATCTGCTATTTTTAAATAGCTAAAGCATAACATGATGCCAACACCAAAATGGGTTCCCGTTCAGAATGGGTTAAAAATATGTCTTTTAAATAAAATGACAGTTTTCTGAAATACCTCATGTTTCTGTATCAGTGGTTCTCAAACTATTTCATGTCAAGGACCCCAAAATTTGTATGTAATAGGCCGCCGATCCCCGTCTGAAAATATGTTATTCCAGGAACCCCTCATTGCTCATTCTATTTTTTTGTTTTTTATATTTTTTATCCCACGATTTTGTAACCCATTTTTCACCCCTGTGTCAATCATCTAATGATCCTGGGCTCTACACACCCTCCGCCAACCTGGGGAGAGCAACGGACTTAACTCATGCTTCCTTCATGCCTGAGTGTCCAAGTTGCTCCTTTACACCTGACAGGGGGGGGGGAAGTTTCCCTGGTTGGACGTAGCGCGTGGAAGGAACACGTTATTCCAACCAGTTCCTTTCCCCTCCATCAGGCCTACCAGCCGTAGGATGGGTTAATGTTGTTCCTACCAGCTGTAGGATGGGTTAATATTGTTCCTACCAGCCGTGGGATGGGTTAATATAGTTCCTACCAGCCGTGGGATGGGTTAATATTGTTCCTACCAGCCGTGGGATGGGTTAATATTGTTCCTACCAGCCGTAGGATGGGTTAATATAGTTCCTACCAGCCGTAGGATGGGTTAATATTGTTCCTACCAGCCGTAGGAGGTTAATATTGTTCCTACCAGCCGTGGGATGGGTTAATATTGTTCCTACCAGCCGTAGGAGGGGTTGATATTGTTCCTACCAGCCGTAGGAGGTTAATGTTGTTCCTCCCAGCCGTAGGATGGGTTAATATTGTCCCTACCAGCCGTAGGATGGGTTAATGTTGTTCCTACCAGCCGTAGGTCTTCTGTGGTTTGGGCAGCGGGTCATCAAAGAAGGAGTCTCCCTCCTCGCCCCCCTCCTCCTCCTCCTCCCCCTCCTCCTCCACGTCCAAGTCTAGCGCCCTCCTCAGGACGGACGAGGAACTGCTGGGGGCGTCGCCGGGCCTGGGACCCGCGGCATCACCTTTGACCCCGGACCCCGGGGAGGTCAGGCTGGGGTCACCGCGGGACAGCTCCACTCCCTGAAAAAAAATCACACACGTGTGAACTGAGTGGTGCAATTCCCCCCCCCCCTCTCTCTCTCTCTCTCTCTCATTACACAGCACTACCCCTCCCTCTGTTTCTGCCGCCCCCTACTGGTATAAATCAGTAACATACTCAGGCTCATGTGCACAGGTACACACACACACAGGTAGGTACATGGACATTGCTGATTGTAGGAGTGGTTGCACCACTCAAAAAAGAAATAATAAAACAACAATTTATAAAAAATA
>NC_137880.1:38723212-38725712 GCF_963924005.1 Protomyctophum bolini | reverse complement strand
AACTACAAAGAAAGGTAAGAAAGCCTTTTAGTATGGAATTCTTCTTTAAACACGGAACACGCAATTCCTGTATTTGGGATTGGTAGTCAAGACTGAAGATACACAAATGTCAGAATCCATGAAACAAATCTCGGTCAAGCATTGATCGAATGCTAATGTGTCATCAGAGTATACGCGCGCACACGGCCACACACACACACACACACACAGTTACAGGGCCATGGAGACTACCAAACCAACGCACCTTACTGGTCATCTTCTCCTCAAACCTGGTGGATGGACGAATCACCTCGCAGGCGTCTCCCACGACCTGAACAATGACACCACACTGTTAACACATTCTGACCTGAGATCAGATTCAGGCGTCTCCCACGACCTGAACAATGACACCACACTGTTAACCCGTTCTGACCTGAGATCAGATTCAGGCGTCTCCCACGACCTGAACAATGACACCACACTGTTAACACATTCTGACCTGAGATCAGATTCAGGCGTCTCCCACGACCTGAACAATGACACCACACTGTTAACCCGTTCTGACCTGAGATCAGATTCTAATAGAATGTCTTCTATAGAGCGTCGCAGTCCCTCCCCCTTTCAGAAAAACGAGTGGCCCAGGAAATGAAAACCCAAGGCATTTCTTATTTAATTTATTTAAATAATAATTTAATAATTACAAAGAAGAAAAACAACAAAAAAAAGTGTTGTTTCTACTTTCTAATTATTTGTTTGGCCCGAAAAATTGCGTGTGTTGTCATGATTTGTCACGACAAGAGTTGGCTTCGTACGACGCTTAAAAGGTCTTTAAATAAATTAAATAAGAAACACCTATGGGAAAATGCATTGGGTTTTCATTTCCTGGGCCGCTAGTTTTTCTGAAAGGGGGAGGGACTGCGACGCTCTATTGTCAGTCGCTCTTCGATTTTTTCCAAAATAGCAGACCTACAAGCTCGTAGCGTGCCACTCGGTGGCGCGCTATGAGCTTGTAGATCTGCATTTTTGGGAAAAATCGTGATAATGTGGCTCAAATCTTTGATTATAATATTTCACAGTTCACATTTCAACGTTCCTGGAACACTATAGCCGATCTATAGCCCAATAGCCGATCGATTGTAGATCTGCTCATTTCAATAGACACATTTAGACACATTTTGAACTTGTGAAATGTGACATCCGGCACAATGAGTACTTTTACTTCTAGTACTTAAAGTACATTTTAATGCCGATACTTTTGTACTTTTACTCAAGTACATTTTCAATTCCGTACATTTACTTGTAACGTAGGAGTAGTTCTAAATTTCAGTATTATTTGGTACCATTACTCAAGTAAAACAACGGAGTACTTTTTCCACCACTGCTAAAAGGTTAACGTGAAGGATTCTTACCACGCTGCGACACTGAGCGAACAGCCGCTTGTACAGGCCCAGGAACTCCTGGAAGTCTGTCTCTGTGTCAGTCAAACACACAGAATGACATCATCAATATGTTCAGTCTGTCTCTGTGTCAGTCAAACACACAAAGACATCATCAATATGTTCAGTCTGTCTCTGTGTCAGTCAAACACACAGAGAACACCTCATCAATATGTTCAGTCTGTCTCTGTGTCAGTCAAACACACAGAAAGACATTGTCAATATGTTCATAGCCTTGGCCTGGAAGAGAGGTCATCACCAGTGTTTTTTTTTGCAGCAAATTTTGATTTTAGAATTCACACACACACATTCATACACCTTTACATAGAATTCACACACACACATTCATACACCTTTACATAGAATTCACACACACACATTCATACACCTTTACATATAATTCACACACACATTCATACACCTTTACATAGAATTCACACACACATTCATACACCGATGGCGGAAGAAACCATGCAAGGCACCAACCTGCACATCGGGAGCAATCAGGGGTTCAGAGTCTTGCTCAAGGACACTTCGACACTGACTCTGGGGGAGCCCACAGGGTTCCAACTGGCAACCTTCCACTCTACCCCTGAGCCACTGCCGCCCGCCTGCTATTTTTGCTACCGTTTGTATGACATTGTTGTTAGTTATATGGTAACATATTTCAGTTGTATTCTCGTTGTTGTTAGTTATATGGTAACATATTTCAGTTGTATTCTCATTGTTGTTAGTTATATGGTAACATATTTCAGTTGTATTCTCATTGTTGTTAGTTATATGGTAACATATTTCAGTTGTATTCTCATTGTTGTTAGTTATATGGTAACATATTTCAGTTGTATTCTCATTGTTGTTAGTTATATGGTAACATATTTCAGTTGTATTCTCATTGTTGTTAGTTATATGGTAACATATTTCAGTTGTATTCTCGTTGTTGTTAGTTATATGGTAACATATTTCAGTTGTATTCTCATTGTCGTTAGTTATATGGTAACATATTTCAGTTGTATTCTCATTGTTGTTAGTTATATGGTAACATATTTCAGCTGTATTCTCATTGTTGTTAGTTATATGGTAACATA
>NC_137880.1:38703212-38718212 GCF_963924005.1 Protomyctophum bolini | reverse complement strand
TCTCGCCGTCTTGGCCAGGTGCAGCAGCAGAGGAGAGTTCCTGTTCACGTCCGTGTCAGACATGCCCAGCTCACCACACACCTGTGTCCGGCTGTCCAGTCCATTTACCTGTAGGGAAGGAAAAAAAAACGCCATTCTTAGGGCCGATTCATACTCCTATTTTACAGCTGTTTCGGCCGCTGTAGTGCCGAAATGATTTCGGCTCGTCACGACATTTTCAGTAGCGCCGAAGAGACGACTTTAGGACATGTAATTTCCGACGGAGCATTAGTCCGACATGCGTCCGACATGTCGGACATGTGCTGCTCGCGGTCACGGCTAGGTTAGGGTTTGAGTAGCTCTGGTCCATAGCCTTCTAGCTGCTTCCATTCTGCCCTGCAGTTTAACGGCCAAGCTACACCAGGCAATTTTGCGCACGTGCGTAACTGCGTATGCGTTTACTGCAGGCTGGTTTAGCTGTTTTTTTACCAGTTATACCCTGACGTCATTAATATGCTGCTACGATACATACGCATCCAAACGGGGCACGCGCAAAGTAACCACAGTATACCACTAATCAACTTACACATTACATATACATAGCTGAGATTTGACAGTTTGTAGCAGTCGACAGTACTTGCGCACTCTGCTTGCGCACTAGTAGGCCATGTATGGCCTACTTGTGCGCAACAAGCAAGTAGGCACTGGACAGAGTGCACTTCTAGTTCATTTCATTTAATTTCATATTTATTTATTTCATTTCAGTTATGGTTTTACATGATTATATTCATTTTACATATTCCATATAAGAAAAGGAGCAGGAAGAAGATAAATCTTATTTATACCCCTATCAAAATAAATAAAATAAAACATCTAATCCTAACCCCAACCCTCACCCTAACCCTAAAAAAAAGAGAACAACAAGACGAAATAACATAGAGCTCAACAAGAGAACAAACAAAAACAAAAACAACGCTGAGGGAACAAAATAACACTTTTCTAACCTTCTAGTTCATATTTTATCATTTTTTTCCCCTTTTTAAACACTTTCTTAAACTGAAAACTGAAGTTCATATCGTACTCACGGAGTTAATCTCTGGTTGGAAAACAGCCAGGGTGAAGTCCAAGTTGAACACCTGGAGAAAGTCTATGACCAGACTGGCTACCACACGACCTGCAAGGAACAACACACATACAATAAAGTTACTATCACCAGACTGGCTACCACACGACCTGCAAGGAACAACACACATACAATAAAGTCTATCACAGACTGGCTACCACACGACCTGCAAGGAACAACACACATACAATAAAGTCTATCACAGACTGGCTACCACACGACCTGCAAGGAACAACACACATACAGTGTATCACCAGACTGGCTACCACACGACCTGCAAGGAACAACACACATACAATAAAGTTACTATCACCAGACTGGCTACCACACGACCTGCAAGGAACAACACACGTACAATAAAGTGTATCACCAGACTGGCTACCACACGACCTGCAAGGAACAACACACATACAATAAAGTTACTATCACAGACTGGCTACCACACGACCTGCAAGGAACAACACACATACAATAAAGTCTATCACAGACTGGCTACCACACGACCTGCAAGGAACAACACGCATACAATAAAGTCTATCAGCAGACTGGCTACCACACGACCTGCAAGGAACAACACACATAGGGCTGTATTTTGCGTGTCTTAAGTACCAGGTCTTATTACCTAACTTGAGTAAACTAAAGACCTGGAGGCGTGATCAATGCCATTTGGCTATTCTGAGTGGCCAAAGAGCATTGATCACGCCTCCAGGTCTTTAGTTTACTCAAGTTAGGGAATAAGACCTGGTACTTAAGACACGCAAAATACAGCCCATAAAGTCTATGACCAGACTGGCTACCACACGACCTGCAAGGAACAACACACATACAATAAAGTTACTATCACCAGACTGGCTACCACACGACCTGCAAGGAACAACACACATACAATAAAGTGTATCACCAGACTGGCTACCACACGACCTGCAAGGAACAACACACATACAATAAAGTTACTATCACCAGACTGGCTACCACACGACCTGCAAGGAACAACACACATACAATAAAGTTACTATCACCAGACTGGCTACCACACGACCTGCAAGGAACAACACACATACAATAAAGTGTATCAGCAGACTGGCTACCACACGACCTGCAAGGAACAACACACATACAATAAAGTGTATCAGCAGACTGGCTACCACACGACCTGCAAGGAACAACACACATACAATAAAGTCTATCAGCAGACTGGCTACCACACGACCTGCAAGGAACAACACACGTACAATAAAGTTACTATCACCAGACTGGCTACCACACGACCTGCAAGGAACAACACACGTACAATAAAGTTACTATCACAGACTGGCTACCACACGACCTGCAAGGAACAACACACATACAATAAAGTCTATGACCAGACTGGCTACCACACGACCTGCAAGGAACAACACACGTACAATAAAGTTACTATCACCAGACTGGCTACCACACGACCTGCAAGGAACAACACACGTACAATAAAGTTACTATCACCAGACTGGCTACCACACGACCTGCAAGGAACAACACACATACAATAAAGTGTATCACCAGACTGGCGACCACACGACCTGCAAGGAACAACACACATACAATAAAGTTACAAAATAAATAATAAAATAAAGCTGCCACCATTATGTTGGAAGTAATTTATTTGACATATTTAATCGGGTTTTTTTTCAACAAAGGTTCATGTTTTAGGTTGTTATTAGAGAAAGTAAAAGATGTGAGTGTTCATTTGTTTTCATTTGCTGCTTTCTTTCGTTTTAGGGATTTTAGCTGTTTTTGACAGGGGGGGGCGGGGCGGGGGGGCATTCGAGCACGGGGGCTAAATATGTATTTCTTTACAAAGTTTTAAAGCTATTTATTTTTTTATTCTTTACTATAGTCCTACTAGACCCCAATAAATTACATTTGGCCACAAAAGATCACGATATCTACTGAATATCTTCAGTGATGCTTGCGGATCTCGACTCCGTCTCGTTCCTGACCGCATCACTGTCGTGGCAATAATCACGTTAAACAACACCCTCTCGTGTAATATTGCTTAATCACCTTTATAGGGGATTTAGTCAATTAGTATTATTTTAATCAGAGGGCAAAACTTACCGTCTTTGGTATTGAGGCATTTCTTCAGGTTTTCATTGACAAGCGGTGTTTTGTTCTGCTTCGGGACAAAAGACAAATGGTAGTTAGTTAGTTAGAAGTAGTTAGAAAACTAATCCAACACCTTTTGGTTGTTAGCATCATGTTATGCTTTAGCTAATGAAAAAATAGCAGATCATCATGTTATGCTTTAGCTAATGAAAAAATAGCAGATCTACAAGCTCGTAGCGCGCCACCGAGTGGCGCGCTACGAGCTTGTAAGTCTGCTATTTTTGAAAAATCAAAGAACGACTGAAATAGAAACATGGCTTTTTCAGAAAACTGTCAGGAGGATGCAGAAGACATTTTTTGAATCTGATCTCTGGTCAAAATGCGATAATCACACAATTTTTGCCTATAGCTAAAAGGATTCCCAAACTTGTCAGACCGTGCACCCGCCCACGCCCCCAAATAATAATATTTGATCTGGGAGGGCTCCCAGATTCAAATATTTATATAGCAGCATCAAAAAAATTACATTTTTGAATACTGTACATACTGTACAGAACCCAAATATGGGTGCCCGGCCTGAGGGGGTAAGATACCAATAGGGGTTCCCGCCCAGAATGGGTTAAAGTATTTATTTAAAGACGGTTACGCCGCGGACAAAGCCAACTCGGATCGTGACAAATCATGACAATGAACACAATGTTTTGGGGCCGATCAAATCATTTATAAGAAGAAAAACAAAACAAATAGTCTTGTCTCCTGCCTTTAATTTATTCTTCCTAATGATTTGATCGGCCCCAAAACATTGTGTTCATTGTCATGATTTGTCACGATCCGAGTTGGCTTTGTCCGCGGCGTAACCGTCTTTAAATAAATACTTTAAGAAAATCCTATGGGAGAAATGCATTGGGATTTATTTCCTGGGCCACTCACCGTTCTGAAAGAGGGAGGGACTGCGACACTCTATAGGAAGGGCTTCATGTGGTTAATAGTCATTAACCCATTTTGGGCGGGAACCCCTTTTGGTGTTGGCATTATGCTATGTTTTAGCTATTGAAAAATAGCAGACCTACAAGCTCATAGCGCGCCACTACGAGCTTGTAGGTCTGCTATTTTTGAAAACTGTCAGAATTTAGAAGACATTTTTTAGAATCTGATCTCAGGTCAAAATGCGTTAAAGAAACCACCATTCTTCTGTGCGTTAGAATCTGATCTCAGGTCAGAATGGGACCAATATACCTCCAGCTTATCCTGCTCCTCCATGGCCAGGAACACTGCAGCGCGCATCTCTGCCTGCAGGGGGCACCAGAAACACTAGTCACTTCACCATTACATTTCATTCATTCATTACAGAAACTATACATCCGTCTGTGAGACCAAGTTTGAATCCCAATGGGGGAAAGAGACCTAACCTGACTCCGCCAGATAGAGCACCGAAGTCTGACGTCACTTTCAGTAGAGGGCGTCAGTCCCCAGGTTCATGTATTTGTTTAGTTGCATTGAAATCGCCATAGGATTTTTAGATTGCTTCATATAAGAACTGTGTTTGAAAAATAAACATGTCATCCCGGCCGCTTCACTCATGTGGATATGAAAAATCAACTGACTGAGAGAAAACGCTAATGTTACTGCTGCTGAATTAGTTACATTTTCGCTAGAAGCAGACTGTATCATATATGAGTGACTGACTGTCGCAAACGATACAGAGACACCTCCCTGACAATATAACGATACAGAGACACCTCCCTGACAATATAACGATACAGAGACACCTCCCTGACAATATAACGATACAGAGACACCTCCCTGACAATATAACGATACAGAGACACCTCCCTGACAATATAACGACACAGAGACACCTCCCTGACAATATAACGATACAGAGACACCTCCCTGACAATATAACGATACAGAGACACCTCCCTGACAATATAACGATACAGAGACACCTCCCTGACAATATAACGATACAGAGACACCTCCCTGACAATATAACGATACAGAGACACCTCCCTGACAATAACGCCGAGACAGCTTGTTTATTTTTGGACCACAACGCTTATAGTAGACGATATTAAGATCACCCCGTGTTATTCTCCATAGAGAAATTACTTCCGCGAACCAGGGGAACCGAAGGGATGAGCGAGTTACGCCAGGACTTCGGTGCTCTATTGCGGCGGTATTGAGTTCACATTAAGTCCCCTCCTCCTATTATAATATACCTTTATTGAAAGGATAAGCCCCTTGAGATGTCGCATCTCATGTTAGAGGGGGTCCCTCAACACAGATTATTTTAATTGTTTATTATACTCCTACTAGACCCCAGGAAGTTACATCTGGCCACAAAAGATCACAAGATCTACTGAATGTGAAGGGGGGTAACGTGTTCCTTTCACGCGCTACGTCCAACCAGGGAAACTCCCCCCTGTCAGGTGTAAAGGAGCAACTTGGACACTCAAGCATGAAGGAAGCATGAGTTAAGTCCGTTGCTCTCCCCAGGTTGGCGGAGGGTGTGTAGAGCCCAGGATCACAGTAGATGATTGACACAGGGGTGAAAAATGGGTTACAAAATCGTGGGATAAAAAATATATTAAAAAAAAAGGGGGGTACTATAGGGGACTGCCATACTGTGACTATGGTAAATAATAATATAAAATGAATCACTATAAAATTGTCTAAAAGAAATACATATTTAGCCCCATGTTCGAATGCCCCCATGCCCCTGTAAAACAAATAGCTAAAATCGCTCAAACGAAAGAAATCAGCACATAGAAAATAATTAACACTCATCTTTTACTGTCTCTAATAACAACCTAAAACATGAACCTTGGTTGAAAAAAAAAACTAAAGTTGTCCACAGTTTAACTTCCTGTTGATTTGCCCATTTTATTAGGAAGAAAACCCGGACTGGATCCGTGGATCCAGAACCCAGATCTTCAAATGGTAGGAGTAAAACCACCTGAGTTTTGGTGTTGCTCTAGAACCGCCCGGGGTGGGCAACTTTGACGATGGCGAGGGGCCAATATATTTCTACACTCCACAGCCACATATTACTGTCTTAGCAGTACAGTGTTGTTTTTGGCAGCAAATTTCTATTTTAGTTTTAGTCATAGTCTCTTGAATAGTTTTCACTTAGTTTTAGTCACATTTTAGTCACCTGGAATGTTCTAGTGTTTAGTCTAGTTTTAGTCGACTAAATGTCATACGATTTTAGTCGACTAAATCTACAGTTGATTTAGTCGACTAAAATGTGTTTTGACAGGCATTGATGTCGTTGTAATGACATATTTTACACTTTGGTTGCATGCTGAAAATAGCAGATCTACAATCTCGCAACGCGTCGCGCTGATCTGCTATTTTCAGCATGCAACCCAGCATAAAACTGGATCTCTTGTCCACTATAGTCCCTTCCTAACATTTTAGTCTAGTTTTTATTTGTTGACGAAATTGTCAGTATATTTAGTCATCATAGATTCATTTTTATTTAGTTTTAGTCAGTGAAAAAAGGTTTAGTCGACGAACAAGTTTCGTCTTAGTTTTAGTCGACGAAAACAACACTGGTGCAGTACTTTAGTGAGACTGGTCATTGGTCCGAAAAAGGACAACCCACCTCGGCTCAAACCCTAACCTAACCATAACCAACCCACCTCAAACCCTAACCGCGAGCACGGGAGCAGGCGCTAGTCCGAGATGCGGACGCATGCCGAACTAGCGCTCCGTCGGTTTGTACAGTATGCCTCCCAGCAAAAAGGCTATATTTGCTATACAGTATTTGAATGGAAAACCTGAATAGTTTTTAGCTATTTTTTGAAAAGTAAGCTTTGTATTGAATTTCAAATGCGTTTAGTTATAGTTATGTTAACTTTATGAACTACTACATTGGACACAAAAAGACAATAATTTCCAGTCTCCACTCTCCATAACATCTACACCACTCGCTGTATGAAGAAAGCCCATAACATCATGGAAGACACCAGCCACCCCGCAAACACCCTGTTCAAACTACTCCCTTCCAAAAAACGCTACACATCAAAACTCGTACCACCCGTCTCAGTAACAGTTTTTAAATGGTAAATGGTAAATGGTGCATTTATATAGCGCCTTTATCCAAGGCGCTTTACATAGATTGTGCATTACATTCACCCATTCATACACCGATGGCAGCTGAAACCATGCAAGGCACCAACTAGCACATCAGGAGCAATTAGGGGTTCAGTGTCTTGCTCAAGGACACTTCGACAGTAACTCTGGGGGAGCCCGGGTTCGAACTGGCAACCTTGCGGTTCCCATCCAGGCACTCTACCCCTGAGCCACCGCCGCCCCTTTTTACCCCCAGGCAGTCAGGCTGCTGAACAGCTGACCTCGAACTGTATTGCACTTCACTTGGACTTTTCTTTTCCTGTTTTTTGTCTTTTTCTTGCACTATAGATGTTTGTTTATGTCCTGTGTACAGTATGTAAGACTGAGAGTGCTCTGAGCAAAACAATTTTCATTGTATTTATACTCTGTATCTATACACATGACAAATAAACCTGAACCTAATTGCAATTTTAATACTAGACATTAAGTACTAGTCATTTTAATACTAGTCATGAAGTAATTAAAGTGGGTTTGGAATTGTAAACAGCTGAAATCAATACTATATCAGTACTCTGATATTAACATTAATTGAGGTGAAGGTGAGGCCCACCCTGTTTGATTGTCTGTTGATTGTCAGAATCAACTTTATTTGTGTTTGTTTACGTACTGAAAGAGTGACTTTGAGAGCTGTTTCCGTGTACAATGTAAGTCAATGAGGGTCATATTTTGAATTATCCATTTCTAATCAATGTCTTGTCCACATTTGGAGTTACATCATGGCAACCCAAACCTAAAAAAAAAAAGTGGTCTTACACTTTAAGTGTCAACCCCTGCATATCATTCAGAGGGTATGCGCGTGACATCATCGTACCTGGAAGTTATGCGGCCGGGAACGCCCACTGAGTGGCAAAAAACTACTTTCTGGCCTCGCCAGACACAGACACAGAAAAGTCCTGTCTGATTTGCATTAAACAATGTTAAACTCACCAACATTAAAGTCCTGTCTGATTGCATTAAACAATGTTAAACTCACCAACATTAAAGTCCTGTCTGATTTGCATTAAACAATGTTAAACTCACCAACACTGCAGCTGAACGAAAAGCTTGAATTATCCTCTTTCCATCTGCAAAGTTTTTGTTTCATGACAATCCACCATAGAAACGTTATGATGAGCTACTTTCTGTCAAGAAATGCCCTGCCTTTCATTATTTTTTCTAAGTGTCAGAGTTTGGAAGTGCTCGTTTTCAATAACACAACATTTTTGCTGCCTCCTGCATTATGTGACATTTAGAAACAGGTGGTACGGCAGGACGGTTGAGTGATTTCCAACATTCCAACGCTTCAAGCTGCTCAATGTTCAGTCTAGATGAGGGGGGGGGGGGAAGTGTCCTGATGGGAAAATCATGCATGTGATGTGCATACTCTCTATACAAAACAGAAACACATCTCTGCCTGCAAGGTGAAAACAAAGGCAACTTTACGCTTACATTCAACACGCAACATGAGTTAGATATTAGCGCCCCTCACTTGGCATGGGTGTGATTTTCTTTCATAAACATCTTCATTACTTAATGTACAAGAAGTCTACACAATTAGAGAATGTACACTCAGTCGACAAGAGTTATTATTATTATTATTATGGGAGAGTCCCTAAAAATGAAATAAATAAAAGGTGTGTAAACCACTGGGCTAGGTCCTTGGGGGTGTTCCAGGGGGTCCCCAGCTAAATTATATTTCGGAACCAAATGGACCCTTATGGGTCTGTAACTCAGAGTGCACAAATGGAACCAAATGGACCCCCTTAACGGGTTAATTTGGTTCCATTTGGTACACTCTCAGAGTTAAATTAACATTGATTTTACAATATAAACGGGGGTCCCAGAGATAGAAATGCCATTAAATGGGGGTCCGTAGAGTAGACTAATGCATGTCACACTGGCTGGGGGTCCTTGAAATTAAACGGTTTTGATTGATTGAAATATGTATTAACAGTTTGCAGAATTACAGTAACATTTCAAGCACAAACTCAATACAGAGACTGTTAACTGTGAGTGGACGACCCAATTAAGCATTACATTGAGAATCACTGCTATAGAGCCGTAAAAATCTTCTCTTATGGGATGGGGGGGTCCCTGGCATATCTCTTCAAATGGGGGTCCACGGGGCTAATTAGTTTGAGAAAACACTGTCGTAGCGGCTATAGACTAGAGGCTATCGGGGCTATAGCCTAGCTAGCAGGCTATAGTACTGTGGGAGTGAAGCCAAACATAGCTGCAGCAAATAAATAAATATATAAATAAACAAACAGTATAATATGCATTTACCTTGAGCTTGTTGAGGATGCCGTTGTTCTCCAGGTTCTGGATCAGCAGGTCTCTGAGCTCCGTGTCGTCCTCTGTAGCAGACATGATGCTAATGCTAATGTGCTAATGTTTATAATGACATTAAAATGTACACACAGCCCGTCTGTCTGTCTGTGTCTCTCCTCGACTTGTTTCTCTGTTGGCCGCGAGAGGCTGGCGAGGCTCCGCGGATAAGGGTTTCATCCACTAATATACTCAGTAATGTGGTTAAAATAAAAGGTTTATTCAGTTGGTTGTGGTTTACTGATGTAGTATAATACTCTGAGCTAAAGCTACCGGCGTCCTAGACGACCACCACAACAATAACAAACACACTGACGTGCACGCGACGCGGAAGTTGTTTGTTTTAGGTTCAGGTCCAGGTCATTATTGAGGTGTGCATAGCGCCACCTACTGGACCGGAGTGTGTTGCAGGGGGGTTTTCGGCATTGATTTGGCCTGATAATAAATACACACAATTTACAATTTAGGCATTTAGCAGACGCTCTTAATCCAGAGCGATTTACATTAAGCAAGAACAAAAAAGCATGGGAATACATCACATAAAAACATTTATCATGAAACATGCGTAATATAAGCTAAGAAAGTAACAGTGGAATATCTATAATGAAACTATACATAAGCTATACATCTATACTACTATGATATATGTACTATGACGTGCTATGACTACATACATGCATACATACATGACTACATACAATGCACTTATGCTGTCTACATAACATGCTATAAGTCTGAATCAAATGCTATCTAAGTCTACAGAATTGCTATCACACAATACATAATGCTTAAACAATAATAATTGATGATGTACAGCAGTGGTTCCCAAACCTTTTCATGTCAAGGACCCCCACATTGGCACTAATCATTTGAAAAGATATGCGGGCGTCAGGGACCCTCATGAGAGAAGATTCAAAATTGGTG
This sequence comes from Protomyctophum bolini, assembly GCF_963924005.1. Classification (NCBI taxonomy): domain Eukaryota; kingdom Metazoa; phylum Chordata; class Actinopteri; order Myctophiformes; family Myctophidae; genus Protomyctophum; species Protomyctophum bolini. Next base: position 38,707,654 of record NC_137880.1, on the reverse strand, counting down.
GGCAAACTATACCCTATATTAAATTGTTATGTAGTAAATGAATACATGATAACCCTTCCACAGTAGTAGCTTTTTCATATTTTTTTTCATATTTTGCACATTTTCCTACATAATGCCTCATTTGTATAGTTAAAAATGTAAAATTTGTAATACAATAAATCACTGTCTTCGTGTAAGTACTCAATGGGGAAGTTTAATGGTGATAACAATATAATATACCGGTAGGTATGGTTTTGCGCCACTCAATTCATAATTAACGTTTCAATTTTTGGAGCTCTGGCTCATGGACTAAAAACCAAAAAGAACTGAACCGGTTCCCACTGGGAAACAACCGGTGGAAAAGAACTGAACCGGTTCCCACTGGGAACCAACCGGTGGAAAAGAACTGAACCGGTTCCCACTGGGAACCAACCGGTGGAAAAGAACTGAACCGGTTCCCACTGGGAACCAACCGGTGGTAAAAGAACTGAACCGGTTCCCACTGGGAACCAACCGGTGGAAAAGAACTGAACCGGTTCCCACTGGGAACCAACCGGTGGAAAAGAACTGAACCGGTTCCCACTGGGAACCAACCGGTGGAAAAGGGGCCTCTGAGTTACAGACCCAAAAGGTTCCAAACTATCATATAGCTGGGGACCCCCTGGAACTCCCTCAGGGACCCCACTTTGGGAACCACTGATGTAGAAGAACCAGAAGAATAAGAAATGGAACCATATTTAGTGTGGTTGCCACACTGTAGTATTTATTCCGTATGACCTTTATAGGGTCGGTGTGATTTGATTGGCTGAGCACAGAATGTGATTTATGACGATAAGAGAAAACCTCACTTCACACAAGTGTGATTTTATTGCGACTGTAGGTTTCATTTACTATGAAAACCCGCATCTCCCGTCCGTCCGTCTGTCACCCACGCCTCCATATATGGTCAGGTCTCGTGACATCACGTGACAGCAACTCTACATCTGACATCACACCCTTAGATCTCTATAAGCTGACCTGTTCTGACATTCCATATGTTGATCCTTCCCCACCCGTCCTTGCTATTCTAACATTCCATATGTTGATCTGACCTCAGTCGTCAAACCCTGTACACTCAAGGCACGCTCCATATATGGCCAGTACAGAATTCATTCCATATGTTGATCTGACCTCAGTCGTCAAACCCTGTACACTGAAGACACGCTCCATATATGGCCAGTACAGAATTAATTCCATATGTTGATCTGACCTCAGTCATCAAACCCTGTACACTCAAGGCACGCTCCATATATGGCCAGTACAGAATTCATTCCATATGTTGATCTGACCTCAGTCATCAAACCCTGTACACTCAAGACACGCTCCATATATGGCCAGTACAGAATTCATTCCATATATTGATCTGACCTCAGTCATCAAACCCTGTACACTCAAGGCACGCTCCATATATGGCGTGTGTCATGGAGAAGACTGGATCATCACCTAGATCTGCATATATGGAGCCGGCCAGCAAATCTACATCTGACCTCACGGACACCAGATCAATAGTTTGACGTCTGCTTCCTAGCTTTTGTGGGGTTCCAGGGGGTCCCCAGAAACCTATCTGTGAGGCGACAGCGCTGCCGAGCCCCCAGGTCCAGGTCCCATCGGCTTCTCCCGATTGGCCAATAAAGCGCCGCGTGACATTGATGCCACAGCGTTCCAATATAAGCGGTATAGCAGCAGCAGCGGCACTTCCATTCTCATCGACGAGATGCGACGCTCGGACCCGCCAGCGAGCTCCTCTTCTCGGCCGTGCGTATAGATTAGAATGCTGTCGTGTTTGTGCATGCGCGCACACACACACGCACGCGTCCTTCCTCTCTCATCATCTGCTCATTGATATATTTTCTCCGTTAACAATGAATCTGTTTTCAATTCAGCCTCATCTCTCATCTTCAGTCCGACCAGCGCAGACTGACGCAACCATAACCAAGACCACCTGTTAAAACAAATCTACATTTTATTATTTCAACAGTGCATGACACACAGCATTGAAGTAAGTGGTACGTTATTATATCAACAGGATATCAAGTATAAAAAATAAAAAATAAATGTTTTAACTATACGTCTTTAACCAAAAGAAGTGAAATAATGTATCCCACTGACATTTTTGAGTGGTGCAACCACTCCTATACAACCAGCAAGGTCCGTGTACCTGTTTGTGTACGTCAATGGGCACGAGTGGTGTGCGCATGCGTGAAATTGGAACGACAGAAGTATGTGACATGGCTGGACACCTGCTGGACGCAAATCCAACTTCTGACTGTCTAGGTTCGCTAAAGAAGGAAAGGCCGAGCCAAAACAATAATGAAAAAAATAGTTCTCAGCGACGCGGATTGATATCCATAATAAAGCTAATCTGACGGAGCAGAAAGAGAGAGAGAGAGAGAGAGAGAGAGAGAGGAGGGGGGGGAGAGAGGGGAGTTGCACCACTCGGTTCACACAGGTGTGATTTTTTTATGATGAAAGGATTTGCGTGATGTTCATCAATACTAGCCCTCATACTGTATTTGATATGACCAGCACACTGTGCACAATACAACAATATACATGATATACCTGCAGTGCTTAAAGGGACACTTCACCCTTTTTGCAAAAAGATATATGTTAATGACGTTTAGAAGCTTTAGATCACTTTCCTGGGGGTCTTTATGTGTGTAATATGTGGTTTTAGATATTTTAGATTGTAGCAGTGAGCCTGGTGTCTCTGATGTCATGGACACTGGTCTCACTACCTTCCTGGACTACAATTCCCATAATTCTTTGGTGCACTGCTCCTCCTTGTGGATAGGGGGGAGAGCTGTCTTACTGAGACAACATGTAGTCCAGGAAGGTAGTGAGACCAGTGTCCATGACATCAGAGACAACAGGCTCACTGCTACAATCTAAAATATCTAAAACCACATATTACACACATAAAGACCCCCAGGAAAGTGTTCTAAAGCTTCTAAATGTCATTAACATATATCTTTTTGCAAAAAGGGTGAAGTGTCCCTTTAAGTGTGCTGTCCAATATTATTGTGTGTGTGGGTGTGTGTATGACTGTGAGAGTGTGTGGGGGTGTATGCGTGTGAGTGTGAGTGTGTGTGTGTATGCGTGTGAGTGTGTGTGTGTGTGTGTGTGTGTGTGTGTGTGTGTGTGTGTGTGTGTGTGCGCGCGCGCGCGTACGCTCACATATTGTTTGCATTTTATTATTATCCTGTCTGTGTGTGATCTCCTACAATTAAAGCATTTATCTACTGTTTTTACTTTTTATTTACCGAGTTGGCAACACATACTGTAATGTTCAATTGTTTGTCTTTTTGCTTTCTGTATATGTGTCCTTGTCTATTTCTGTTCATGAAAAATTAATAAAATGTAAGAAAAAAAAGACGGTTAAGTGCACTTCATTTTGCCTTGCACTTTCAAAAGGAAGACAATTTAACCCATTTAGAGCTGAGGATGATTCTAAAAAGATGCCTTCTGAATCCTGACAGTTTTCAGAAAAACCTATGTTTTTACGTCAGTGTTTTTACGTCGGTGTTTTTACGTCAGAGTTTTTACGTCAGTGTTTTTACGTCAGTGGTGCTCAACCTTTTTCATGTCAAGGTCCCCAAAAATCTCTATATAATTGGCCGCCGACCCCCGTCTGAAAAGATGTGATTTCCTATATTAGTTTTGACCGTCTCTGGAATTCTTACATATTAATCTCTTCTCAAGGCAGAGTTAACAGAGGAGAAGAATAAAAACAACAACAACGTGAATGCAGGATCTTTCAGTCAAGAAACCAATAAACTCATGTTGATGTGCAGGGTTAGGGCCTTAACCCTAACCCTGACCCTGACCCTAACCCTAAACCAACTCATGTTGATGTCAGGGTTAGGGCCTTAACCCTAACCCTGACCCTGACCCTAACCCTAAACCAACTCATGTTGGTGTGCAGGGTTAGGGCCTTAACCCTAACCCTGACCCTGACCCTAACCCTAAACCAACTCATGTTGGTGTGCAGGGTTAGGGCCTTAACCCATTCTGAACGTTATGCTTTAGCTATTGAAAAATAGCAGATCTACAAGCTTGTATAGGTCTGCTATTTTTCGAAAAATCGAAGAACGACTGACATTTTTAGAATCTGATCTCAGGTCAGAATGGGTTAATCAGACCAGTGTGTGTCCAGTGGAAACCTCGTATGAATCTGATCTCAGGTCAGAATGGGTTAACCCTGACCCTATAACCCTATAACCCTATAACCCTGACCCTAAACCAACTCATGTCGATGTTCAGTTCAGAAACCAACTCATGTCGATGTCAGACAGACATGGAGGACAAACAACCCACTGCCAAATCTTCACAGCTGGCTTCCATTATCTCATTCTGGACGGCGGAAACACCCCCTTGTTGGTGTTTTTAAAGCATTACGTCGTTATACTTTAGCTATTGAACAA
>NC_137880.1:38678212-38698212 GCF_963924005.1 Protomyctophum bolini | reverse complement strand
GTGTGTATTTTTATGGTACCAAGAGGTGACAAAGTGGCGCTTTCGAGCTTCACACTGTGCACAGGTGCATGATGGGTTAAGCTGAGTTCAGCACAGAACAGACTACCAGACGCAATAGCATTTGTCGACCACCAAGTGTCACTGTTGCACCACTCACATAACCGTTTCATCATGCCTTTTCGTCTTTGTTTGAACGTCTTTCTTCTGGCCTTAATTGGAACGTCTTGGGATCCCGCCCAGGAGGAAGTCACTATAACGTTGCTCTGGAGAGGTGACGTCTGGAGCTCTCTGGTGGAGCTGTTGGCCCCCGCGACCCGACTACGGATAAGCGGTTGAAGATGGATGGATGGATGGATGGCCCTGTCGTACCAACACTCTATGGAGACGACGACGGGAGATAAAAGGGAAGCGGAGCCGTCCTTTATACTTTATACTGACCACAGGTCAGTTTTCCCACGCCATCGGCGCTCACGGCTGTAAACAAACGGCTCGACGAAGCTCTCTTGGAAGCCTTATTTATTGCGATTACAGGTGTCGCACATTATACACGCACATAGATATTAAAACAAAATAGATGCCTCATTGTATGTATAGATGCCTCGGAGTGGAACCGCTGCTCCTTCGCCTGCAGGAAAGGAGCCAGCTGAGGTGGTTCGGGCATCTGGTTAGGATGCCTCTCGGGCGTCTCCCTATAGGGAGGTCCTCGACGCACGTCCTACTGGGAGGAGACCCCCGGGGGCAGACCAAGGACCACGTCCCACTGGGAGGAGACCCCCGGGGCAGACCAAGGACCACGTCCCACTGGGAGGAGACCCCGGGGCAGACCAAGGATCACGTCCCACTGGGAGGAGACCCCGGGGCAGACCAAGGATCACGTCCCACTGGGAGGAGACCCCGGGGCAGACCAAGGATCACGTCCCACTGGGAGGAGACCCCGGGGCAGACCAAGGATCACGTCCCACTGGGAGGAGACCCCGGGGCAGACCAAGGATCACGTCCCACTGGGAGGAGACCCCGGGGCAGACCAAGGACCACGTCTCACTGGGAGGAGACCCCGGGGCAGACCAAGGATCACGTCCCACTGGGAGGAGACCCCGGGGCAGACCAAGGATCACGTCCCACTGGGAGGAGACCCCGGGGCAGACCAAGGATCACGTCCCACTGGGAGGAGACCCCGGGGCAGACCAAGGATCACGTCCCACTGGGAGGAGACCCCGGGGCAGACCAAGGATCACGTCCCACTGGGAGGAGACCCCGGGGCAGACCAAGGATCACGTCCCACTGGGAGGAGACCCCGGGGCAGACCAAGGACCACGTCTCACTGGGAGGAGACCCCGGGGCAGACCAAGGATCACGTCCCACTGGGAGGAGACCCCGGGGCAGACCAAGGATCACGTCCCACTGGGAGGAGACCCCGGGGCAGACCAAGGACCACGTCCCACTGGGAGGAGACCCCGGGGCAGACCAAGGACCAGATGGATTATATCTCCACTGGGAGGAGACCCCGGGGCAGACCAAGGACCAGATGGAGGAAACACATGGACTCACTGGCCTTGGAACATCTCGGGATCCCCCAGGAGGAAGTCACTAATGTTGCTCTGGAGGAGAGGGATGTCTGGAGCTCTCTGGTGGAGCCGTTGCCCCCGCGACCCGACTACGGATAAGAGGTTGAAGATGGACCGATGGAAGGAGACGCCTCATTGGCCGCTGCAGTTCATTGGAGCGATGCGTGTTGAAGGAGGGGCGTGTCTGTGGACGGCACGTTGCGTCACGCTGCCACTCAAGTGATTACTGGCCAATCACAGCGCATCTTTCCCGGGACTTATCAGAGCCGAAACGTGCACTCTGTGACGCAGCACGCTCCCATTGCTTCCGGAAATAGCTGATCTATACAAGCTCTCAACGCGTCGCGTTGCGACGCGTTGAGAGCTTGTAGATCAGCTATTTTCCGGGTCGCAAACCCAGCACTCTTCAGCTATAGTGGAGATGCGGTCGGTGTGTTTATAAACCACGTTGGATTTACAAACAAATCTGTTCGGCGCAAAACGCTGCGTTCAAAGTTCAGGAGACTTCGGGGGGGGGGGGGGGGGGGGCTGAAGGAAAAGGAGGAGGGCATTTTGCATTTCTTTCACCGTGTAGTAAACGCTGCATTCATTCGTTGGTCTGGAGAGGGCAGTTGTTTTACAGACGGGGTAAAAGGGGCAGTTTTTTTTTTACAGACGGGGTAAAAGGGGCAGTTCTTTTTTACAGACAGGGTAAAAGGGGGCAGGGGGGCCCGAAGCCCCCCCTCTTTGATGTCTATGTGTGCACACGTCCCCCTAGCTGCTCATCATATGTTAGCATTCACCGCTTGACGCGACACACACCTATAGGGCGGTGCGTCAACCGGTATAGTCAAGATAAGCTAGCTGGAGCGTTGTGTGCGCGCTCGCGGCACGCGCACACACACGGCAACGTTCATCCGAGTCATCAGAGTCTCGAGTCTCGAGGAGTCAAAGACACAACACTCGTGCGTTCAAGGAGGAGTCTGAGGAGTCAACGACACAACACTCGTGCGTTCAAGGAGGCGCGGGAGGAGGAGGAGGAGTCGCGCGGTGCAACGCGGCGTCTCATAGCGGTTTTTAACGCTAGGTGGCGCAGGTGACGCCCGCGTCCTCCACGTGGCCACAGTTGGTCTTGCCCCAGCCGGAGAACTTGCACTGGTGGATGGTGTCCTCGGTCCCAACGCACGCCACGTCATCCATCCAGATCAGACCTGACCCTGGGGGAGAGAGAGAGAGAGAGAGAGAGAGTGTGAGTGAGTGTGTGTGTGAGAGTGTGAGTGAGTGTGTGTGAGAGTGTGAGTGAGTGTGAGTGTGTGTGAGAGTGTGAGTGTGTGAGTGAGTGTGTGTGAGAGTGTGAGTGAGTGTGAGTGAGTGTGAGTGAGTGTGAGTGAGTGTGTGTGAGAGAGTGTGAGTGAGTGTGTGTGAGTGTGTGAGTGTGAGAGTGTGAGTGAGTGTGTGAGAGTGTGAGTGAGTGTGTGTGAGAGTGTGAGTGAGTGTGTGAGTGTGTGAGTGTGTGAGTGTGTGAGAGTGTGAGTGAGTGTGTGTGAGAGTGTGAGTGAGTGTGAGTGAGTGTGAGTGAGTGTGAGTGAGTGTGTGTGAGAGTGTGTGAGTGTGTGAGAGAGTGTGTGTGTGAGTGTGAGAGTGATAGAGAGAGTGTGAGAGAGATAGAGAGAGGGGGGATCAGAGAGGCAGAGAGAGAGACAGTTAAAGTCATAATTGTTCTCATCTTGGGAGACATATTTTATACCAAAGTAATCTGCAACAATTAACCACTTAAGCCTGATTTACATTTTGTCAGGATGGTGTTGTGTTGCAAAAACACTAGATATATAGCTAGATAGCTATAAACACAACACCAGATATATAGCTAGATAGCTGTAAACACAACACCAGATATATAGCTATATATAGCTATAAACACAACACCAGATATATAGCTAGATAGCTGTAAACACAACACCAGATATATAGCTATATATAGCTATAAACACAACACCAGATATATAGCTAGATAGCTGTAAACACAACACCAGGGGCCTATTTCACGAATCTTGGATTAACTAATCCAGGATATAGGCCAAAGCGAGGCTTTTTAAATCCTGATCTTTACAGCCTGGTTTATTCCGTTCCACTAAAGCCAAGCGAGGCTCAGAATTGGCGGATTTGGCGAGCCGGGCTCAGCAAGCCTCGCTTACAAGCGTGTGCACGCATTCCTTGAAAAGCCATGATGCCGATCATAGATTTCTTGAGCGAGACCAATCATGAGCGAGGCGAGCAAATCTGCAGGGAGAGCTGCGGCTTTCACCGTTGAGGAGCAAGAAAATCTTATGATAATGATATACTACGAGGAAGCCAAGGAAATAATTTAAAAAAGGGAAATACAAGCGCCATTAACAAGGCGAGGGAGAGAGCGTGGCAAAATATTGCCGACAGATTGAACGCGTAAATTGTAAAGCATATTATATATATAGGCCTATAGTCGAAGTCCATAAATATATAATTCAGTGAACCTATAGCCCCGAGTTGTGGAGGGTGAGCTATAGTTCCAAACGAGCTTAAACTTTAAGGGAACTTTCTCGAAATAGCGCACTGAGCTCATTGCAATGCAAACGCCAAACTAATAGGTGAGTGCGCTCCGGATTCGGTACGGTATGGAATTATATCCTACTAATCTACATGTATTGTGCGCCATGAAATGTTACATTACATTAAGTCTGTCTGTCTAACTGTCTGCATGCACTGTAGTGTCACGATTGCATGGCATGGCAATACCGATTTTTCAGAATGTATTATTCCATCATAATTTGAGCCTATAAATGTCTCAAATTTGAAAGCACTATATTTCTGAAACATTTCAAAGATTCCTTTTACACATATCCACCGTAGGATGAACCTAAATAGGTTTGAATGGGGTGTCTAGGTGTAAGTATGTAGGACTATGGGTGAAACGTTATAATGGTAATATGTTGTAAAACAATGAGTAATGGTAATATTTAGTGGTTTTCACTTTTACAAAAACATAAATAAATAATAATTCTTCTTAACCGTGCACTTGCACGACAGCAAACCTATTCATGGGGAACATTCACCAAAAGCAGCTGATCTACAAGCTCACAAGCTGTCATGATGTTGTGCAGCCTATATATTTTGGTTATTTGATTTTATATAGTGCTTAAATTAGTCCTTTAATGCAGACCGATACAAATAAGGCAACATAAACCCATAATAATTGAATAAATCTGGAAAACATCATTGGTTTGTGATCAGTTTGACTGCTTAATGAACGGTAAAGACATCAGGATTAGGTTAAACCTGGCTGTTAGCCTGGTCCGGAGCAGGCTAAGTCCAAAGCATAAGTTCCCATGGTAACTTATGTAGCATCCCTTTTATGAAACCGAATCAAGCCTCAACATATCCAGGTTAACTGGTTAAATTAATCTGGCAAGATCAACCAGCTTTCATGAAACCGGTTAAGCACTGATCCAGGATATATTAAGCCAGGATATGTGTTAAAGCCCGGCTTAATCTCTAATCCAAGTTTCGTGAAATAGGCCCCAGATATATAGCTAGATAGCTATAAACACAACACCAGATCAACAACAACAACAATGGTCAAAATGAAATAACGAGAATGTTTTTACGAGTATTATGTTTACGTTAGGTACGATGATATTTAACGTCCACAATTCCCATTTTCTTGCATGATAAACTTAATAAGCCAAATAACTCGTGGTCCCATGAAAATAAATAAAAAAAATAAAAGGCTCACTGGAGATTTGAGGCTTGACACTTATTTGATACGGCCTTCAACAGGCATCAGAGTTTATATGTGGCGCTGTTACGTTTATGCCCGTGTGAAGCTGTTTCCTTAGTTTTACAGCGGCAGAGATGTGTGTCTGGGTGTGTGTGTGTGCGTGCGTGCGTGCGTGTGTGTGTGTGTGTGCGTGCGTGTGCGTGCGTGCGTGTCAGGTAAGATCAGGTCCAACACTTTATTCCATGCAAGTTTACAACCATCTGCAGTGACGAGGAGTTGGAACACTAAGCAATCACTGCTGAGCTGATGGAAACAGAACCCAGAGCTATCATGTGTGTGTGTGTGTGTGTGTGTGTGTGTGTGTGTGTGTGTGTGTGTGTGTGTGTGTGTGTGTGTGAAACCGGTTCACTCTTTGAACCGGATCAAACCCGTTCACTCTTTGCCAGATTCATGATTTGTCACGATCAGGGATTCACCGGAAGGGAAATTCTTGGCCGAAACTGAATACCCGAATATGATTAATATTATATATATTTTTTGGTTATGGCAAAAAAACGTACTATTATGGGTCCATAAAACATTTATTCAGCTCTTTTGAATGCATTCATTCATTGCGTATACAATTGCAGCGGACTGACCTCATGCTTCCTTCTATGCATGAGGAGTCCAAAGCTGCTTCTTTACACCTGTCAGGGGGGGAGTTTCCCTGGTTGGACGTAGCGCGTGGAAGGAACACGTTATTCCGACCAGTTCCTTTCCCCTCCATTAGGGCGCCCTGGCTGACCAGAGGGAGGCAGTATAGAGACCAGTTCCTTTCCCCTCCATCAGGGCGCCCCGGCTGACCAGGGGGAGGCAGTTTAGAGACCAGTTCCTTTCCCCTCCATCAGGGCGCCCTGGCTGACCAGGGGGAGGCAGTTTAGAGACCAGTTCCTTTCCCCTCCATCAGGGCGCCCTGGCTGACCAGAGGGAGGCAGTTTAGAGACCAGTTCCTTTCCCCTCCATCAGGGCGCCCCGGCTGACCAGGGGGAGGCAGTTTAGAGACCAGTTCCTTTCCCCTCCATCAGGGCGCCCTGGCTGACCAGGGGGAGGCAGTTTAGAGACCAGTTCCTTTCCCCTCCATTAGGGCGCCCTGGCTGACCAGGGGGAGGCAGTAAAGAGACCAGTTCCGTTCCCCTCCATTAGGGCGCCCTGGCTGACCAGAGGGAGGCAGTATAGAGACCAGTTCCTTTCCCCTCCATTAGGGCGCCCTGGCTGACCAGGGGGAGGCAGTAAAGAGACCAGTTCCGTTCCCCTCCATTAGGGCGCCCTGGCTGACCAGAGATCAACGGCAAATCAGGCATGATTTCAAAACGACGACATCGTCAAAGTCCAGAAATAATATTGACTGCAGAGATCCGGAGACAGCCGCTGAGGCCACGCCCCCCAGAGGAAGACGCTCGATCCCCAAACTGTGTAAATTACGCCGGCCTCGACAGCCAGGACTGACAAGGTTAAGCCGTTCTGACCTGAGATCAGATTCTACAAAATGTCTTCTACATCCTGACCGTTTTCGATTCTGACCTGAGATCAGATTCTAAAAAAATGTCTTCTAGTATACGTCAGTCGCTCTTCGATTTTTCAAAAATAGCAGACCTACAAGCTCGTAGCGCGCCACTCGGTGGCGCGCTATGAGCTTGTAGATCTGCTATTTTTCAATAGCTAAAGCATAACATGATGCTATAACACCAAAAGGGGGTTCCCGTCCAGAACGGGTTAATCATTGTTGCTGATGCTCCAGAGTGTGGTTCCTGGAAGCAGCAACAGGGACTTCTCCTCAACACTTTTTCCAGGCTTATTTGTATAACAGTTCAGCAGAATAAAGCTCGACTGGATCCAAACTGTGAGTGATGTAATGGTGATTGGCAAAGGGATTTCTGCGTGCGTGCGTGAGAGAGAGAGAGAGGCGAAGGGAGGAGAGAGAGAGAGGGGAGAGAAAGAAAAAAAAAAAGCAAGAAAGCAGTGTTGTTTTCGTCGACTAAAACCAAGACGAAAAATGTTCGTCGACTACCTATTTTCACTGACAAAAACTAAATGGAAACTAAATGAAAACTAAGCTACGGTGACTAAAACTAAGACTAAATAATATACTGACAATTTCGTCGACAAATAAAAACTAGACTAAAATGTTAGGAAGGGACTATAGTGGACAAGAGATCCAGTTTTATGCTGGGTTGCATGCTGAAAATAGCAGATCTATAATCTCACAACGAGACACGTTTTGAGCTTGTAGATCAGCTATTTTCAGCAAGTGTAAAAACACTCATTACGAGCATTCATCAAGACCCGCCAAAATACATTTAAGTCGACTACAATCTTATGACATTTAGTCGACTAAAACTAGACTTAACACTAAGCCATTTCCAGGTGACTAACATGTGACTAAAACTAAATGAAGTTTCAGTCCAAAGACTATGTGTGACTAAAACTACAATAGAAATTTGCTGCCAAAAACAAACACTGCAAGAAAGAAAGAGAGAAAAAGGAAGCATGGGTATAAGGAGCAGGCCAGAGGGCGAGACAGACACGACCAGAGGGTGAGACAGGCCAGAGGGTGAGACAGATACGACCCAGGGGACTCGCATTTGATGGCCTTTGGCTCAGGAGACTTTTCTTTCCCCCATAAAACCCTTATATTAATCTCTGCAGCATTTCAGAGTGCTGTGATGCGACCACATATAACGCTGCTGCTGAAAAACAGTGCCGTTACTAAGACAGACAAACGGAGAGAAAAAACCCCCTCCGCGTCCATGGGTTGCTGGACCCGGGGATAAGTACCGCGGGGCAGACGCACAACACAACATCTCATATATACGGTATAGCTTCCTTAAGCCATTGACAGATTACAACTTGTCCAAAATGCAGCAGCCAGAGTTTTAACTATAGAACTAAGATGAGAGAACATATTACTCCAGTTTTGGCATCACTGCACTGGCTTCCGGTTGTTTTTAGGATTGATTTTAAAATTATTTTACTTGTCTATAAAGCTCTCAATGGTCTCGCACCTTCCTACCTACATGACGGCCTGCCTAAATATGTCCCAAACCGCCCCCTAAGGTCTTCCGCTGCTGGCCTGCTCGCTTTGACAAACAAAATGGCAACTAAAAAATACGGGGAAGCAGCTTTTTGCTTCTACGGGCCGACGGCGTGGAACAAGCTCCCACTATACCTTCGTCAGGCAGCCTCTGTAGACATTTTTAAAGCTCAGCTTTTTGTCAGTGGAAAAAGGTAGTCGACGAACATTTTTCGTCTTAGTTTTAGTCGAGGAAAACAGCCCTGGTCTCTCACCCTGTCCCAAACAGCCCTCCTGGTCTCTCACCCTGTCCCAAACAGCCCTGGTATCTCACCCTGTCCCAAACAGCCCTGGTCTCTCACCCTGTCCCAAACAGCCCTCCTGGTCTCTCACCCTGTCCCAAACAGCCCTGGTCTCTCACCCTGTCCCAAACAGCCCTGGTCTCTCACCCTGTCCCAAACAGTCCTGGTCTCTCACCCTGTCCCAAACAGCCCTCATGGTCTCTCACCCTGTCCCAAACAGCCCTGGTCTCTCACCCTGTCCCAAACAGCCCTCATGGTCTCTCACCCTGTCCCAAACAGCCCTGGTCTCTCACCCTGTCCCAAACAGCCCTGGTCTCTCACCCTGTCCCAAACAGCCCTGGTCTCTCACCCTGTCCCAAACAGCCCTGGTCTCTCACCCTGTCCCAAACAGTCCTGGTCTCTCACCCTGTCCCAAACAGCCCTCATGTTCTCTCACCCTGTCCCAAACAGCCCTCATGGTCTCTCACCCTGTCCCAAACAGCCCTGGTCTCTCACCCTGTCCCAAACAGCCCTGGTCTCTCACCCTGTCCCAAACAGCCCTGGTCTCTCACCCTGTCCCAAACAGTCCTGGTCTCTCACCCTGTCCCAAACAGCCCTGGTATCTCACCCTGTCCCAAACAGTCATGGTCTCTCACCCTGTCCCAAACAGTCCTGGTCTCTCACCCTGTCCCAAACAGTCCTCATGGTCTCTCACCCTGTCCCAAACAGTCCTGGTCTCTCACCCTGTCCCAAACAGTCCTGGTCTCTCACCCTGTCCCAAACAGTCCTGGTCTCTCACCCTGTCCCAAACAGTCCTCATGGTCTCTCACCCTGTCCCAAACAGCCCTGGTCTCTCACCCTGTCCCAAACAGCCCTCCTGGTCTCTCACCCTGTCCCAAACAGCCCTGGTCTCTCACCCTGTCCCAAACAGCCCTGGTCTCTCACCCTGTCCCAAACAGCCCTCATGTTCTCTCACCCTGTCTGTCACGACTATGGTCGTGTGTGGTTATGATTAATTATGAGTGTTATGATTTATGAGTGTTATTTTGGATTATAAATATATATATGTTTATTGCTAATAGTATATATATATTTATATGGTGGTATATTGTTATAGTATATATATATGTATGTGGATTATCTTAGGCCTAGATGTCTTCTAGTATATATATATATCTATATCTGTGCAGCAGTTGTTATGAACCTGTATTAGACTAACTCTCCTCCCATGCAGAGGATACTAATGGGTTTTCAGACAGACTGATTGTCATCAGCTGTGTGTCTGGGGTAACCCTGTTGGCCATGACCATGGAGGTCTGATCAACCTCCCTGATTGGCTGACGGTCACGTGAGCGAGCTAGCGGCCGCGGCTCTCTCACTACATAGCCCATTCATGCCCAGCCCAGCGCTGGGGAAACACTTCCAAGGTCTTTCCCCCATCCGCCGTACTGCTACATGTCGCCAACTGTTTTGTTTGTTCCTTTATTTGTGAAGTTGAACCTTTTGTTAGACCAGTTATCTCCCTTCGGAAAGGAATAACTTTAGTTTTGTTTTGGATTCCGTTTATTTGTTCATGTGAGTTAAAAGAGCCATTTATTTTGTAAACTTGTTGATTCTTATAATTTATTCATATGCTTTTGAATAAATGATTGTATTAGGCCTTGGTTTCCGTTTCTCCTATCTATATTACATTACCTTTTACCCCTAGACATATGGTTTTGTAACACTGTCCCAAACAGTCCTGGTCTCTCACCCTGTCCCAAACAGCCCTCATGGTCTCTCACCCTGTCCCAAACAGCCCTGGTCTCTCACCCTGTCCCAAACAGCCCTGGTCTCTCACCCTGTCCCAAACAGCCCTGGTCTCTCACCCTGTCCCAAACAGTCCTGGTCTCTCACCCTGTCCCAAACAGCCCTCATGGTCTCTCACCCTGTCCCAAACAGTCCTGGTCTCTCACCCTGTCCCAAACAGCCCTGGTCTCTCACCCTGTCCCAAACAGCCCTGGTCTCTCACCCTGTCCCAAACAGCCCTCATGTTCTCTCACCCTGTCCCAAACAGTCATGGTCTCTCACCCTGTCCCAAACAGCCCTGGTCTCTCACCCTGTCCCAAACAGCCCTCATGGTCTCTCACCCTGTCCCAAACAGCCCCCATGTTCTCTCACCCTGTCCCAAACAGTCATGGTCTCTCACCCTGTCCCAAACAGCCCTCATGTTCTCTCACCCTGTCCCAAACAGTCATGGTCTCTCACCCTGTCCCAAACAGTCCTGGTCTCTCACCCTGTCCCAAACAGCCCTGGTCTCTCACCCTGTCCCAAACAGCCCTCCTGGTCTCTCACCGTGTCCGAAGCGTCCCGTCTTGTGCACGCCGGCGGCCCGGCGGTATCCCAGCATCCTGCAGACCACGTCGGCGTCCTTGGCGTCCCAGGTGTCGTCGCACACCGTGCCCCAGCGCCGCTCGTGGAACACCTCCACGCGCCCCTCGTGAGGGCCCGACCCGTTCACCAGCCGCACCAGGGTGTCCACCACTGAAACGGACACAACGCACACACAACGCACGCACACAACGCACGCACGCACACACACACACAACGCACGCAACGCACACAACGCACGCACGCACACGCACGCACGCACGCACGCACACACACAACGCACGCACACACACAACGCACGCACACACACAACGCACGCACACAACGCACGCACGCACACAACGCAACGCACGCACGCAACGCACACAGACACAGACACACACACACACTTTTTAGTGTACAATACAAAAGTTTTCAAAGACACATTGAGTTGTCCATATTCTCTCTCTCTCTCTCTCTCTCTCTCTCTCTCTCTCTCCAAGCACGCACACACGCACACAATCACTCACACACGCACGCACGCACGCACGCACGCACGCACGCTTTCAGAGACATGCATTTCCAAGTTGCATACACATACAGATTGTACATACAGTATGAGCGCCAGAAAAAGAAAGTGTTATATATTTTTTTTTAAAAGATACTGTAGATATGGAGTATTCAATACATGCCAGCGTCATTATGATAGGAACCACTTCCACCCTGGCATTCCCATTGTGGGCATGTCTCTGCGTGTGGCTAATACGATGCATGTCATTTTGTCTAAAAAAAAATAACAAACTATTTAACGTGCAGTCCGAGCAGAAAACAGCGCTTAAGGGGTTAACAGATTGCATGACTGATGTGTTTGTGGAGCCTCGATTTTTTAATGGCAGGGCTTTGAAGTCAAGGAGTACAGAGGATAATATGGTTCCCCAGAGTGTTCATGAGTTTAACCCTTTTTGGGCGAGAACCCCTTTTGGTGTTAGCATTACGTTATGCTTTAGCTAGCAGATCTACAAGCTTGTAGGTCTGCTATTTTTGAAAAATCTAAAAGAACGACTGACATAGAAACATAGCTTTTTCAGAAAACTGTCATTTTCAAAAAGACATTTTTAGAATCTGATCTCAGGTCAGAATGGGTTAACGAAGTCCTGTAAATCAAACAACAACCACAAAAAAAAAAAAAACCCACTAAATAATGCATAAATAAACTTAGAGTTTCCATAAAGTCAGAGAAAATAGGCCAGGAGAATTTCTTTCTCCTATAAAATAAATTAAACTACACTTTAAACGGCTCGAGGCGAGTCAATGTTTTCTTTCCTGCAGTGTTGACTCATTTGTAAGAAGCAGGTTTTGGTCAATTTGCAGTTCCCACTTTGGTCCAAAAGTAATTTCTCAACAACTGTTGACTGTTTTGCACAAAATGTGACAGGCCAGTCTGGGGAGGGGGTCCTATTGGGGTTCTGAGAGGGGGAGGGGGTCCTATTGGGGTTCTGAGAGGGGGAGGGGGTCCTATTGGGGTTCTGAGAGGGGGAGGGGGTCCTATTGGGGTTCTGACAGGGGGAAGGGGTCCTATTGGGGTTCTGAGAGGGGGAGGGGGTCCTATTGGGGTTCTGAGAGGGGGAGGGGGTCCTATTGGGGTTCTGAGAGGGGGAGGGGGTCCTATTGGGGTTCTGAGAGGGGGAGGGGGTCCTATTGGGGTTCTGAGAGGGGGAGGGGGTCCTATTGGGGTTCTGACAGGGGGAGGGGGTCCTATTGGAGTTCTGAGAGGGGGAGGGGGTCCTATTGGGGTTCTGAGAGGGGGAGGGGGTCCTATTGGGGTTCTGAGAGGGGGAGGGGGTCCTATTGGGGTTCTGACAGGGGGAGGGGGTCCTATTGGAGTTCTGAGAGGGGGAGGGGGTCCTATTGGGGTTCTGAGAGGGGGAGGGGGTCCTATTGGGGTTCTGACAGGGGGAGGGGAAGGGTGTCCTACTGTACTGTACTGTACTGTACTGTACTGTACTGTACTGTACTGTACTGTACTGTACTGTACTGTACAAGTACCTACAAGCCATATATGGGGACTAGGTTGGTCTCCCCTTGTCCCCCATATATGGGGACTAGGTTGGTCTCCCCTTGTCCCCCATATATGGGGGACTAGGTTGGTCTCCCCTTGTCCCCCATATATGGGGACTAGGTTGCTCTCCCCTTGTCCCCCATATATGGGGACTAGGTTGCTCTCCCCTTGTCCCCCATATATGGGGACTAGGTTGCTCTCCCCTTGTCCCCCATATATGGGGACTAGGTTGGTCTCCCCTTGTCCCCCAGGTTGGTCCCCCTTGTCCCCCATATATGGGGACTAGGTTGGTGCCCCCTTGTCCCCCATATATGGGGACTAGGTTGGTCTCCCCTTGTCCCCCATATATGGGGACTAGGTTGCTCTCCCCTTGTCCCCCATATATGGGGACTAGGTTGCTCTCCCCTTGTCCCCCATATATGGGGACTAGGTTGGTCTCCCCTTGTCCCCCAGGTTGGTCCCCCTTGTCCCCCATATATGGGGACTAGGTTGGTGCCCCCTTGTCCCCCATATATGGGGACTAGGTTGGTCTCCCCTTGTCCCCCAGGTTGGTCTCCCCTTGTCCCCCATATATGGGGACTAGGTTGGTCTCCCCTTGTCCCCCAGGTTGGTCCCCCTTGTCCCCCATATATGGGGACTAGGTTGGTGCCCCCTTGTCCCCCATATATGGGGACTAGGTTGGTCTCCCCTTGTCCCCCATATATGGGGACTAGGTTGGTGCCCCCTTGTCCCCCATATATGGGGACTAGGTTGGTGCCCCCTTGTCCCCCATATATGGGGACTAGGTTGGTGCCCCCTTGTCCCCCATATATGGGGACTAGGTTGGTCTCCCCTTGTCCCCCATATATGGGGACTAGGTTGGTCTCCCCTTGTCCCCCATATATGGGGACTAGGTTGCTCTCCCCTTGTCCCCCATATATGGGGACTAGGTTGGTCTCCCCTTGTCCCCCATATATGGGGACTAGGTTGGTCTCCCCATGTCCCCCATATATGGGGACTAGGTTGGTGGAGGGTGTGTAGAGCCCAGGATCACAGTAGATGATTGACACAGGGGTGAAAAATGGGTTACAAAATCGTGGGATAAAAAATATATTACAAAACATCTGCCCTCCCAGTGAGTACATCTACTCTCCCAGTGAGTACATCTACTCTCCCAGTGAGTACATCTACTCTCCCAGTGAGTACATCTACTCTCCCAGTGAGTACATCTACTCTCCCAGTGAGTACATCTGTTGGGAAAACGTCATTCTCACCCGTCTTTGCTCCGTCGTCCCCTCGGTCGCCCTTCTCACCTTTCACGCCTCTCTCTCCTCTCTCACCTGTTTGTTTGGACAAAGAACAGACAGACAGACAGAGGTAAACATGTCAACAATGTAGGCCGACTATTCATGCCACTGTGTGTGTGTGTGTGTGTGTGTGTGTGTGTGTGTGTGTGTTTCTCTCATGCATACACATACACACACACACACACACACACACACACACATGAACTTACAACATGAATACATGTACATTTCTCTCTCATCCTCGTCAAACTTGTAGAGTTTGTGTGGAGTTTGCATGTTCTCCCCGTGTCCCCTAGGGTAGGTACCCCTCACATGTTCTCCCCGTGTCCCCTAGGGTAGGTACCCCTCACATGTTCTCCCCGTGTCCCCTAGGGTAGGTACCCCTCACATGTTCTCCCCGTGTCCCCTAGGTAGTACCCTCACATGTTCTCCCCGTGTCCCCTAGGGTAGGTACCCCTCACATGTTCTCCCCGTGTCCCCTAGGGTAGGTACCCCTCACATGTTCTCCCCGTGTCCCCTAGGGTAGGTACCCTCACATGTTCTCCCCGTGTCCCCTATAGGGTAGGTACCCTCACATGTTCTCCCCGTGTCCCCTAGGGTAGGTACCCCTCACATGTTCTCCCCGTGTCCCCTAGGGTAGGTACCCCTCACATGTTCTCCCCGTGTCCCCTAGGGTAGGTACCCCTCACATGTTCTCCCCGTGTCCCCTAGGGTAGGTACCCTCACAAAAAAAACATGCAGTAATCCTGGTCTCTATACTGCCTCCCCCTGGCCAGCCGGGGCGCCTGATGGAGGGGAAAGGAACTGGTTGAAATTTAACGTGTTCCTTCCACGCGCTACGACGTCCAACCAGGGAAACTCCCCCCTGTCAGGTGTAAAGGAGCAACTTGGACACTCAAGCATGAAGGAAGCATTAGTTTTCAACGGCCTGTAGGAGGCGCTGTGATACTCGCGGTCGGGTAAGGGGGATGGGGGGGGGGGGTGTATCCTTAACCATCTCCACTTCCTGTATTTTACAGACTTCCTTTGCCCTCAACTCCATTTCTTTTCAAGTCCTTTGTAAAAAAAGAAAGGGGTGGCTGATCTGAAATAGTGGGGTCTGTAAAATTCCCTGTAATTTGGACATTGGATGTACGAATTAGAAGGCAGACCCCTCTGTGTGTGTGTGTGTGTGTGTGAGTGTGTGTGTGTGTGTGTGTGTGTGTGTGTGTGTGTGTGTGTGTGTGTGTGTGTGTGTGTGTGTGTGTGTGTGTGTGTGTGTGTGTGTGTGTGTGTGTGTGTGTGTGTGTGTGTGTGTGTGTGAGTGTGTGTGTGTGTGTGTGTGTGTGTGTGTGTGTGTGTGTGTGTGTGTGTGGTGCTAAATTCACATGTTAAGGTGGTCATTAAATTGTGTGTGAGCATGGCGTGCACGTGTGCACGAAACTGTCAGGATGTATAGAAGACATTTTTTAGAAAACAGAAACTTAAAAACGGACAGGGTGTGTGTGTGTGTGTGTGTGTGTGTGTGTGTGTGTGTGTGTGTGTGTGTGTGTGTGTGTGTGTGTGTGTGTGTGTTGCGTGTGCGCGAGCGTGTGAATGTGTGTGTGAGAGAGAGAGAGATAGAGAGAGAGAGAGAGAGAGAGAGAGAGAGAGAGAGAGAGACATATTGGAAAAACACAACGAAAACCCAAAGTAAATTAGAATGCTATTCGGCCCTCAACCGAGAATACACAGTGGCAAACTATACCTGACCACTGTTACTGATCCTAAACTACCTGACCACTGTTACTGACCCAAACTACCTGACCACTGTTACTGACCCAAACTACCTGACCACTGTTACTGACCCAAACTACCTGACCACTGTTACTGATCCTAAACTACCTGACCACTGTTACTGACCCAAACTACCTGACCACTGTTACTGACCCAAACTACCTGACCACTGTTACTGACCCAAACTACCTGACCACTGTTACTGACCCAAACTACCTGACCACTGTTACTGACCCAAACTATACCTGACCACTGTTACTGACCCAAACTATACCTGACCACTGTTACTGACCCAAACTATACCTGACCACTGTTACTGACCCAAACTATACCTGACCACTGTTACTGATCCAACACTGAGGAAGATGTTGACTATATGTACAGACTCAATAGAAACAGGCAGACACAGACAGAACTGACACAGACACACAGACAGAAGTGGCTGCCTAGAGAAGACAGACTGTGTTCACTCTGCTCTCAAGGGGAGGTGGAGACGGAGCTACACTTTGTGTTACAACGTATAAAGACATCAGAGAATCATTCTTCCCTAAATTTTTAAAGAAAAACATAAAGAATTTGAATCCACCGTTAATAACTCATCACTCCTTAATTGGCACTTGGTTCCCGGGGGGGGGAAATATAGCAGATCTACAAGCTCACTTTGTGGCGCAAATAGTTGAATATATATTATTTCAGAGCGAACGTTTTTCCTAATAATTTTTTTATCCCACGATTTTGTAACCCATTTTTCACCCCTGTGTCAATCATCTAATGTGATCCTGGGCTCTACACACCCTCCGCCAACCTGGGGAGAGCAACAGACTTTAAGAGCGAACAACACATCTTCAGAGGGGGGGTCGGCAGCTACAAATTAATATAATCTTTGGGGTGCTTGACATGAAAAACCTTGAGAACCACTGACATAATTATAGAAACATGGGGGGTTTATTTTCCAGAAAACTATCAAGATTTAGAAGGAATTTTGTAGAATGGTCCTGCAGTCTAAATGGGTTAACGTTGCTCTCTTTTGCTCACATCCCTGTCAGAACATCCTGAGAACATCAGAACACCCCCCCCCCCCTGTCAGAACATCCTGAGAACATCAGAACACACCCCCCCCCCACCCGGTTGAGAGATGGACAGAGTTGTGTTTTTCTACTTTCCTTTATTCTGTGGTTTGTGACTGAATTCAACTTCTCAACGAGGCCAGTTGTTCAGGCTGAGCTGCCATGTGTCTGTTAGAGAGAGAACAGCAACCCACGCCAAGGTAGATGCACGCACACACGCAGACATGCACGCAGACACGCACGCACACACGCACACACGCAGACATGCACACACGCAGACACGCACGCACGCACACACGCAGACACATGCATGCACGCACACACGCAGACACGCACGCATGCATGCATGCACGCACGCACACACGCACGCACACTGTAGATATAGACCTTATCCTACTTTATGTAGATTTGCTTCACCACAACAGAGCTAGTATTATTTTTCTCTTTCATATTTCGTAAGTGTGTATACAGTATGTGCGTGCACGTGCATGTATGTGTGTGTGTGTGTGTGTGTGCCTGGGTGTATGGTGTATGTGTGTGTATGTGCGTGCGTGGGTGGGTGTGTGCCTGGGTGTATGGTGTATGTGTGTGCATGTGCGTGCGTGGGTGGGTGGGTGTGTGTGTGCCTGGGTGTATGGTGTATGTGTGTGTATGTGCGTGCGTGGGTGGGTGGGTGTGTGTGTGTGTGTATGTGCGTACGTGGGTGGGTGTGTGTGTGTGTGTGTGTGGGTCATGTTTTGTGCCAACAGCTGTTGTTGATCAGAGTTCTGTTTGGCTGAGATGACCAGTACTGGAGTCTGACAGTCTCTCCTTGGGCCAACTGGACCTCTTCTCTCTGTGTGCATGCATGCGTGCGTGTGCGTGCGTGAGTGCGTGCGTGCATGCTTGCATGCGTGTGTGTGTGTGCGTGTGTGTGCGTGCAGTGATTGCTAATGGTTTCCTTTGTTGGATATGTGTGCATATTTAAATGTGTGTGCATGTGTACGTGTGTGTGTAATGTACACATGCATGCATGTAGTAAGTTCATGTGCGTGTGTGTGTGTGTGTGTGTGTGTGTGTGTGTGTGTGTATGCATGTAGTAAGTTCATGTGCGTGTGTGTGTGTGTGTTTGTACGTGTATGCATGTAGTAAGTTCATGTGCGTGCGTGTGCGTGTGTGTGTGTGTGTGTGTGTGTGTGTGTGTGTGTATGCATGTATACAGTAAGTTCATGTGCTTGTGTGTGTGTGTGTGTGTGTGTGTGCACTTCTCTCTTCCACCGTGCCCGAGGACACGAAGACGGTGTTCAAATACAGTAAACAGAACCGCTTGGATGGAAGTCTTTTTAATATAACCGACGCCCCCAGGCCCACAGCAGCACAAAGACCTGCCAAATCTGTGAGCTACAGTACAGTACAGTACAGAGTACAGCATCTTGCAATGGGTCTGGTCCACAAGATTCGATACACCACCAAGATACCCATGTACCTGTCTAAATACTTCCTTAATGTAAACGAAGTCCACACCCACAACACCAGAGGGAGCGCAACAAACCATGTGCAACCCAGATTCGGCACAAACAAAGGGACTAAATTCTTTTCGCTCCTATGACACCAAAATGTGGAACGCCCTACCAACAGTCATTAAGACATGTGAGTCCCTTGACTCCTTCAAAACCGCTCTCAAAGGGCACCTATACGGACGGCTGCAATTATAGAAACTGGCCCCCGTAAAATCTGAATTATCTGTGGGTCTGCTGCCGACGTTATGACACTTTTTTTTTGCTGCGCTTCCGCTGTTATGCTCAAATTAGTGACCCTAAAGAATTCCGAGGCAACATGGCTGGAGACGAGGCAAGCCAATCAGAACTGCTCGACTATAGCCATGCCGTGCAGACGATGGGATGTTATGGGTTGTTGTTGCCAGTGGTGGCAACTGTCCTGACAGAAATAAGCTAAGCAGGGCCTCCAAAAAACCAAACCTGCAGGCAAGCAACTGTGAATGAAATCCACGTTAGGCTGGAAATATGCAGGCCTGGCAACCAGCGTTGCCAACCGGTGACAGAGCAGGCTCAGCAGAAAATGATCTCCTGTCGATCAACTGTCGGGACTTTCACAAGCTAATATTCACCCCTTCAGCTTCCACATAAACGGTACCCCCGTCAAAACCGTCCATCACTTCACCTCTACCGTGGCTCCACAACACTGTCCACACCCTGCTCCCTCCACACCCAGATACACACACCCGCATCAACAAAGCCTCTTAAAAAAAATCGCAGACCTATACAAGCTCATAGCGCGCCACTCGGTGGCGCACTTGTAGATCTGCTATTTTTCAATAGCTAAAGCACGACATGATGCCAACACCAAAAATGGGTTCCCGCGCAAAATGGGTTAACTGAAAAGACTATCAGTGGAAGTTGCGGGATTTTATGCGGGGAGTATCGCCCAAGGAAATGACGTCGACGCTTTACAAATCAGTTTACATTCTCGGCGAATGAAACGAGTGTTGTGATTGGTCGGGGAAATGTCGTATCCGGCGGGGAAATACATCTGACGGATATTCCGGATGATACAACTTACGTTGTGACCAGGCTTTACTTTATGCTTCTCTGTCTTACGTTGTGACCAGGCTTTACTTTATGCTTCTCTGCCTTACGTTGTGACCAGGCTTTACTTTATGCTTCTCTGTCTTACGTTGTGACCAGGCTTTACTTTATGCTTCTCTGCCTTACGTTGTGACCAGGCTTTACTTTATGCTTCTCTGCCTTACGTTGTGACCAGGCTTTACTTTATGCTTCTCTGTCTTACGTTGTGACCAGGCTTTACTTTATGCTTCTCTGCCTTACGTTGTGACCAGGCTTTACTTTATGCTTCTGT
>NC_137880.1:38673212-38675712 GCF_963924005.1 Protomyctophum bolini | reverse complement strand
TCCTGACAGTTTTCATTATTAACCCATTCTGACCCGAGATCAGATTATAAAAAATGTCTTTGATTTTTCAAAAAGAAATAGCAGATCTACAAGCTCGTAGCGCGCCACCGAGTGGCGCGCTAGGACTTTAGAACCAGGGGAATGGAGGGGATGAGCGAGTGACGTCAGGACTTTAGAACCAGGGGAATGGAGGGGGATGAGCGAGTGACGTCAGGACTTTAGAACCAGGGGAATGGAGGGGATGAGCGAGTGACGTCAGGACTTTAGAACCAGGGGAACGGAGGGGATGAGCGAGTGACGTCAGGACTTTAGAACCAGGGGAATGGAGGGGATGAGCGAGTGACGTCAGGACTTTAGAACCAGGGGAATGGAGGGGATGAGCGAGTGACGTCAGGACTTTAGAACCAGGGGAATGGAGGGGATGAGCGAGTGACGTCAGGACTTTAGAACCAGGGGAATGGAGGGGATGAGCGAGTGACGTCAGGACTTTAGAACCAGGGGAATGGAGGGGATGAGCGAGTTACATCAGGATAGTATTTCTACTGTGTACGGTGTAAGACCCACCTCTCATTCCACTCAGTCCTGGGGCCCCTCCTGGTCCCAGGGGCCCCTCATCACCCTTCTCTCCCCTTGGCCCCGGGGGTCCTGTGTAAAGAATAAAAACAATGGAACGGTTAGTCATTTTTCAGAGAGTCACAAAGGACAGTTTTAAAAAACGGTCACTGTTGAAGTTAAAAACGTCTCACAGTAACGGTCACTGTTGAAGTTAAAAACGTCTCACAGTAACGGCCACTGTTGAAGCTGCAGCATAATATTTAGCCTGCTTCTCTTCTTCCATTTAAAAAAAAAGTCTCATAAATCCTCACAGTTTTCCGAAATACCTACACGTACTGTATGTTTCTATATCAGTGGTTCTCAATATTTCATGTCAAGGACCCCAAAAATTATATGCAATTGGCTGCCGACCCCCATCTGAAAATATGTTGTTCCAGGAACCCCCCAAGAAGCAAAGATGTGAGTTAAAAACGTTCGCTGTGAGAGCATCAGTGCCCATACCCGAAGGCGGGGTTGGCGAAAGGGCCTTTCTGTGTGGAGTTTGCATGTTCTCCCCGTGTCCCCTAGGGTAGGTTTACCCTCACAAAAGCATGCAGTAATCCTGGTCTCTAAACTGCCTCCCCCTGGCCAGCCGGGGCGCCTGATGGAGGGGAAAGGAACTGGTTGGAATAACGTGTTCCTTCCACACGCTACGTCCAACCAGGGAAACTCCCCCCTGTCAGGTGTAAAGGAGCAACTTGGACACTCAGGCATGAAGGAAGCATGAGTTCAAGTCCGTTGCTCTCCCCATGTCCCCCATATATGGGGACTAGGTAGCTCTCCCCTTGTCCCCCATATATGGGGACTAGGTTGGTCTCCCCTTGTCCCCCATATATGGGGACTAGGTTGGTCTCCCCTTGTCCCCCATATATGGGGACTAGGTTGGTCTCCCCTTGTCCCCCATATATGGGGACTAGGTTGGCGGAGGGTGTGTAGAGCCCAGGATCACATTAGATGATTGACATTGAAAAATGGGTTACAAAATCGTGGGATAAAAAAAACGTTCGCTCTGCGCCACATTTTCAAGATTTTTCAAAAATAGCAGATCTACAAGCTCGTAGCGTGGCACTCGGTGCCCTGGAACAGTGTTTCAGAGTTCCTGTGGCCCTCAGACAGTGTTCCAGAGTTCCTGTGGCCCTCAGACAGTGTTCCAGAGGTTCTGTGGCCCTCAGACAGTGTTCCAGAGGTCCTGTGGCCCTCAGACAGTGTTTCAGAGTTCCTGTGGCCCTCAGACAGTGTTCCAGAGGTTCTGTGGCCCTCAGACAGTGTTCCAGAGGTTCTGTGGCCCTCAGACAGTGTTCCAGGGGTCCTGTGGCCCTCAGACAGTGTTCCAGAGGTTCTGTGGCCCTCAGACAGTGTTCCAGGGGTCCTGTGGCCCTCAGACAGTGTTCCAGAGGTTCTGTGGCCCTCAGACAGTGTTCCAGAGGTTCTGTGGCCCTCAGACAGTGTTCCAGGGGTCCTGTGGCCCTCAGACAGTGTTCCAGGGGTCCTGTGGCCCTCAGACAGTGTTCCAGAGGTTCTGTGGCCCTCAGACAGTGTTCCAGGG
The DNA here is from genome assembly GCF_963924005.1 of Protomyctophum bolini. Lineage (NCBI taxonomy): Eukaryota > Metazoa > Chordata > Actinopteri > Myctophiformes > Myctophidae > Protomyctophum > Protomyctophum bolini. Next base: position 38,673,572 of record NC_137880.1, on the reverse strand, counting down.
GTCCTGTGGCCCTCAGACAGTGTTCCAGAGGTTCTGTGGCCCTCAGACAGTGTTCCAGAGGTTCCAAAACAAAGTCCATTCAGGGACAACGCAGCCAGCGCTACATGTGCAGAGAGTACGCAGCCCTGCTAGTGAAAACAAGTGACTTCATCTATTCTCTTAACCCATTCTGAACGGGAACCCATTTTGGTGTTAGCATCATGTTATGCTTTAGCTATTGAAAAATAGCAGATCTACAAGCTAAATAGCGCGCCACCGAGTGGCGCGCTACGAGCTTGTAGGTCTGCTATTTTTGAAAAAATCTAAGAGCGACTGACGTAGAAGACATTTTTAGAATCTGATCTCAGGTCAGAATGGAAA
>NC_137880.1:38662493-38668012 GCF_963924005.1 Protomyctophum bolini | reverse complement strand
TTTACAAAGTGATCATGTGTGACAGGGATCTGTTGTTGTTGACAAAGTGAACATGTGTGACATGTTTTTCAGAGTGTGTGTGTGTGTGTGTGTGTGTGTGTGTGTGTGTGTAGTGTGTGTGTGTGTAAAGTGAGACTCTGAGCCAAGGGACTTTTTAGCAGAAAAGCAAACGCGCCACCCCGGCGGTCATTACTGGTCATCGGCTGACAGTAAATGTTTCCATGCCTGAGATCTCCTCACATCAACCACTAACACGCTGCTAATGCACCCAGACAGCACGTACACACACACACACACACACACGCACACACACACACACACACGTGAATGCGCGCATGGGCATGCGCACGCACACACACACCACTTCAGAAGGGCACTATAGTTGCATAATCGTGCAAATCACACCTGTATAACGATGGGGGGGAGACTGGAGAGGAGAGGAGAGGAGAGGAAGAGAAGAGAAGAGAAGAGAAGAGAAGAGAAGAGAAGAGAAGAGAAGAGAAGAGAAGAGAAGAGAAGAGAAGAGAAGAGAAGAGAAGAGAAGAGAAGAGAAGAGAAGAGAAGAGAAGAGAAGAGAAGAGAAGAGAAGAGAAGAGAGCATTATCTATAACGACAAACAAATGGTCCGTAGGGCTTTGGAACTAATGGCGGAGCCGAGTGGTGGCGTTTATATACTTTTCATCTTGAACACGGCATCTAATTTTAACCCACAATCATTTCCAGGCAGAATGAACAGCATCCATCCCACACACATGTTAAGCAGACATGTGATCGCCAGTCTCAATCGGTTTAGATTCACATCAATCAGCTCGGGGCCCTGTCCCTCGCCAGCCAATCAACTCGGGGCCGTGTCCCTCGCCAGCCAATCGACTCGGGGCCGTGTCCCTCGCCAGCCAATCAACTCGGGGCAGTGTCCCTCGCCAGCCAATCGACTCGCCAGCATTACATCATGGCATTCCAGCTCTATAGCGTTTTAACCAGGGGGGCAGTCAGACAGATATTTTGTGAAGCCACTAAGGAAATGAAAGTTCATATAATGGCCTGTTGTGGCGCTGTCATTGGACTCAATAAAACCCATAGCCCCATAGAAGTCCATGTATTTGGGCCCAACTTCACCTAGACTGTATTACCTTAATAAACATGGTCATGAATACTTTCTTCTTCCAGTCACTAGTTTAAAGTCTCATTTCTAATGTCATAATATTCTTTTTGGAAAAATATGGTCCCATTAAGAACGTATGTTCTGAGGGGCGTGGCTACCGTTACAGTCTATGATCGGGATTCCCCTCCCACTCGAGTCAAAATAAAAACCAACGGAGAAGAAGGGGGGGGGGAAGTCCCGCCTCGTTGTCTGGGCCAGCCAATGGGCCAGCTGGGCCCAAACGGATCTAGAAAGATGGCGACTTCCATTGCAAGGACTGACAGGCTTCATTTTACGTTCATGTTAGACCCGGAGAACGCTTTGTCCATATTTTTTACAGTCTATGGTTTAAACACAGTTATGACGGGTGATGTTATACTTTAGCTAATGTAAAAATAGCAGATCTATAGGTGTAGCAGGTCTGCTATAATGTAAAAATAGCAGATCTACAGGTGTAGCAGGTCTGCTATAATGTAAACATAGCAGATCTATAGGTGTAGCAGGTCTGCTATAATGTAAAAATAGCAGATCTATAGGTGTAGCAGGTCTGTTATAATGTAAAAATAGCAGATCTATAGGTGTAGCAGGTCTGTTATAATGTAAAAATAGCAGATCTATAGGTGTAGCAGGTCTGTTATAATGTAAAAATAGCAGATCTATAGGTGTAGCAGGTCTGTTATAATGTAAAAATAGCAGATCTATAGGTGTAGCAGGTCTGTTATAATGTAAAAATAGCAGATCTATAGGTGTAGCAGGTCTGCTATCTTTGAGGAGCTTTTAAGAGAAATCCTAAAAAATGTTGCGCAAAATCTTTCAATATATATTATTATTTCACAGCGTTTTTTAACTCAAATCCTTGCGTCTGGGGCGTCACTGGAACAACCTATTTTCAGATGGGGCGGGGGGGGGGGGTCGGCGGCCAATTACATATAATTTTGGGGGTCCTTTGAGCACCACAGACATACAAAAACATGCAGACATACAAGCTACGAGCTTGTAGGTCTGCTATTTTTGGCAGGTGGCAGCCATGTCACATAGTTCTCTCGTTCCAAATGTCACGCATGCGCACGCCACTCGTGCTCACACAAACAGGTACACGGACATTGCTGGTTGTAGGAGTGGTTGCACCACTCAAAAATGACTAGAAGTGAAGGCCCTAGTCCAGGGGTCTGCAACAGGCGGCTCTAGAGCACACCCCTAGTGGCTCCCTGTAGCATTAAAAGTAGCAATAAATAATTTTTCATTTATGGTTTCTGTAGGAGGCCAAACGTGACAAGCATTCTTAATATTTATTCTACACATTTTTACAAAATTGGAAAACTTAACTAAACTAAAATGTGCGTCATAGCATGCGACACTCTCAGTGCCGTGCCAGCCAGGTGACTATTATAAACAAACCGGTGGGTGTGAGAGGCTGCTGCCTGCTACGCTACTTATGGCTTCTACAGGGAGACAAATAAAGATAGCCGACGAAAAACAGAGGATTTAACAGTTCATGGACAGAGGCTTTTATCTTCACAGCCAATGCAGATTGACAGCTATATCAAACGACAAAAAAAAGTAACGTTGAAAGACATTTCCAGTGAAAGCATGCTAAATTCTGCTAGTTTCGTTGCAACCCGGGAGATAATAAAGTTTGGCAAGCTGCATTATAATGCGTACATTTTCTTTTTGCGGCTCCAGATAGATTTTGAATTTATTTTTGGTCGGAAATGACTCTTTCAACATCTTGGGTTGCCGACCCCTGCCCTAGTCGTATAGCGACCTACGTACCCTCCATGACGGTGACGTTCTTCAGGGCCGTGGAGTGCTCCCAGTCCTTGAGGCGGAGGTCCTCGGTGAGGACGTTGAGGATCTCCATCTCGTTCCGGAGCTGGGCCTCGGTGTGGACGTGGGTGACCCACAGGCTGGTGGTGTCCTCCGTGATGTTGCTGATCTGGATCTGGAGACGGTTACAGTACAACGTACAGTTTATAGGGACCTGAATCTGTAGACGGTTACAGTATAACGTACAGTTTATAGGGATCTGAATCTGGTCCACCATGAAGGAATGCAGACAGTACAGTAGGTAGTTTATATATATATATTTTTTTATCCCACGATTTTGTAACCCATTTTTCACCCCTGTGTCAATCATCTACTGTGATCCTGGGCTCTACACACCCTCCACCAACCTAGTCCCCATATATGGGGGACAAGGGGAGACCAACCTAGTCCCCATATATGGGGGACAAGGGGAGACCAACCTAGTCCCCATATATGGGGGACAAGGGGAGACCAACCTAGTCCCCATATATGGGGGACAAGGAGAGACCAACCTAGTCCCCATATATGGGGGACAAGGGGAGACCAACCTAGTCCCCATATATGGGGGACAAGGGGAGACCAACCTAGTCCCCATATATGGGGGACAAGGGGAGACCAACCTAGTCCCCATATATGGGGGACAAGGGGAGACCAACCTAGTCCCCATATATGGGGGACAAGGGGAGACCAACCTAGTCCCCATGTATGGGGGACAAGGGGAGAGCAACGAACTTGAACTCATGCTTCCTTCATGCCTGAGTGTCCAAGTTGCTCCTTTACACCTGACAGGGGGGAGTTTCCCTGGTTGGACGTAGCGCGTGGAAGGAACACGTTATTCCAACCAGTTCCTTTCCCCTCCATCAGGCGCCCCGGCTGGCCAGGGGGAGGCAGTTTAGTGACCAGGATTACTGCATGTTTTTGTGAGGGTATCTATACCCTAGGGGACACGGGGAGAACATGTGAGGGTACCTACCCTACAGGGGACACGGGGAGAACATGTGAGGGTACCTACCCTAGGGGGACACGGGGAGAACATGCAAACTCCACACAGAAAGGCCCTTTCGCCAACCCCCGCCTTCGGGTATGGGCACTGATGACGCGGAGGAGGAAACACGCCGCCAGCACCCACAGCGTCCCCCGAGCGGGAATCGAACCCAGGACCTCAGTAACATATAGTTTATAGGGATCTGAATCTGGTCCACCATGAAGCTCATAGCGCGCCACCGAGTGGTGCGCTATGAGCTTGTAGATCTGCTGTACACACATGACCTCTGACCTGGAGATCCTGGATCAGTTACTACATGGTTACGCCCCTATAGTACACACATGACCTGACCTGGAGATCCTGGATCAGTTACTATATGGTTACGCCCCTATAGTACACACACTATGCGCTCTGAGCATGACCTCTGACCTGGAGATCCTGGATCTTCAAGTGGTGGACGCTGATGTCACTGCTGAAGGTGTGATTGACAGCTCCCACTGTCCAATTGACCTCCTCCAGCTTCTCTCTGAGCCCGCCCATCTGACCGGACGTCTCCCTGCATGGGACAGAGGACGAGACAGAAGAGACATGGTACGGTTGGTCGGTCAGTGCCTTGCATGGTTTCCGCCGCCATCAGTGTATGAATGGATTAATGTAATGGATAAAGGCGCTATATATATATATATATATAAGTGCACCGTTTACCATGTTAGTATCGCGTTTATTTATAATACATCCGTGACTGACTAGAGATACTGTAATTAACCCGGTAGTGCGGTCCGGTGTTCACCTGAGCAGGAGGTCCTGGTCGCGGAGCCAGGCAGAGGTCCGGGTCACCTCCGCGCCCAGGCCCGACAGGTTCCTGTAGGCGGAGGTGCTGAGAGAGGACAGCCGCTCGTCCAGCTGCACCAGGTAGCCCTCAGACTGCAGGTTACGAGACTGCAGGCTGCGCAGCTCCATCTCCAGGCCCTGTGGTGGGAAGTAATCAGACTGCAGGTTACGAGACTGGAGGCTGCGCAGCTCCATCTCCAGGCCCTGGGGGGGGGGGGGGGTAATTAACTTTAGCTTTATTGGGTCGTCCACTCACAGTTGACAGTTCTTGTATTGAGTTGTGGTTGACAATGCACAGTAATTCTGCAAACTGTTCCCCTCAGCTCTGAGTTCAAGCTGCTTCCCTCTGGCATTCAGCCTAAAAGTTCCAGGGCCCAAAAGCAACAGGTATAAGTTGAAGTTCTCCTTCGTGCCTGTAGCTATCCAGGCTCTAAATGCCGATAGGAGGAGGTAAATTGTCACCTGACTCACTTGAATTAATTATTTATTATACAACTTTCTGGAAAAGTTATGAATTATAATGTTATACACTGATACCTTGAACTGCCCTCCTGATTTATTGTTCTATGCGTACTATGTGCCTTTTTTGCTGTGTTTTTGTGTTTCATGTTACCTGCCTGTGTTATGCCTTGCTGTAAACCAAATCGCCCCACGGGGACAAACAAAGAAATGAACCTGAACCTGTTAAAACACATTTAGTGCCGGAAGTGCTTCAAAATAGGAGCTCTGGGGTGCCGGAGTTGACTGATCGCTTTT
>NC_137880.1:38652493-38657493 GCF_963924005.1 Protomyctophum bolini | reverse complement strand
CACAGGGATCGAACTGGGAACCTCACGGTCTGAATACGGCCACTCTACCGCTGATCCACAGCCGAGCCATTACCAACCCCCCCAGAAGACTCATCCCAGTAACAGCTGTACGAACACAAACAAACAGAATTATAGTTTGCAGCACAAAAAGGCTCTCTATAAGAAAACGATTGCAAAACAACGGCGTAGCTGTCCGTGTGATGGACTACTGCTGCAGCCTTTGATGCTTTGTCTTTGTAATTACTTCTTTTGTTAATTTATATGAATTATTAATTTTGTAATTAACAGCAAAAAACCAACCATGACACAACTAAACAATATGAGAACCTGGACATACTGTAGTGTACAGACAGACAGACAGACAGACAGACAGACAGACAGACAGACAGACAGACAGACAGACAGACAGACAGACAGACAGTTCGACTCGAGCGAGGCGCACGTGTTACAAAATGCTGGGTTTCCAGAACAAATAAGTAGTTGTTTTTTTTTTTGCTCCGCGGCTCTTTTACAAAAATGATAACATAACATTGTTTAGGCCAATAAGGCTGAATCGCTTATTCTGATTGCTCAAAAGAAAACATCTACATAATATCTGTCTTTCATAATTATAATGACCTAAAGTTGTTGGGTTGTTTGGTCCCTAATGGGGGACACTGATTACTGGACGTAATATTCGGAATTCTCCTTTCAGTGGCGTGCACACAGCAGACGTTTAGAGGGGCAGCTGGTGCTCAAGGGGAAAGAAAAAGGGGCACCTTGTGCAGCGCATTTTAGGGGCGGGAACCCATTTTAGGTAACCTGACTCTGCCAGCTGGGGGCGGTATTGGGTAACCATGTTCCCCAACACCACATCCATCTGGGATCTCACAGGGAGTTGAGCTAACGCCGAACCGCTCCTGTACCGAACCAATCAGCGTGAGCTAAGGGCGGGATATGTGCGAAACCAGGATGTGAAGCTATATATAGACACGTCAATATGATTGGTTGTGTTTTGCACGCCCCACAACGGTGATAGACAGACGGTCCCATCCAATCATCTACCAAGTATCTTGAAAAAAAGGAACTAACAGCCCCGTCATCGAATTTGCTTCCGCGATCCCAGATCCCAATAAGCTGTGAAACAAACATGTGTAGCAAAAGCTTCTTGGATCTGGCAGCGTCAGGTTACCATTTTGGTGCTTTACTGTAGCTATTGAAAAATAGCAGATCTACAAGCTCGTAGCGCGCCACCGAGTGGCGCGCTACGAGCTTGTAGGTCTGCAATTTTTTAATTTTTTAATCGAAGAACCACTGACAGAAACAACGCTTTAGATTGTGGGGGCCTAAATAATATAGTAGAAGCGTTTTTATCAAGAATTCCACACACACTACAAATTAATAAAAAAAAGTAACCTTTTTTTTTCTCTCTTTTTTTTTTAAAGAGCACATTGCCAAAAGGGCAGGTGGTGCTCTAGCACCACCTAGTGTCCATCTGTGCACGCCACTGTACTCCTTTAGAGATTGAAGCACGTGTTCGCCTGCAACAACTGAATGAGAAATGTCAACTGAGGATTGCTGAGATGCCCTTGAACCACAAGTGCCAAGTTCAAGTGGATTACACTTGTTTATACAACAGGGGTCCACCATGTTCAATTCATCAAAGAGTGCCAAGTTCAAGTGGAGTTACTCAAGAGTCCTATAACAATATAAAACAGTGATTTGTCAACCGGTGGTCCGAGGACCACCAGGGGTCCTTGAATTGGACCCCAGGTGGTCCCCAGCTAAACGATGGAGAGTTGGTAACCAACTGGACCCTTATTAGATCTTAACCCATTTTGACCTGAGATCAGATTAAAAAAAATGTTTGTTTGAAAATGACAGTTTTCTGAAAAAGCCATGTTTCCATGTCAGTCGTTCTTCGATGTTTCAAAAATAGCAGGACCTACAAGCTCGTAGCACGCCACTCGGTGGCGCGCTACGAGGATAAATAATGTGGGCCTTGATATGAAAAGGGTTGAAAAAAACCCCCACTGTTCTAGAACACTGTGCTGTGGTTGGTCTCCCAGGCTGAAAACAGCCCTAACAGAACACCCTAACAGAACACTGTGTTGTGGTTGGTCTCCCAGGCTGAAAACAGCCCTAACAGAACACCCTAACAGAACACTGTGTTGTGGTTGGTCTCCCAGGCTGAAAACAGCCCTAACAGAACACCCTAACAGAACACTGTGTTGTGGTTGGTCTCCCAGGCTGAAAACAGCCCTAACAGAACACCCTAACAGAACACTGTGTTGTGGTTGGTCTCCCAGGCTGAAAACAGCCCTAACAGAACACTGTGTTGTGGTTGGTCTCCCAGGCTGAAAACAGCCCTAACAGAACACTGTGTTGTGGTTGGTCTCCCAGGCTGAAAACAGCCCTAACAGAACACTGTGTTGTGGTTGGTCTCCCAGGCTGAAAACAGCCCTAACAGAACACTGTGTTGTGGTTGGTCTCCCAGGCTGAAAACAGCCCTAACAGAACACTGTGTTGTGGTTGGTCTCCCAGGCTGAAAATAGCCCTAACAGAACACTGTGTTGTGGTTGGTCTCCCAGGCTGAAAACAGCCCTAACAGAACACTGTGCTGTGGTTGGTCTCCCAAGCTGAAAACAGCCCTAACAGAACACCCTAACAGAACACTGTGCTGTGGTTGGTCTCCCAGGCAGGAGCGCTGAAGACAAACAACCCTAACACTTCTCTTTCAGCATGTTGCATTGCTGTTGAGTAATGTCTGGAACACTGGCAGTGTCTGTAGGTGTGTCTGTAGGTGTGTCTACCAACTCTCCCCCCCGGGAAGAGATGGACAGGGATGAGGAACAGAGGCACAGAGTATCCGTGACCTCCTGACCTATCCGTGCTCCTGACCTCTGACCTATCCGCTCAGAGATGCTCACATCATTGTGAGGGATGGAAAGGTCATTGTTCCTTCTTTTATTTCTGTGTGTGTGTGTGTGTGTGTGTGTGTGTGTGTGTGTGTGTGTGTGTGTGTAGGCACACGCACGCACGCAACACAAGGTGTTGGGGCTAAATTAAATCCAGATTTGTTACATTCCCACATGGACAGCTTCGTGTGTTTTATTCACCAGTGTGTCTCTGTGGGAAGGAGAGGACATTTTATCCATCCATCTATCACAGACTTACTTACTTACTTAGCTCCCTGGCATGCAGACTTGGCCAGCCAGCCAGCCAGCCAGCCAGCCAGCCAGCCAGCCAGCCAGCCAGCCAGCCAGCCAGCCAGCCAACCAGCCAGTCAGCCAGTCAGCCAACCAACCAGCCAGTCAGTCAGCCAGTCAGCCTGCCAACCAGCCCGCCAGCCAGCCAGCCATCCAGTCAGCCAGCCAGCCAGCCAGCCAGCCATCCATCCAGCCAGCCAGCCTGCCAACCAGCCCGCCAGCCAGTCAGCCAGTCAGCCAACCAACCAGCCAGTCAGTCAGCCAGTCAGCCTGCCAACCAGCCCGCCAGCCAGCCAGCCAGCCAACCAGCCAGTCAGCCAGTCAGCCAACCAACCAGCCAGTCAGTCAGCCAGTCAGCCTGCCAACCAGCCCGCCAGCCAGCCAGCCAGCCAGCCAGCCAGCCAGCCATCCAGTCAGCCAGCCAGCCAGCCAGCCAGCCATCCATCCAGCCAGCCAGCCTGCCAACCAGCCCGCCAGCCAGCCAGCCAGCCAGCCATCCAGTCAGCCAGCCAGTCAGCCTGCCAACCAGCCAGCCAGCCAGCCAGCCAGCCAGCCAGCCAGCCATCCAGTCAGCCAGCCAGCCAGCACAACAGCTGTCTGACAGGATGTTCTCTGAACTAATGGCGGAGCTCGGTCGTTACCCAACATTCTATGACGACGAGGCAATCGGCCAGACACGGCCCTGATTACCCAAAGACACGTTCCAAAACAAAGCTTAGCTTTAACCCATTCTGACCCGAGATCAGATTCTAACGCACAGAAGAATGGTGGTTCTTTAACCCATTTTGACCTGAGATCAGATTCTAAAAATGTCTTCTAAATCCTGACAATTTTCAAAAATAGCAGACCTACAAGCTCGAGTGGCGCGCTACGAGCTTGTAGATCTGCTATTTTTCAATAGCTAAAGCATAGCATGATGCTAACACCAAAACGGGTTCCCGCCCAAAATGGGTTAATTGATGGCTATGTCCACTCCGAGGAACTATAGTTGGCAATCATTCTTGTTTTTTTTCTATTTTATATGTTTTATCCGAGTCAGCCAATAAAAATAGGAAAAAAAAGCAATAACAGCTTTATAGTGGTGACATGATACTGTCTTGGGAATTAAAGCAAAGACATAAAAAAACATTTTTTTTAATTTACTGTTGAATCCCTGCTGATGCATCTAATTAACCCATTCTGGGCAGGAGCCCCTTTTAGTGTTTTAACTAAGCATTATGTTATACTTTAGCTATTGAAAAGTAGTTTTTGAAAAATCGTGAAAATGCTGCGCACATCTTTGAATATACAATATTCTTTCAGAGCGAACGTTTTTAACTCATGGGTCCCTGGAACATATTTTGGCGGCCAATTACATATAGCCTAGAACTTTTGTGGTCCTTGACATGAAATATTCAGCACCGCTGACATAGAAACATATGTAGGTACTTCAGAAAACTGTCATGATTTAGAAGACTTTTTTTTAATTCAAAACAAATGCATAACAGCATACCTTTTCTTGGTGCTGCCTCAGCACTTTAGACACTGTAATGAAATACTATTATGAAAAATAAAAGTGATATGATTCGTGTATCAACAGGCAAGTGGTTCATTCAGACACACATCGTCAGCCAGCCAGTCAGTCAGCCAGTCAGTCAGTCAGTCAGTCAGTCGGTCGACAACAGTCAAATTGACTCCTTTCTAAACAAGCTATAAATAAAAGTTCCAAGCTGAGCATTTAGACCAGAGACAGCACTTTAGTTGTTTTGTGGAGGTAATGCATTGACAGAGAACAGGCGATTGTGTGTGTGTGTGTGTGTGTGTGTGTGTGTG
>NC_137880.1:38637493-38649993 GCF_963924005.1 Protomyctophum bolini | reverse complement strand
CAAGTCAAAGGTTTAAATGTGTTAAACGCCTTGTACAAGTCAAACGTCCCACACAGTGTTCTGGCTTCTGGCCTTCCTTCGCTGCCATGACTACTAATCTGTCTGTCCAAGTCTCTCACAGACTTTTTTAATAAAGTCCTATAGGTTTTCTGTGTGTGTGTGTGTGTGTGTGTGTGTGCGCCGTGCGTGTGTGCATGCGTGCGTGCGTGTGCCGCTCACACGTGAGTGTGTGTGTGTGTGTGTGTGTGTGTGCGTGCGCAGTGCCGCACACATGTGAGTGTGTGCGCTTATGTTACCAAGGAAAGGAAGCCCAGCAGATTATCCCATTCTGAACGGGAACCCATTTTGGTGTCGGCATCATGTTATGCTTTAGCTATTGAAAAATAGCAGATCTACAAGCTCATAGCGCGCCACCGAGTGGCGCGCTACGAGCTTGTAGGTCTGCTATTTTTGAAAAAAATCGAAGAACGACTGACATTTTTAGAATCTGATCTCAGGTCAGAATGGGTTAATCAGACCAGTGTGTGTCCAGTGGAAAACCTCGTATGAATCTGATCTCAGGTCAGAATGGGTTAATGTAATAATTACGATGGCCTCTAGCCTCTCCTGTACTGCTGTCAGTGGTGGAAAGTAACTAAGTACTTTTACTTAAGTACTGTACTTAACCCATTCTGACCTGAGATCAGATTCTAAAAATGTCTTCTAGATCCTTCTAGATCCTAGAGCCACCGAGTGGCGCGCTACGAGCTTGTAGAGAGAGACAGAGAGAGAGAGAGAGAGAGAGAGAGAACAGAACATGTATTCCTTTCCAAGTTTATACTATTTAGGATCCTTATCCTTCTCATAATAGCTCTAATAACAGTCTTGTCTCCTACTATAGCATATTCTCTCTCTGTGTGTGTGTGTGTGTGTGTGTGTGTGTGTGTGTGTGTGTGTGTGTGCGTGCGTGTGTGTGTGCGAGAGAGAGAGAGAGAGAGGAGTGAGCAGATAGAGAGAGATAGAGCGACAGAGGAACATAAAGAGAGAGAGAGTGTGTGTGAGAAAAGGACAGACAGACTCTCTAAAACCATGATGGATAAATGATGCAAATAAATGAGTCCTACCACGGCGTCCTGCCTGCATGATTCATAATTCATAATTCATACGTGGGTTAAGTGTTTAGATCTGACTCTTCTGTGGCGTAATGTGGTTTTTATGGACATATATCTCATCTCATGCACGTAATGCCTGTTAACACATTTTGGACTGAGGCCCATTCTAAACAAATGCCTTCTAAATCCTGACCTGAGTTTTCTGGAAAAGCTTCAAATATTCATAGAGCATGCATCAATCTTTTTTGTATTTTTTGTACTATGTATCTGTACATATACTGTACAGAACCCCAAATGTGGGTTAACCCATTTAGACCTGAGGACAATTCTACAAATGTATTTTAAATCCTGACAGTTTTCTGAAAGTTTGAGGTTGTTTTTCTTATTCTTTTTAGTTTTTCAGTCGTTCTCAAACTATTTCATGTCAAAGCCCCAAATGGGTTTTAACCCATTCTGACCCGAGATCAGATTCATACGAGGTTTCCACTGGACACACACACTGGTCTGATTATAACCCATTCTGACCCGAGATCAGATTCTAAAAAATGTCAGTCGTTCTTCGATTTTTCAAAAATAGCAGACCTACAAGCTCGTAGCGCGCCACTCGGTGGCGCGCTACGAGCTTGTAGGTCTGCTATTTTTAATCACAAGGATAATTAATGAGTATACTGGCACCATGATTTAACAGGACAAGGGGGGGGGGGGGGGACTCAACATAAAGGCACCACCACATAAAAAAGTCAGCTTTTTAAGAGGTGTTTTAAGAGATCATTCAACTATAGGGTGAAGCTTCTCAGACATCTCAGTCATTTCTAAAGTCTGGGGCACATCATTATTATAAAAGAAACACACCAGCACAGCCTTAAGGGGGCGCTGCAGTTTAGTGTGTGTGCACTGTGCAGTGGAATGGACAGAACAGAGTGAAATAATGTGTCTCTGTGTGTGGATAATATGTATATGTATGTATGTATGTATTTGGTTAAAATGGGTAGGGTTTAAAAAAAGGCAAGAGTTTGCTCTGGTGCACTGGCCTAAAAGTGGGTCCTTAAAAACTGCTAAAACTTCTGAAATGTATGTATGTAGGACTGTAGGTATGTATGTATGTATGTATGTATTTGGTTAAAATGGGTGGGGTTTAAAAAAAAGGCAAAAGCATGCTCTGTTGCACTGGCCTAAAAGTGGGTCCTTAAAAACTGCTAAAACGTCTGAAATGTATGTATGTATGTAGGTATGTATGTATGTATGTATGTGTGTAGTATTTAAAAAGGGGGGGCTTTTTAGTAAAAAGCCCAACCCACAAAACCTTCATATATTTAAAACAAATCCAAAATAAGGTTACCAGTGAAGGGCAAAATGCCTATTCACTGGGGACTATGCAAGGCAGAGGCGTCCACCCCCCTGAGTCCAAGTCAGGCTAGACCGCATACCTAAGTATGTATGTATGTATGTATGTATGTAGTATGTATTTAAAAGGGGGGCTTTTTTTGTAAAATCCCAGCCCACAATACCTTCATATATTTAAAAAGAATGACAAAACAGGGTTACCAGTGAAGGGCAACATGCCTATTCACTGGGGACTATGCAAGGCAGAGGAGTCCAAGTTAGACTAGAGAGAGCGTGAGCGTGTGAGCGTGTGTGTGTGTATATATATATATATATATATATATATATATATACACGGTGGACGTCCAAGTTCCTCTCTCATTCTATAATGACAGATTCGTCCCTTAACCCGTTCTGACCTGAGATCAGATTCTATAAATGTCTTCTACATCCTGACAGTTATTCTGAAAAAGCTATGTTTCTATATATGTCAGTCGTTCTTCGATTTTTCAACAAAAGAAAAAGTACATACTGCCAGGGGGGCTTCACCTACAAGACGACCGCACTAAAACAATGCCCCAAACAGCAGAACGTCATATGATGGATGGACTGTTGACCACTAGTGGAAACAGTATACTCTGTCTTTTCAGAATTCAATCGAGGCAAACAAAAAAAAAAAAACACTGGACACAGGATAGTCCTTCTCATAACACCACGTAGCTTTCTATTTCCTGCCGGGGCTCAGAGAAAGATCAGCGATGGTTTGAGCTATACGACGTGATGTGCCTTCCAATGTCACATACAGTATCTGTTTCCTGTTTCCTGTCTCTCCGTCTCTCTCTAGTGTCGTGGAATCCAGTAAAGCATTCTTTTGATTTGTTTAAATATTTTTTTTTTATCCCACGATTTTGTAACCCATTTTTCACCCCTGTGTCAAATATCTAATAATGTGATCCTGGGCTCTACACACCCTCTGCCAACCTGGGGAGAGCAACGGACTTGAACTCATGCACAGGGAGAACATGTGAGGGTACCTATACCCTTTGGGGACACGGGGAGAACATGTGAGGGTACCTACCCTAGGGGACACGGGGAGAACATGTGAGGGTACCTACCCTATAGGGGACACGGGGAGAACATGTGAGGGTACCTACCCTATAGGGGACACGGGGAGAACATGTGAGGGTACCTACTCTATAGGGGACACGGGGAGAACATGTGAGGGTACCTATACCCTTTGGGGACACGGGGAGAACATGTGAGGGTACCTACCCTATAGGGGACACGGGGAGAACATGTGAGGGTACCTACTCTATAGGGGACACGGGGAGAACATGTGAGGGTACCTATACCCTAGGGGACACGGGGAGAACATGTGAGGGTACCTACCCTATAGGGGACACGGGGAGAACATGTGAGGGTACCTATACCCTATAGGGGACACGGGGAGAACATGTGAGGGTACCTACCCTATGGGACACGGGGAGAACATGTGAGGGTACCTGCCCTATAGGGGACACGGGGAGAACATGTGAGGGTACCTACCCTAGGGGACACGGGGAGAACATGTGAGGGTACCTACCCTAGGGGACACGGGGAGAACATGTGAGGGTACCTACCCTATAGGGGACACGGGGAGAACATGTGAGGGTACCTACCCTAGGGGACACGGGGAGAACATGTGAGGGTACCTACCCTAAGGGACACGGGGAGAACATGTGAGGGTACCTACCCTAGGGGACACGGGGAGAACATGTGAGGGTACCTACCCTAGGGGACACGGGGAGAACATGTGAGGGTACCTACCCTAGGGGACACGGGGAGAACATGTGAGGGTACCTGCCCTAGGGGACACGGGGAGAACATGTGAGGGTACCTGCCCTAGGGGACACGGGGAGAACATGTGAGGGTACCTACCCTATAGGGGACACGGGGAGAACATGTGAGGGTACCTACCCTAGGGGACACGGGGAGAACATGTGAGGGTACCTGCCCTAGGGGACACGGGGAGAACATGTGAGGGTACCTACACTATAGGGGACACGGGGAGAACATGTGAGGGTACCTACCCTAGGGGACACGGGGAGAACATGTGAGGGTACCTACCCTAGGGGACACGGGGAGAACATGTGAGGGTACCTACCCTAGGGGACATGGGGAGAACATGTGAGGGTACCTACCCTAGGGGACACGGGGAGAACATGTGAGGGTACCTACCCTAGGGGACACGGGGAGAACATGTGAGGGTACCTGCCCTAGGGGACACGGGGAGAACATGTGAGGGTACCTACACTATAGGGGACACGGGGAGAACATGTGAGGGTACCTACCCTAGGGGACACGGGGAGAACATGTGAGGGTACCTACCCTAGGGGACACGGGGAGAACATGTGAGGGTACCTACCCTAGGGGACATGGGGAGAACATGTGAGGGTACCTACCCTAGGGGACACGGGGAGAACATGTGAGGGTACCTACCCTATAGGGGACACGGGGAGAACTTGTGAGGGTACCTACCCTAGGGGACACGGGGAGAACATGTGAGGGTACCTACCCTAGGGGACACGGGGAGAACATGTGAGGGTACCTACCCTAGGGGACACGGGTGAGAACATGTGAGGGTACCTACCCTAGGGGACACGGGGAGAACATGTGAGGGTACCTACCCTAAGGGACACGGGGAGAACATGTGAGGGTACCTACCCTAGGGGACACGGGGAGAACATGTGAGGGTACCTACCCTAGGGGACACGGGGAGAACATGTGAGGGTACCTACCCTAGGGGACACGGGGAGAACATGTGAGGGTACCTACCCTAGGGGACACGGGGAGAACATGTGAGGGTACCTGCCCTAGGGGACACGGGGAGAACATGTGAGGGTACCTACCCTATAGGGGACACGGGGAGAACATGTGAGGGTACCTACCCTAGGGGGACACGGGGAGAACATGTGAGGGTACCTGCCCTAGGGGACACGGGGAGAACATGTGAGGGTACCTACACTATAGGGGACACGGGGAGAACATGTGAGGGTACCTACCCTAGGGGACACGGGGAGAACATGTGAGGGTACCTACCCTAGGGGACACGGGGAGAACATGTGAGGGTACCTACCCTAGGGGACATGGGGAGAACATGTGAGGGTACCTACCCTAGGGGACACGGGGAGAACATGTGAGGGTACCTACCCTAGGGGACACGGGGAGAACATGTGAGGGTACCTGCCCGCCCTAGGGGACACGGGGAGAACATGTGAGGGTACCTACACTATAGGGGACACGGGGAGAACATGTGAGGGTACCTACCCTAGGGGACACGGGGAGAACATGTGAGGGTACCTACCCTAGGGGACACGGGGAGAACATGTGAGGGTACCTACCCTAGGGGACATGGGGAGAACATGTGAGGGTACCTACCCTAGGGGACACGGGGAGAACATGTGAGGGTACCTACCCTAGGGGACACGGGGAGAACATGTGAGGGTACCTGCCCTAGGGGACACGGGGAGAACATGTGAGGGTACCTACACTATAGGGGACACGGGGAGAACATGTGAGGGTACCTACCCTAGGGGACACGGGGAGAACATGTGAGGGTACCTACCCTAGGGGACACGGGGAGAACATGTGAGGGTACCTACCCTAGGGGACACGGGGAGAACATGTGAGGGTACCTACCCTATAGGGGACACGGGGAGAACATGTGAGGGTACCTACCCTAGGGGACACGGGCAGAACATGTGAGGGTACCTACCCTAGGGGACATGGGGAGAACATGTGAGGGTACCTACCCAAGGGGACACGGGGAGAACATGTGAGGGTACCTACCCTAGGGGACACGGGGAGAACATGTGAGGGTACCTACCCTAGGGGACACGGGGAGAACATGTGAGGGTACCTACCCTAGGGGACACGCACGCACGGTCGCACGCACACACAATTTGACACCGACCGCACTGTGCAGTGCTGCGATGCCATCTGTTGCGAATTTGCACTTGTTTTGTTACTCGCTGGAGGAGTCTGGAGAATTAGGCAGAGGAGGACCCACGCTGTGGTGCGTGTGTGTGTGCTCGTCCGTCTTCACGTGAGCATGTGTACAGTACAGTACAGTACAGTACAGTACAGTACAGTAAGTGTGTTTGGGGGCCTGCTGTATATTATGTGTTTCTCTGTGTTTGTGTGTGTATGGTCTTTTTCAGGGTGTGTTTGCGTAGGAGGACGGTGCTTGTATACAGTACGTGTGTGTGCGTGACGCATTTGGGGTGGTTTTGTTTTGGCCTTTCTGCACGTCGTCCAGAAACACCAACAGAACCAGAACCAGGTCCATTTAGTTTACAGCCCTGGAGGCTTTGCAATGTGGAGCCAAGTGGAAAGGAGAGGGGGAGGGGGGGGGGGGGTGTACTGTATATGCTGTACCAGAATAATTAGCATGACATGAAAAACAGATGCATGACGTGAAAAAGGGTAATGTTGTGGTTTTGTGGTGTGATTTAACAAACGGCTACAATCTGGTAAACAGAATTGTATTAACCCATTCTGACCGGGAACCCGTTTTGGTGTTAGCATCATGTTATGCTTTAGCTATTGAAAAATAGCAGATCTACAAGCTCGTAGCGCGCCACCGAGTGGCGCGCTACGAGCTTGTAGGTCTGCTGTTTTTGAAAATTCGAAGAACGACTGACATTTTTAGAATCTGATCTCAGGTCAGAATGGGTTAATCAGACCAGTGTGTGTCCCAGTGGAAACCTCGTATGAATCTGATCTCAGGTCAGAATGGGTTAAGGACATGTATACATGCATGCAGCTGTGTGTCTCTCAGTGCAGTGACATTCTGTGATTAATTTGCCATAAACATTAAAAAAAGGAAACTAAATAAAAACTAAACTGTGATGACTAAAACTAAGAATAAATGTATTGACAATTTTGTACAGATAACAGATAAAAACTAGACTAAAATGTTAGGAAGGGACTATAGTGGACAAGAGATCCAGTAGAAGTCATTTTACACTTGGTTGCATGCTGGAAATAGCCGATCTACAAGCTCACAACATAATAAGCTCGTAGATCGGCTATTTTCAGCAAGTGTAAAAAAACAGCCATTATGACGCCTTCAAGGCGTCATAAATCAACTAAATCAACTGTAGATTCAGTCGACTAAAACTAGACTAACACTATAAGCATCTTAATGTGACGTTTCAGTCCAAAGACTATATGACTAAAACTAAAACAGAAATGTGCTGCCAAAAACAACACTGGCCACTGGTTAACCCATTTTGGCCGGGAACCCCTTTTGGTGTTATAGCATTATGTTGTGCTTTAGCTATTGAAAAATAGCAGATCTACAAGCTCGTAGCGCGCCACCGAGTGGCGCGCTACGAGCTTGTAGGTCTGCTATTTTTGAAAAATGACAACTGACATAGAAACATAGCTTTTTCAGAAAACTGTCAGGATGTGGAAGACATTTTTTAGAATCTGATCTCAGGTCAGAATGGAAAACTGTCAGGATGTAAAGAAGACATTTTTTAGAATCTGATCTCAGGTCAGAATGGAAAACTGTCAGGATGTATAGAAGACATTTTTTAGAATCTGATCTCAGGTCAGAATGGAAAACTGTCAGGATGTAGAGAAGACATTTTTTAGAATCTGATCTCAGGTCAGAATGGAAAACTGTCAGGATGTAAAGAAGACATTTTTTAGAATCTGATCTCAGGTCAGAATGGAAAACTGTCAGGATGTATAGAAGACATTTTTTTAGAATCTGATCTCAGGTCAGAATGGAAAACTGTCAGGATGTAGAGAAGAATTTTTTTAGAATCTGATCTCAGGTCAGAATGGAAAACTGTCAGGATGTATAGAAGACATTTTTTAGAATCTGATCTCAGGTCAGAATGGAAAACTGTCAGGATGTATAGAAGAACATTTTTTAGAATCTGATCTCAGGTCAGAATGGAAAACTGTCAGGATGTATAGAAGAACATTTTTTAGAATCTGATCTCAGGTCAGAATGGGTTAAGCCATTTCACAACATGGGTTGCCACAGCCCAGAGGCTGCGTGGCTATTTGGAGGTGTTTGGAACGGAGATGTTTGAGAACTG
Source organism: Protomyctophum bolini (assembly GCF_963924005.1). Lineage (NCBI taxonomy): Eukaryota > Metazoa > Chordata > Actinopteri > Myctophiformes > Myctophidae > Protomyctophum > Protomyctophum bolini. Next base: position 38,641,484 of record NC_137880.1, on the reverse strand, counting down.
TGTCTCCCACTCTTCGTAAACCTGACATGACCCCAATGAACAGATGTGTCTCTCCACTTCTCCAACAGTACATTCTCAGCAGTGTTACTTTTTTTTTTTACAGCAAATGTATTTCATATAGTCTTCTTGAATAGTGTTATAGTCACATTTTCACCTGGTTTTAGTGTTAGTCTATATAGTTTCAGCTGACTAAATATATCCTAAGATTTTAGTCGACTAAATCTAGCGGTGATTTAGTCGACTTAAAGATGTGTTTTGGCGGGCCTACACTTGCTGCGACGCGTGGGTGAGCTTGTAGATCGGCTATTTTCAGCATGAAACCAAGGGCTGTATTTTGCGTGTCTTAAGTACCAGGTCTTATTACCTAACTTGAGTAAACTAAAGACCTGGAGGCGTGGTCAATGCTCTTTGGCCACTCAGAATAGCCAAATGGCATTGATCACACCTCCAGGTTTTAGTTTACTCAAGTTAGGGAATAAGACCTGGTACTTAAGACACACAAAATACAGCCCCAAGTGTAAAATTACTACCAAGTGTAAAATTACTCTTGTCCACTAGTCCCTTCCTAACAACGGTTTAATTTTGTTGACAGAATTGTCAATATATTTAGTCTTATAGTTTTAGTCATCATAGCTTAGTTTTCATTTAGTTTCCATTTAGTTTTAGTCAGTTAAAAATGGTAGTCGACGAACATTTTTTGTCATAATGGTTATGGTATTAGTTAACGAAATCAACACTGCTTCTCAGCAGATGTACTTGTATCTAAAACGACAGCCGTTTGTGTGTAGATGTGTGTGTGTGTGGATGTGTGTGTGTGGATGTGTGTGGATGTGTGTGTGTGGATGTGTGTGGATGTGTGTGTGTGTGTAGAGTGTAGACTCAGAGAGCTGCATCGCTGACACCCTGCTGTTTTTATGTGACGCCACAGGGCTGCTGTGTTCATCAACACTTCTAGTGTCCCACTTAGACAGAGACAGAGACAGACAGCAGAGGCCTGGTCCAATTAAGGTTGACATGTGAATTAGCTGTGTGTGTTCGGGCTGACTGAATGGGCCTATATTCTGACTATCAGTCAGAATATACGCAGTGTGTGTGTGTGTGTGTGTGTGTGTGTGTGTGTGTGTGTGTGCGTGTGTGGGGCCGTGTATGTTTGACTAACAAAACTTCTCTTATAGGCTATTGGAGCGTTTGTGTGTGCGTCTCTCTGTGTGAGTCTGCGCCTGCATGTGGTTGAGTGCGTGCGTGCCTGCGTGTGTGCGTGTGTGCGTGCGTGTGTGACTTCTTTCTATAGAGTGTGTAGGAGCAGATTGTTGGGAGAACACAGGGACATGTAAAGAGTCTATTCTCCACTAAGGGTCCCAGACGTACTACAGAAACTCATTACAAACGGCTTTATAAAAACACTGCAGACTCTAGACAGGCAGTCTGGACACATATTGGAGTTGTGTGTTTATGCAACATACATGTTAACACATTCTGACCTCATACGAGGTTTCCACTGGACACACACTGGTCTGATTAAGCATTATGTCAGGGGTGGTGCAACTTTGAAGATGGAGAGAGCCACTACATTTCCACACTCACTCCAGAGGGCCACATATTTCGGACACATAGCAAGAAATAGCCGATCTACAAGTTCAAAACGTGTCGCACTGTCTGCGATGCGTTTTGAATCCTGAATTATTATTATTTTTGCTATTTTTGAATTGGAATCCTGAAACATGAACATAACAAAAAAGATAATAACATTCTAATACTAGTCACTCAGCTACTGATATAGACTGAAGCTATATTGTTGCAAAGGGTGTGGCGGAGGTTTAACCCATTTAGACCTGAGGCCGATTCTACAAATGTCTTGACAGTTTTCTGAAAGTGTTTCTACGTATGTCAGTCGTTCTCAAACATTTTCATTGTCAAGGACCCCCAAAGACATATGTACAGTAAATGGCCGTCGACCCCCCATCTGAAAATATGTTGTTCCAGGGACCCCCCCAGAAGGGACCCCCCAGAAGGGACCCCCCAGAAGGGACCCCCCCCCCCAGAAGCAAAGATTTGAGTTAAAAACGTTCGCTCTGAAAGAATATATATATATATATCAGAAGTTTGTGCCACATTTTCACGATTTTTTCAAAAAATAGCAGATCTACAAGCTCGCGAGTGCCGCGCTACGAGCTTGTAGATCTGCTATGTTTCAATAATGGGCCCTGCAGGGTTTTTAAAAACACCTAAAGGCGTTCTCGTTCTGAAGGGGTTAACCCATTCTGAACGAGAACCCATTTTGGTGTTAGCATCATGTTATGCTTTAGCTATTGAAAAATAGCAGATCTACAAGCTCATAGCGCGCCACCGAGTGGCGCGCTACGAGCTTGTAGGTCTGCTATTTTTGAAAAATCGAAGAACGACTGACATTTTTAGAATCTGATCTCAGGTCAGAATGGGTTCATCAGACCAGTGTGTGTCCTAGTGGAAACCTCGTATGAATCTGATCTCAGGTCAGAATGGGTTAAAGTTCTTTTAGGTGTGGTTCCTCCGTGGCATGTGAAAGACCACCCTAACCAACGTTGGACAAACTCAGCCAGAAACATATGGAATCCATTGATGTCAGGGTTTCTTTTTTTTAACCCATTCTGACCTGAGATCAGATTCATACGAGGTTTCCACTGGACAACACACTGGTCTGATGAACCCATTCTGACCTGAGATCAGATTCTAAAAATGTCAGTCGCTCTTCGATTTTTCAAAAAATATCAGACCTACAAGCTCGTAGCGCGCCACTCGGTGGCGCGCTACGAGCTTGTAGGTCTGCTATTTTTCAATAGCTAAAGCATAACATGATGCTAACACCAAAATGGGTTCCCGGTCAGAATGGGTTAAATCTTGTATCACGTTATAATAATAATAGCATGCGGTGTGTGTGTGTGTGTGTGTGTGTGTGTGTGTGTGTTCCAAAATATCCTTGGACGAGCTGGAAAGCACGTTTTCTTTGCTAATAAGCAGTCGACTGTATAATTCTATTTGTGTTAGAAAGTTCTCTGATGTTCTCTTCTCCTTCGCCCACATGTGATAATGTCTATGCCTACAGTATATAGATAGACCCTGGACATCAAAGAGAATAATACAAACTAGACGTGCTGCTATTCTAGGGCTTTAAGCAACTAGTAGACTATTCTAGTCCTATAGTACTAGTTGACTAGTTTAAAAAAAAAAATCAAACCCGTGTGAACCGAGTGGTGCAACTCTGTGTGCGGATCCCCCGGTGGGGGGTCCCCGGAACTTCCAGGCCCACGGGAACGCGCCCCAGGGTGCCGGCACGGTTCCGGCGAGCCGCCCCGCGTCCGAAACGGTCGAGAAATGACCGAGTTACTGTGCTGGGGAATTAGCATTGATTTTAGCAGACACCTCTCCCTCTGTAATTAGCATGAGGCAACAGACAGACGCTAGACAGGAACACCCATAAACGTCACATCCGGTTTTAGGGTAAGAATTTTCTATGGCTGCCAATGCAACTTGGTCCAATCCTTAATCCCATACGGACAAACATCTATGCCGATAATATCTAACTTGCGGAGGTATATAGCGTGCCTTGTCCACGGGGCAACAGATCTTTCAACGTATGGCATTGCAAATACGTTTGATAATAATCGCTACTCTGCGCAATATTGTTTTGGAAATGCCGCAAATTGCATTGCAGTGAACACATTTTTTGAAACATTGTGAAAATGTGCCTCAAATCTTTGAATATATATTATTACAGAGTGAACATTTGAACTCAAATCTTTGCTTCTGGGGAGGTGGGTCTCTGGAACAACATATTTTCAGATGGGGGTCGGCGGCCAATTACATATCATTGTTGGGGTCCTTTTGACATGAAATATTGAGCACCACTGATACAGAAACAGGTCAGAAAACCGGAAAAGGATTTAGAAGACTCTTAAGGATTAAAACTCTAAGTTCTTTGGAGTCAGGAAGGCTTTTCTGTCCCTCTGTGCTC
>NC_137880.1:38614759-38637293 GCF_963924005.1 Protomyctophum bolini | reverse complement strand
ACTGTAGGTATGTATGTATGTATGTATGTATTTGGTTAAAATGGGTGGGGTTTAAAAAAAAGGCAAAAGCATGCTCTGTTGCACTGGCCTAAAAGTGGGTCCTTAAAAACTGCTAAAACGTCTGAAATGTATGTATGTATGTAGGTATGTATGTATGTATGTATGTGTGTAGTATTTAAAAAGGGGGGGCTTTTTAGTAAAAAGCCCAACCCACAAAACCTTCATATATTTAAAACAAATCCAAAATAAGGTTACCAGTGAAGGGCAAAATGCCTATTCACTGGGGACTATGCAAGGCAGAGGCGTCCACCCCCCTGAGTCCAAGTCAGGCTAGACCGCATACCTAAGTATGTATGTATGTATGTATGTATGTAGTATGTATTTAAAAGGGGGGCTTTTTTTGTAAAATCCCAGCCCACAATACCTTCATATATTTAAAAAGAATGACAAAACAGGGTTACCAGTGAAGGGCAACATGCCTATTCACTGGGGACTATGCAAGGCAGAGGAGTCCAAGTTAGACTAGAGAGAGCGTGAGCGTGTGAGCGTGTGTGTGTGTATATATATATATATATATATATATATATATATACACGGTGGACGTCCAAGTTCCTCTCTCATTCTATAATGACAGATTCGTCCCTTAACCCGTTCTGACCTGAGATCAGATTCTATAAATGTCTTCTACATCCTGACAGTTATTCTGAAAAAGCTATGTTTCTATATATGTCAGTCGTTCTTCGATTTTTCAACAAAAGAAAAAGTACATACTGCCAGGGGGGCTTCACCTACAAGACGACCGCACTAAAACAATGCCCCAAACAGCAGAACGTCATATGATGGATGGACTGTTGACCACTAGTGGAAACAGTATACTCTGTCTTTTCAGAATTCAATCGAGGCAAACAAAAAAAAAAAAACACTGGACACAGGATAGTCCTTCTCATAACACCACGTAGCTTTCTATTTCCTGCCGGGGCTCAGAGAAAGATCAGCGATGGTTTGAGCTATACGACGTGATGTGCCTTCCAATGTCACATACAGTATCTGTTTCCTGTTTCCTGTCTCTCCGTCTCTCTCTAGTGTCGTGGAATCCAGTAAAGCATTCTTTTGATTTGTTTAAATATTTTTTTTTTATCCCACGATTTTGTAACCCATTTTTCACCCCTGTGTCAAATATCTAATAATGTGATCCTGGGCTCTACACACCCTCTGCCAACCTGGGGAGAGCAACGGACTTGAACTCATGCACAGGGAGAACATGTGAGGGTACCTATACCCTTTGGGGACACGGGGAGAACATGTGAGGGTACCTACCCTAGGGGACACGGGGAGAACATGTGAGGGTACCTACCCTATAGGGGACACGGGGAGAACATGTGAGGGTACCTACCCTATAGGGGACACGGGGAGAACATGTGAGGGTACCTACTCTATAGGGGACACGGGGAGAACATGTGAGGGTACCTATACCCTTTGGGGACACGGGGAGAACATGTGAGGGTACCTACCCTATAGGGGACACGGGGAGAACATGTGAGGGTACCTACTCTATAGGGGACACGGGGAGAACATGTGAGGGTACCTATACCCTAGGGGACACGGGGAGAACATGTGAGGGTACCTACCCTATAGGGGACACGGGGAGAACATGTGAGGGTACCTATACCCTATAGGGGACACGGGGAGAACATGTGAGGGTACCTACCCTATGGGACACGGGGAGAACATGTGAGGGTACCTGCCCTATAGGGGACACGGGGAGAACATGTGAGGGTACCTACCCTAGGGGACACGGGGAGAACATGTGAGGGTACCTACCCTAGGGGACACGGGGAGAACATGTGAGGGTACCTACCCTATAGGGGACACGGGGAGAACATGTGAGGGTACCTACCCTAGGGGACACGGGGAGAACATGTGAGGGTACCTACCCTAAGGGACACGGGGAGAACATGTGAGGGTACCTACCCTAGGGGACACGGGGAGAACATGTGAGGGTACCTACCCTAGGGGACACGGGGAGAACATGTGAGGGTACCTACCCTAGGGGACACGGGGAGAACATGTGAGGGTACCTGCCCTAGGGGACACGGGGAGAACATGTGAGGGTACCTGCCCTAGGGGACACGGGGAGAACATGTGAGGGTACCTACCCTATAGGGGACACGGGGAGAACATGTGAGGGTACCTACCCTAGGGGACACGGGGAGAACATGTGAGGGTACCTGCCCTAGGGGACACGGGGAGAACATGTGAGGGTACCTACACTATAGGAGGGTACCTACCCTAGGGGACACGGGGAGAACATGTGAGGGTACCTGCCCTAGGGGACACGGGGAGAACATGTGAGGGTACCTGCCCTAGGGGACACGGGGAGAACATGTGAGGGTACCTACCCTATAGGGGACACGGGGAGAACATGTGAGGGTACCTACCCTAGGGGACACGGGGAGAACATGTGAGGGTACCTGCCCTAGGGGACACGGGGAGAACATGTGAGGGTACCTACACTATAGGGGACACGGGGAGAACATGTGAGGGTACCTACCCTAGGGGACACGGGGAGAACATGTGAGGGTACCTACCCTAGGGGACACGGGGAGAACATGTGAGGGTACCTACCCTAGGGGACATGGGGAGAACATGTGAGGGTACCTACCCTAGGGGACACGGGGAGAACATGTGAGGGTACCTACCCTAGGGGACACGGGGAGAACATGTGAGGGTACCTGCCCTAGGGGACACGGGGAGAACATGTGAGGGTACCTACACTATAGGGGACACGGGGAGAACATGTGAGGGTACCTACCCTAGGGGACACGGGGAGAACATGTGAGGGTACCTACCCTAGGGGACACGGGGAGAACATGTGAGGGTACCTACCCTAGGGGACATGGGGAGAACATGTGAGGGTACCTACCCTAGGGGACACGGGGAGAACATGTGAGGGTACCTACCCTATAGGGGACACGGGGAGAACTTGTGAGGGTACCTACCCTAGGGGACACGGGGAGAACATGTGAGGGTACCTACCCTAGGGGACACGGGGAGAACATGTGAGGGTACCTACCCTAGGGGACACGGGGAGAACATGTGAGGGTACCTACCCTAGGGGACACGGGGAGAACATGTGAGGGTACCTACCCTAAGGGACACGGGGAGAACATGTGAGGGTACCTACCCTAGGGGACACGGGGAGAACATGTGAGGGTACCTACCCTAGGGGACACGGGGAGAACATGTGAGGGTACCTACCCTAGGGGACACGGGGAGAACATGTGAGGGTACCTACCCTAGGGGACACGGGGAGAACATGTGAGGGTACCTGCCCTAGGGGACACGGGGAGAACATGTGAGGGTACCTACCCTATAGGGGACACGGGGAGAACATGTGAGGGTACCTACCCTAGGGGACACGGGGAGAACATGTGAGGGTACCTGCCCTAGGGGACACGGGGAGAACATGTGAGGGTACCTACACTATAGGGGACACGGGGAGAACATGTGAGGGTACCTACCCTAGGGGACACGGGGAGAACATGTGAGGGTACCTACCCTAGGGGACACGGGGAGAACATGTGAGGGTACCTACCCTAGGGGACATGGGGAGAACATGTGAGGGTACCTACCCTAGGGGACACGGGGAGAACATGTGAGGGTACCTACCCTAGGGGACACGGGGAGAACATGTGAGGGTACCTGCCCTAGGGGACACGGGGAGAACATGTGAGGGTACCTACACTATAGGGGACACGGGGAGAACATGTGAGGGTACCTACCCTAGGGGACACGGGGAGAACATGTGAGGGTACCTACCCTAGGGGACACGGGGAGAACATGTGAGGGTACCTACCCTAGGGGACATGGGGAGAACATGTGAGGGTACCTACCCTAGGGGACACGGGGAGAACATGTGAGGGTACCTACCCTAGGGGACACGGGGAGAACATGTGAGGGTACCTGCCCTAGGGGACACGGGGAGAACATGTGAGGGTACCTACACTATAGGGGACACGGGGAGAACATGTGAGGGTACCTACCCTAGGGGACACGGGGAGAACATGTGAGGGTACCTACCCTAGGGGACACGGGGAGAACATGTGAGGGTACCTACCCTAGGGGACACGGGGAGAACATGTGAGGGTACCTACCCTATAGGGGACACGGGGAGAACATGTGAGGGTACCTACCCTAGGGGACACGGGCAGAACATGTGAGGGTACCTACCCTAGGGGACATGGGGAGAACATGTGAGGGTACCTACCCAAGGGGACACGGGGAGAACATGTGAGGGTACCTACCCTAGGGGACACGGGGAGAACATGTGAGGGTACCTACCCTAGGGGACACGGGGAGAACATGTGAGGGTACCTACCCTAGGGGACACGCACGCACGGTCGCACGCACACACAATTTGACACCGACCGCACTGTGCAGTGCTGCGATGCCATCTGTTGCGAATTTGCACTTGTTTTGTTACTCGCTGGAGGAGTCTGGAGAATTAGGCAGAGGAGGACCCACGCTGTGGTGCGTGTGTGTGTGCTCGTCCGTCTTCACGTGAGCATGTGTACAGTACAGTACAGTACAGTACAGTACAGTACAGTAAGTGTGTTTGGGGGCCTGCTGTATATTATGTGTTTCTCTGTGTTTGTGTGTGTATGGTCTTTTTCAGGGTGTGTTTGCGTAGGAGGACGGTGCTTGTATACAGTACGTGTGTGTGCGTGACGCATTTGGGGTGGTTTTGTTTTGGCCTTTCTGCACGTCGTCCAGAAACACCAACAGAACCAGAACCAGGTCCATTTAGTTTACAGCCCTGGAGGCTTTGCAATGTGGAGCCAAGTGGAAAGGAGAGGGGGAGGGGGGGGGGGGTGTACTGTATATGCTGTACCAGAATAATTAGCATGACATGAAAAACAGATGCATGACGTGAAAAAGGGTAATGTTGTGGTTTTGTGGTGTGATTTAACAAACGGCTACAATCTGGTAAACAGAATTGTATTAAGGACATGTATACATGCATGCAGCTGTGTGTCTCTCAGTGCAGTGACATTCTGTGATTAATTTGCCATAAACATTAAAAAAAGGAAACTAAATAAAAACTAAACTGTGATGACTAAAACTAAGAATAAATGTATTGACAATTTTGTACAGATAACAGATAAAAACTAGACTAAAATGTTAGGAAGGGACTATAGTGGACAAGAGATCCAGTAGAAGTCATTTTACACTTGGTTGCATGCTGGAAATAGCCGATCTACAAGCTCACAACATAATAAGCTCGTAGATCGGCTATTTTCAGCAAGTGTAAAAAAACAGCCATTATGACGCCTTCAAGGCGTCATAAATCAACTAAATCAACTGTAGATTCAGTCGACTAAAACTAGACTAACACTATAAGCATCTTAATGTGACGTTTCAGTCCAAAGACTATATGACTAAAACTAAAACAGAAATGTGCTGCCAAAAACAACACTGGCCACTGGTTAACCCATTTTGGCCGGGAACCCCTTTTGGTGTTATAGCATTATGTTGTGCTTTAGCTATTGAAAAATAGCAGATCTACAAGCTCGTAGCGCGCCACCGAGTGGCGCGCTACGAGCTTGTAGGTCTGCTATTTTTGAAAAATGACAACTGACATAGAAACATAGCTTTTTCAGAAAACTGTCAGGATGTGGAAGACATTTTTTAGAATCTGATCTCAGGTCAGAATGGAAAACTGTCAGGATGTAAAGAAGACATTTTTTAGAATCTGATCTCAGGTCAGAATGGAAAACTGTCAGGATGTATAGAAGACATTTTTTAGAATCTGATCTCAGGTCAGAATGGAAAACTGTCAGGATGTAGAGAAGACATTTTTTAGAATCTGATCTCAGGTCAGAATGGAAAACTGTCAGGATGTAAAGAAGACATTTTTTAGAATCTGATCTCAGGTCAGAATGGAAAACTGTCAGGATGTATAGAAGACATTTTTTTAGAATCTGATCTCAGGTCAGAATGGAAAACTGTCAGGATGTAGAGAAGAATTTTTTTAGAATCTGATCTCAGGTCAGAATGGAAAACTGTCAGGATGTATAGAAGACATTTTTTAGAATCTGATCTCAGGTCAGAATGGAAAACTGTCAGGATGTATAGAAGAACATTTTTTAGAATCTGATCTCAGGTCAGAATGGAAAACTGTCAGGATGTATAGAAGAACATTTTTTAGAATCTGATCTCAGGTCAGAATGGGTTAAGCCATTTCACAACATGGGTTGCCACAGCCCAGAGGCTGCGTGGCTATTTGGAGGTGTTTGGAACGGAGATGTTTGAGAACTGTGTCTCCCACTCTTCGTAAACCTGACATGACCCCAATGAACAGATGTGTCTCTCCACTTCTCCAACAGTACATTCTCAGCAGTGTTACTTTTTTTTTTTACAGCAAATGTATTTCATATAGTCTTCTTGAATAGTGTTATAGTCACATTTTCACCTGGTTTTAGTGTTAGTCTATATAGTTTCAGCTGACTAAATATATCCTAAGATTTTAGTCGACTAAATCTAGCGGTGATTTAGTCGACTTAAAGATGTGTTTTGGCGGGCCTACACTTGCTGCGACGCGTGGGTGAGCTTGTAGATCGGCTATTTTCAGCATGAAACCAAGGGCTGTATTTTGCGTGTCTTAAGTACCAGGTCTTATTACCTAACTTGAGTAAACTAAAGACCTGGAGGCGTGGTCAATGCTCTTTGGCCACTCAGAATAGCCAAATGGCATTGATCACACCTCCAGGTTTTAGTTTACTCAAGTTAGGGAATAAGACCTGGTACTTAAGACACACAAAATACAGCCCCAAGTGTAAAATTACTACCAAGTGTAAAATTACTCTTGTCCACTAGTCCCTTCCTAACAACGGTTTAATTTTGTTGACAGAATTGTCAATATATTTAGTCTTATAGTTTTAGTCATCATAGCTTAGTTTTCATTTAGTTTCCATTTAGTTTTAGTCAGTTAAAAATGGTAGTCGACGAACATTTTTTGTCATAATGGTTATGGTATTAGTTAACGAAATCAACACTGCTTCTCAGCAGATGTACTTGTATCTAAAACGACAGCCGTTTGTGTGTAGATGTGTGTGTGTGTGGATGTGTGTGTGTGGATGTGTGTGGATGTGTGTGTGTGGATGTGTGTGGATGTGTGTGTGTGTGTAGAGTGTAGACTCAGAGAGCTGCATCGCTGACACCCTGCTGTTTTTATGTGACGCCACAGGGCTGCTGTGTTCATCACACTGTCATAACACTTCTAGTCCCACTTAGACAGAGACAGAGACAGACAGCAGAGGCCTGGTCCAATTAAGGTTGACATGTGAATTAGCTGTGTGTGTTCGGGCTGACTGAATGGGGCCTATATTCTGACTATCAGTCAGAATATACGCAGTGTGTGTGTGTGTGTGTGTGTGTGTGTGTGTGTGTGTGTGTGCGTGTGTGGGGCCGTGTATGTTTGACTAACAAAACTTCTCTTATAGGCTATTGGAGCGTTTGTGTGTGCGTCTCTCTGTGTGAGTCTGCGCCTGCATGTGGTTGAGTGCGTGCGTGCCTGCGTGTGTGCGTGTGTGCGTGCGGTGTGTGACTTCTTTCTATAGAGTGTGTAGGAGCAGATTGTTGGGAGAACACAGGGACATGTAAAGAGTCTATTCTCCACTAAGGGTCCCAGACGTACTACAGAAACTCATTACAAACGGCTTTATAAAAACACTGCAGACTCTAGACAGGCAGTCTGGACACATATTGGAGTTGTGTGTTTATGCAACATACATGTTAACACATTCTGACCTCATACGAGGTTTCCACTGGACACACACTGGTCTGATTAAGCATTATGTCAGGGGTGGTGCAACTTTGAAGATGGAGAGAGCCACTACATTTCCACACTCACTCCAGAGGGCCACATATTTCGGACACATAGCAAGAAATAGCCGATCTACAAGTTCAAAACGTGTCGCACTGTCTGCGATGCGTTTTTGAATCCTGAATTATTATTATTTTTGCTATTTTTGAATTGGAATCCTGAAACATGAACATAACAAAAAAGATAATAACATTCTAATACTAGTCACTCAGCTACTGATATAGACTGAAGCTATATTGTTGCAAAGGGTGTGGCGGAGGTTTAACCCATTTAGACCTGAGGCCGATTCTACAAATGTCTTGACAGTTTTCTGAAAGTGTTTCTACGTATGTCAGTCGTTCTCAAACATTTTCATTGTCAAGGACCCCCAAAGACATATGTACAGTAAATGCCGTCGACCCCCCATCTGAAAATATGTTGTTCCAGGGACCCCCCCCAGAAGGGACCCCCCAGAAGGGACCCCCCAGAAGGGACCCCCCCCCCCAGAAGCAAAGATTTGAGTTAAAAACGTTCGCTCTGAAAGAATATATATATATATATCAGAAGTTTGTGCCACATTTTCACGATTTTTTCAAAAAATAGCAGATCTACAAGCTCGCGAGTGCCGCGCTACGAGCTTGTAGATCTGCTATGTTTCAATAATGGGCCCTGCAGGGTTTTTAAAAACACCTAAAGGCGTTCTCGTTCTGAAGGGGTTAACCCATTCTGAACGAGAACCCATTTTGGTGTTAGCATCATGTTATGCTTTAGCTATTGAAAAATAGCAGATCTACAAGCTCATAGCGCGCCACCGAGTGGCGCGCTACGAGCTTGTAGGTCTGCTATTTTTGAAAAATCGAAGAACGACTGACATTTTTAGAATCTGATCTCAGGTCAGAATGGGTTCATCAGACCAGTGTGTGTCCTAGTGGAAACCTCGTATGAATCTGATCTCAGGTCAGAATGGGTTAAAGTTCTTTTAGGTGTGGTTCCTCCGTGGCATGTGAAAGACCACCCTAACCAACGTTGGACAAACTCAGCCAGAAACATATGGAATCCATTGATGTCAGGGTTTCTTTTTTTTAAATCTTGTATCACGTTATAATAATAATAGCATGCGGTGTGTGTGTGTGTGTGTGTGTGTGTGTGTGTGTGTTCCAAAATATCCTTGGACGAGCTGGAAAGCACGTTTTCTTTGCTAATAAGCAGTCGACTGTATAATTCTATTTGTGTTAGAAAGTTCTCTGATGTTCTCTTCTCCTTCGCCCACATGTGATAATGTCTATGCCTACAGTATATAGATAGACCCTGGACATCAAAGAGAATAATACAAACTAGACGTGCTGCTATTCTAGGGCTTTAAGCAACTAGTAGACTATTCTAGTCCTATAGTACTAGTTGACTAGTTTAAAAAAAAAAATCAAACCCGTGTGAACCGAGTGGTGCAACTCTGTGTGCGGATCCCCCGGTGGGGGGTCCCCGGAACTTCCAGGCCCACGGGAACGCGCCCCAGGGTGCCGGCACGGTTCCGGCGAGCCGCCCCGCGTCCGAAACGGTCGAGAAATGACCGAGTTACTGTGCTGGGGAATTAGCATTGATTTTAGCAGACACCTCTCCCTCTGTAATTAGCATGAGGCAACAGACAGACGCTAGACAGGAACACCCATAAACGTCACATCCGGTTTTAGGGTAAGAATTTTCTATGGCTGCCAATGCAACTTGGTCCAATCCTTAATCCCATACGGACAAACATCTATGCCGATAATATCTAACTTGCGGAGGTATATAGCGTGCCTTGTCCACGGGGCAACAGATCTTTCAACGTATGGCATTGCAAATACGTTTGATAATAATCGCTACTCTGCGCAATATTGTTTTGGAAATGCCGCAAATTGCATTGCAGTGAACACATTTTTTGAAACATTGTGAAAATGTGCCTCAAATCTTTGAATATATATTATTACAGAGTGAACATTTGAACTCAAATCTTTGCTTCTGGGGAGGTGGGTCTCTGGAACAACATATTTTCAGATGGGGGTCGGCGGCCAATTACATATCATTGTTGGGGTCCTTTTGACATGAAATATTGAGCACCACTGATACAGAAACAGGTCAGAAAACCGGAAAAGGATTTAGAAGACTCTTAAGGATTAAAACTCTAAGTTCTTTGGAGTCAGGAAGGCTTTTCTGTCCCTCTGTGCTCGTTCCAACCACAACCACAGCCGTTCCAAGGCTCAGACTTTGTCATCAAAGCAACTTTATGGACACTGACTTTTATCAGATGTCAAGATTATATATACCAGTTAGGAGGACAAATAAACCACACACACACACACACACACACACACACACACACACACACACACACACACACACACACACACACACACACACACACACACACACACACACACACACACACACACACACACACACACACACAGAACAGGTCAGCTGCTCAATACAGTATACAGATCTAGGTGATGATCCTGTCCTCTCCATATATGGCTATCCGGGGTTAGATGAGGTCAGTGTCTTTGACACAACATTCTATAAGGGTCTCCATGACGTCACGTGATGTCACGAGGCATGACCATATATGGAGGCGTGGGGTGACGGACAGACGGACGGACAGACTAACAGGAAATGCACGTTTTCATAGTAAATGAGACGTGCGGTCGCAATCATTCGAACTGAGCACAGCTGCTGGCCACAACAAACCGGAGCCGTAGAAAGCCTGAGAAGCCAAGACTTATACTACAAGTAAGACGCGCAAACGCGGGAAGCGAACGCAACGTAGTTATACTTCGTTCGTTGGCATGTTCCAGCTTGTTGTGCATTCGAAGCAGGGCCTTGTCCACGTTCCTGCGTTCATCATGGCCCTTGGCTACGTCCAAATATGGAGTGTGTTGCATCAATCACAAACAAATCACTCAGCTCCATATATGGGCACAAAAGCGTGACACACAGACAGACACACAGACAGACATGATCTGCTATGGTCTCATAGTTAGTGCTCACTGCGTTCTCAACTACATACTGTAGTATTATAGTGTATATACTGTACAGGCTTTAAAGGACTGGAGTCTGTTAAAGATAAACAACCCCCACGTGAAGTTGATTAATACTTAAAGGTTTACGGCTTACGCCATACCCCCCAAAACAACGTGTGTGTGTGTGTGTGTGTGTGTGTGCGTGTGTGTGTGCATGTGTGTGCGTGTGTGTGTGCGTGTGTGTGTGTGTGTGTGTGTGTGTGTGTGCGTGTGCATGTGTGTGTAAAGAAAAAAAGAAAGGCTTTGATGGTTGCCAGGGCTGGCCAAAGCATCTCGGGGCCCTGAGCTGAATTTGACACACACACAGAGAGAGAGAGAGAGAGAGAGAGAGAGAGAGAGAGAGAGAGAGAGACAGAGAGAGAGAGAGAGAGAGAGAGAGAGAGAGAGGGAGCGAGGGGGAGAGGGAGAGAGAGAGAGAGAGAGAGCGAGAGAGAGATCCTGTTCTTGATTAACACGTGATTCAGAGTTTGGCTCAGCGTCACACCAGCATATTATAGCCTGGGTTAGTCGTGGTTTCAGCTCTCAGTACAGTTCATAACATGATATTTAATGTGGATATTGTTTTTATCAGTTCTCATATAATTATGATACCTGTCCATTTAAACTCTAGACGGGTCTGTTGACTGATACCTGTCCATTTAAACTCTAGACGGGCCTGTTGACTGATACCTGTCCATTTAAACTCTGTAGACGGGCCTGTTGACTGATACCTGTCCATTTAAACTCTAGACGGGGCCTGTTGACTGATACCTGTCCATTTAAACTCTAGACGGGCCTGTTGACTGATACCTGTCCATTTAAACTCTAGATGGGGCCTGTTGACTGATACCTGTTCATTTAAACTCTAGACTGGCCTGTTGACTGATACCTGTCCATTTAAACTCTAGACGGGCCTGTTGACTGATACCTGTCCATTTAAACTCTAGACGGGGCCTGTTGACTGATACCTGTCCATTTAAACTCTATAGACAGGCCTGTTGACTGATACCTGTCCATTTAAACTCTAGACGGGCCTGTTGACTGATACCTGTCCAATTAAACTCTAGACGGGCCTGTTGACTGATACCTGTCCATTTAAACTCTAGACGGGCCTGTTGACTGATACCTGTCCATTTAAACTCTAGACGGGGCCTGTTGACTGATACCTGTCCATTTAAACTCTATAGACGGGCCTGTTGACTGATACCTGTCCATTTAAACTCTATAGACGGGCCTGTTGACTGATACCTGTCCATTTAAACTCTAGACGGGCCTGTTGACTGATACCTGTCCATTTAAACTCTAGACGGGCCTGTTGACTGATACCTGTCCATTTAAACTCTGTAGACGGGCCTGTTGACTGATACCTGTCCATTTAAACTCTAGACGGGCCTGTTGACTGATACCGGTCCATTTAAACTCTATAGACGGGCCTGTTGACTGATACCTGTCCATTTAAACTCTAGAGACGGGTCTGTTGACTGATACCTGTCCATTTAAACTCTAGACGGGCCTGTTGACTGATACCTGTCCATTTAAACTCTAGACGGGCCTGTTGACTGATACCTGTCCATTTAAACTCTATAGACGGGCCTGTTGACTGATACCTGTCCATTTAAACTCTAGACGGGCCTGTTGACTGATACCTGTCCATTTAAACTCTAGAGACGGGCCTGTTGACTGATACCTGTCCATTTAAACTCTATAGACGGGCCTGTTGACTGATACCTGTCCATTTAAACTCTAGACGGGCCTGTTGACTGATACCTGTCCATTTAAACTCTAGACGGGCCTGTTGACTGATACCTGTCCATTTAAACTCTAGACGGGCCTGTCGACTGATACCTGTCCATTTAAACTCTATAGACGGGTCTGTTGACTGACACCTGTCCATTTAAACTCTAGAGACGGGTCTGTTGACTGATACCTGTCCATTTAAACTCTATTGACGGGCCTGTTGACTGATACCTGTCCATTTAAACTCTATTGACGGGCCTGTTGACTGACACCTGTCCATTTAAACTCTATTGACGGGCCTGTTGACTGATACCTGTCCATTTAAACTCTATTGACGGGCCTGTTAGTGGAGCTGGCGAAAACTAGAGTTCTCTAGCACCGAAGTCCGACGTCAATATCGGTACGGTAGAGGGCTGCAAACCCACGGGTTCATGTACTTTTATATTTGCGTTGTGTAATCCCCATAGGGGGATCGCCTCATATAAGAACTGTGTTTGAAAAATAAACAAATCATCCCGGCAGCTTCACTCATATGGATATTATGAAGAATCAACTGACTGAGAGAAAACGCTATTGGGGGGAGGGGGGGGGGGGGGGGGGTCCCTGCTAGAACAACATACGATATTTTCAGATGGGGGGTCGGCGGGCGATTACATTATACTTTTTGGGGTCCTTGACAAGAAATAGTTTGAGAACCACTGATATAGAATAGAAACATAGGTTTTTCAGTTTGGGTCATCATGACCGAAAGAATAAGGTTGCGAACACAAGCGTCTCGGGTCTAAATTAATGTCCCTCGTCCATCCAAGACACATGGGTGGGGATGACTTTTATCTTTTATGCTCCCATGGTCCTGGAACCCAGAATAACATTAACCCATTCTGACCCGAGATCAGATTCATACGAGGTTTCCACTGGACACACACACACTGGTCTGATTTACACATTCTGACCTCAGATCAGATTCAAAAAATGTCAGTCGTTCTTCGATTTTTCAAAAATAGCAGACCTACAAGCTCGTAGCGCGCCACTCGGTGGCGCGCTATGAGCTTGTAGATCTGCTATTTTTCAATAGCTATAAAGCACGACATGATGCGAACACCAAAATGTGTTCCCGTTCAGAATGGGTTAAACAGGATCACTTAATCCGTTGATTTAAAAGTTGACTTATAGTTCAAACACTGCCAACCGAGGTCTGCAGCTGATTTACTCTGAGTTTGTTTATTAACGTATTTAATATAGCTTTGTGTTGTTTTATTGTCTCTGTTGCTGCAATATGACCCGCTTCATTGCTCTCTTCATGGCCAGGGGTTTCCTTTGCCAAAGAGATTTCAATCTCAATGATATAATGAAATAAAGGTTAAATAATTCCATGACATTTTTTCCTCATATAGACATTTCAAAAAGTATTTATTTAAAGACCTTTTTGAGCGTCGCTACGCTTGGCACGAAGCGTGGCACGCTACGAGCTTGTAGCTTGTAGCTTTTTTTGAAAAAATTCAAAGCCAACTCGAGTCGTGACAAATCATGACAACACATATAATATTTTGGAACAAACAAAAAATTACAAAACAAAAAAAAAAGTGTTGTAACCTGCCATTTTTTTCCTTCTTTCTAATTCTTTGTTCGGCCCGAAAACATTGTGTTCGTTGTCATGATGTGTCATGACTCCAGTTGGCTTTTGTCCCCAGTGTAAAAACTTTAAATAAATACTTTTTGAAAAGTCTATGATGGAAAATGAACGGGAATTATTTTCCGGGTCCTTCTCTCTCTCTCTCTGGACATCTGGGGGCGTCTCTGGACATTAACCCATTCTGGGTGGGAACCCCCATTTTGGTGTTATAGCATTATGCTATGCTTTAGCTATTGAAAAATAGCAGATCTACAAGCTCGTAGCGCGCCACTCGGTGGCGCGCTACGTAGCTTGTAGCTTTTTTTGAAAAAAATCTAAGTACCACTGACATAGAAACATGGCTTTTTCAGAAAACTGTCAGGATGTAGAGAAGACATTTTTTTTAATCTGATCTCAGGTCAGAATGGAAAACTGTCAGGATGTAGAAGGCATTTTATAGAATCTGATCTCAGGTCAGAATGGGTTAAGAACCAAGGAGGTTCTTATAGAGGAGCCGGGGTCAGGAGGCAAGCAGCACAACACCCGTATCATGCTTCAGCAGGACTCAAAACGCACGCCGAATCTAATGCAGTGGAACCAAATGCAGCACATCATTGAAACCATGTGCATTGTCCATGTATTGTGTGTGTGTGTGTGTGTGTGTGTGTGTGTGTGTGTGTGTGTGTGTGTGTGCTTGAAAAGAAGAATGTTTGTGTGGATGTAGATGGAGACAGCAAGAAGACTGTTTGGGTGGATGCAGATGGAGACAGAAAGAAGACTGTTTGGGTGGATGCAGATTGAGACAGAAAGAAGACTGTTTGGGTGGATGCAGATGGAGACAGAAAGAAGACTGTTTGGGTGGATGCAGATTGAGACAGAAAGAAGACCGTTTGGGTGGATGCAGATGGAGACAGAAAGAAGACTGTTTGGGTGGATGCAGATGGAGACAGAAAGAAGACTGTTTGGGTGGATGCAGATGGAGACAGAAAGAAGAATGTTTGGGTGGATGCAGATGGAGACAGAAAGAAGACCGTTTGGGTGGATGCAGATGGAGACAGAGACAGAGCACCTCCGTTGCGGCGGAGTTGGCGCGTTCCTCTTTTTTTGACATGTGATCTGATCATGATAGCTCCCAGATCCAGATGCGAGCACACACGCACGCACGCACGCACGCACGCACGCACGCACGCAGGCACGCACGCAGGCACGCAGGCACGCACGGTATGGCTGTCTGCAGACTGAAAATAGAGAGATGGAAGCACTGCAGGGTTCAGTTCAGACTGAATCATTCTAAATGGGAAAATGTATAATGAGAGCTTTAAGGCCCAAACCACACGAATGCAACTCAACACAACAAACCACACCAATGCAACTCAACACAACAAACCACACCAATGCAACTCAACACAACAAACCACACCAATGCAACTCAACACAACAAACCACGCCAATGCAACTCAACACAACAAACCACACCAATGCAACTCAACACAACAAACCACACCAATGCAACTTAACACAACACACCACACCAATGCAACTCAACACAACACACCACACCAATGCAACTCAACACAACAAACCACACCAATGCAACTCAACACAACACACCACACCAATGCAACTCAACACAACACACCACACCAATGCAACTCAACACAACAAACCACACCAATGCAACTCAACACAACAAACCACACCAATGCAACTCAACACAACAAACCACACCAATGCAACTCCTTGTACCAAAACACACCCTAATGCAACTCCTTGAAACATTCCGTTGTGAATAATGGTTGTAAGGATAGTTGCACTGTGTTGCAAGGAGCTGAATGGCGACCCTCTGGTGTGGTTTTAGGGCTTAAGCGTTTATCATTTGAACTCTCTCTCTCTCTTCTTCCTAATTCATCTTACGTCTTGGCATTGTTCTGAACCCGACCTGTTGTTTAAATCTAAGTCATTTTGGAGGGGCCAGACAACGTGTCTACTGTAAGTACGTATCTACCATCCTTCAAACACAGGATGAAATATCCCTCTATGATTAGTAATAAATCAACACACGGTGAACATTAAATCTTTGAAGCTTCGGCCCTCCCTCTGCACACAAAAAGTGTAACATCTCACAGCTTTAGATTCACACAGAGTCTTTATCCGAAGCAGCTGAGAAGCATCGCACAGGTGATATGGACCAGTTATATTCTGCAGAACCTGACGGGTCCAAAGACAAAACACAGGTAATATAGTCCGTTATATTCTCCAGGACCTGACAGGTCCAAAGACAAAACACGGCTTCTGGAGAATATAACGGACTATATTACCTGACAGGTCAAAGACAAAACACAGGTGATATGGACCAGTTATATTCTGCAGAACCCGACGGGTCCAAAGACAAAACACAGGTGATATGGACCAGTTATATTCTGCAGAACCTGACGGGTCCAAAGACAAAACACAGGTGATATGGACCCGTTATATTCTGCAGAACCCGACAGGTCCAAATACAAAACACAGGTGATATGGACCAGTTATATTCTGCAGAACCTGACGGGTCCAAAGACAAAACACAGGTGATATGGACCCGTTATATTCTGCAGAACCCGACAGGTCCAAAGACAAAACACAGGTGATATGGACCAGTTATATTCTGCAGAACCGGACAGGTCCAAAGACAAAACACAGGTGATATGGACCAGTTATATTCTGCAGAACCCGACAGGTCCAAAGACAAAACACAGGTGATATGGACCAGTTATATTCTGCAGAACCTGACGGGTCCAAAGACAAAACACAGGTGATATGGACCAGTTATATTCTGCAGAACCCGACAGGTCCAAAGACAAAACACAGGTGATATGGACCAGTTATATTCTGCAGAACCGGACAGGTCCAAAGACAAAACACAGGTGATATGGACCAGTTATATTCTGCAGAACCGGACAGGTCCAAAGACAAAACACAGGTGATATGGACCAGTTATATTCTGCAGAACCCGACAGGTCCAAAGACAAAACACAGGTGATATGGACCAGTTATATTCTACAGAACCCGACGGGTCCAAAGACAAAACACAGGTGATATGGACCAGTTATATTCTGCAGAACCCGACAGGTCCACACCAAAGACAAAACACAGGTGATATGGACCAGTTATATTCTACAGAACCCGACGGGTCCAAAGACAAAACACAGGTGATATGGACCAGTTATATTCTCCAGGACCTGACGGGTCCAAAGACAAAACAGTCCGTTATATTTCTCCAGAACCCGACAGGTCAAAGACAAAACACAGGTAATATAGTCCGTTATATTCTCCAGAACATGACGGGTTCTGACAGGTCAAAGACAAAACAGAGGTAATATAGTCCGTTATATTCTCCAGAACCTGACAGGTTCTGACGGGTCCAAAGACAAAACACAGGCTCAGAGAAAGGACCCAGTAATCCTTCTGTTGTCTGTTTGTTCCCTTTGAACTTTTGAACCGTCCAAAAGGTTTCCTCTCTCAGCGCCATGTGAGGATGGTGTGTGAAACAGAGTCCACGGGACTCTCAAAACCTGAAACAGAGCCCGCGGGACTCTCAGAACCTGAAACAGAGTCCGCGGGACCCTCAGAACCTGCGACGCGTTGTTAACTATCCATCCCAGATGGATAGGGTTTTATTTAACCCATTTTGGACTGAGGTAGATGTTTCTGAAAAAAACCCATGTTTCTATATGTCAGTGGTGCTCAACCTTTTTCATGTCAAGGACCCCCAGAATTGTCTCTATTGGGCCAAGGACCCCCATCTCAAAATATGTAGTTCCAGGAACCCCCCCCAGAAGCCAATATTTTAGTTAAAAAAAAATGTCTGAAATATATATATTCAAAGATTTGTGCCACATTTTCACGACTTTTCAAAAATAGCAGACCTACAAGCTCGTAGCGCGCCACTCGGTGGCGCGCCACGAGCTTGTAGATCTGCTGTTTCCCAAAAGCTAAAGTAGAGCAGAATGGGTTAAACCCCAGAACCGGCAGACCATTCATCTCTCTGAGCACATCGGCGATAAGCCCGTCGTAGTAAAATGGACGGATAAGATCCCTCTCAAAGCACACGACAGATGGAGAGACTTCTCGTCTCTCTCTTTCATCGTCTAACTCTTAACTTCTCTCTCTCTCTCGCTCTCTCTGTGATTCTGCCTATATCACCGTCTCTCTCAATTCAATTCAATTTCAATTCAAAGGGCTCTCTCTTTCTGTCTTTCTCTGTCTCCGTCTCTCTCTGTCTCTCTCTGTCTCTCTCTCTCTCTCTCTGTCTCTCTCTCTCTCTCTCTCTCTCTCTCTCTCTCTCTCTCTGTCTCCGTCTCTCTCTGTCTCTCTCTGTGTGTCTCTCTCTCTCCCCCTCCCTCTCCCTCTCTCCCCCTCTCCCTCTCTCTCTCCCTCTCTCTCTGCCTCTCTCTCTCTGTCTCTCTCTCTCCCCCTCCCTCTCCCTCTCTCCCCCTCTCCCTCTCTCTCTCTCTCTCTCTCTCTCTCCCTCCCTCTCTCTCTCGTGGTCTGTGTCAGATTTAGGAGCAGACGTGTTTCTGACACAGAGGGCATACTGTATATCATACTGTATATCACGGCAATCACAACCGTGAACGCAACGCATGTGTGCAACGCGGGCCGCGGAGGAGGAGCTGGTGGAATAATATCTCAGAGCACATATGTGGTACAGTATGATAATGGGCAGTGTACAGTAGATCCTGTTGAAGATTGGGGGGGGGCGATGTCGGAGCAATGGGAGGCGAGCGATGAGCGCTTACATCTGAAAATGGACTGTGTGCACGTGTGTGTGTGCACATAGAAAGACACACGCACACACACACTCGCAAATGCACACGCACACACACACAATGGACATGCATGCACGCACAAATGCACACACACACACACACACACACCCACCCACTTTGCACGCGCGCGCACGCAGGCACACACGTTCATTCAATGACATTAGTTATGTGGTCAGGAGGACTGGATGTCTTGGCAGGCAGAGAGTCTGAAATGAAATCAGGATGAAAACCAAGAACTTATTCCCCTGTGCCCCCCCCCCCCCCCTTTCCCCCCTCTGTGCCCCCCCCCCCCTTGTGACCCCCCCTCCCCCCTCTTATATCCAAAGCCAGACATCTCTTAAACGACATTAATCAAAAAATCTAATTATTGCGACTTTTACTATGAAAACCTGTCCGTCCGTCAGGTCACGCCACCATATAAGGCCCGACCCTACCTGGGCCCTCATCAAACCCTGTACACTCAAGACACTGGCCCCACTGCCACCCTTAGATCACCATATATGGAACTGACCTGCTCTGACATTCCATAATTATGTTGATCTGACCCCCCCCCCCCCATTCCAAAGCGCCAGCGCCTGCCCAGCAGTCTGATGTCACCCAGGGCGGATGCTTCTCGCCCTCAGGCGTCTTACTGGTCATTTACTAGTCCTACTAGACCCCATGAAATTACATCTGGCCACAAAGGATCATGGGATCTACTGAATGTCTCACATTCAGTAGATCCCATGATCTTTTGTGGCCAGATGTAATTTCCTGGGGTCTAGTAGGACTATAGTAAATAATAAAAAGGGAAATCTCTATAAAACCTTGTAAAAAAATACATATTTAGCCCGATGAGCGAATGCCCCCGCCCCCCCCCCCCCCCGGTCAAATATAGCTAAAATCGGCAAAACGAAAGAAAGAATGAAAAGAAAAAGAAGAAAAGAAAATTAACACAAAATGTTCCACTTTCTCTAATATAACCTAAAACATGAACCTTGGTTGAGAAAAACCTAAAGTAGTCCTTTTAGGAGTCACTAAACTATAAATGTGCACGCACACACACACACACACACACACACACACACACACACACACACCCCCCCCCCTCTCCCCCCTCTCCTCATGTTTGAACGGACACCAAGTCGCGGTGGAGGACTGCCAGGGGTTTTTCCAAATCAAGCAGTGAAAACGCATCACAGCTGTGTAACGTCATGGCCAATAGGATGAAGGAATTCACGGCGGCATTGCGTCAGCGGCGCACGCGCGCACACACACACACACACACACACACAGTCACACACACACACACACACACACACACACACACACACACACACACACGCACACACGCACACTAGAGTTAGAGCTCATTTAGTTCCATCTAAGCCAATTCCAGATTCCCACATTAGCGTTTCACTTTTGTGAGTTGCTGTACGGTAGACCACACACACACACACACACACGCATGCACACGCACGCATGCACACACACGCACGCACACACGCATGCACACGCAAACGCACGCACACGCACACACACGCACGCACACGCACGCACACATGCATGTACACGCATGCACACACGCACAAAATGTACTTGAGTAAAAGTAGAAAAGTATCGGAATCAAAATGGACTAAATTAGTACCAAAAGTAAAAGTTTCATGTTTTCAAATAAATCGTTTGAAAATAGAGCAGATATAACAAGCGCACAATGCGGCGCATGCATTTGCGACGCATTGTGAGCTTTTAGATCGGCTATTTTCAAATTGCTGAAATGGTCAATGTACTGTATGTTTTGTAATAATACAAAAATCTACAAAGTAAACTGTAACTTAAGTGTTCCATTTTTTTTATTGGAGATGTGGAAATACTCAAGTAGCCTAATTGAGTAAATGTACTTAGTTACTTCCCACCACTGCTCCCACCCCCCTCTGGAAAGCTTCGCGCCAGATCAGTTTCTATCCTTTTAAAACTAAGATGCCGGGGCGCCTGATGGAGGGGAAAGGAACTGGTTGGAATAATGTGTTCCTTCCACGCTCTACGACGTCCAACCAGGGAAACTCCCCCCTGTCAGGTGTAAAGGAGCAACTTGGACACTCAGGCATGAAGGAAGCATGAGTTCAAGTCCGTTGCTCTCCCCTTGTCCCCCATATATGGGGACTAGGTTGGTCTCCCCTTGTCCCCCATATATGGGGACTAGGTTGGTCTCCCCTTGTCCCCCATATATGGGGACTAGGTTGCTCTCCCCTTGTCCCCCATATATGGGGACTAGGTTGGTCTCCCCTTGTCCCCCATATATGGGGACTAGGTTGCTCTCCCCTTGTCCCCCATATATGGGGACTAGGTTGGTCTCCCCTTGTCCCCCATATATGGGGACTAGGTTGCTCTCCCCTTGTCCCCCATATATGGGGACTAGGTTGGTGGAGGGTGTGTAGAGCCCAGGATCACATTAGATGATTGACACAGGGGTGAAAAATGGGTTACAAAATCGTGGGATAAAAAATATATAAAAAAAAAAAAAAACTAAGATGCCACATCAGTTACTACACATGGAGTGGCGAGGAAGTCTGTGGTTTCTCCACCAGTAATTCATAGCTTCCCGGGTTCAGAAAAGGGTTTGTGAGGGAGTGACCCTGCGGCCGGCTTAAGAGTTTGTTTGTGTCTCTCAGCTATTGTCTAAGCCTTAAGACAATATTATTATTATTGTCTAAGCCTTAAGACAATAGCTGAGAAACACAGAAACACAAATGGTGCATGATGAGAAATCAACTGACGACGCACATGTAGCCATTCTTCTCCACAGACTACACAGAGAAGAACGCTTGATCAAAACGAAAAACATTTTTTCCAGTGGCTGTTCCAGAGTTGAAATGAAAACACAGACACGTGTTTTTTGGGACCAACTGAATGAACGTTAAATTGTATAATTAAACCTGATGTTTCCGGCCCCCACACCCCGGTCCAAAAGGACATTTAACTGAACAGAATTCAGTCTCCTGACCCGTAGAAACTTTGTTATATAAAATACTGGACTGGACTACTGTGCAGCAAAAAAACTGAGGCCTTTTCAGTTAAGAGGCCAAGCGTGAGAAATATGCACCAGCATGGAGCTACGTATAGGGCAATGGAACCACTGTCACGCTTTGTTAATAGTGGCGTCATCGTTTCTTATATGAAATAAATGCTTAAACATGTAGCTATAGGTGTAATGTTAGAGTCCACAGAAGACATGTAAATATGAAATAAATGCTTAAACATGTAGCTATAGGTGTAATGTTAGAGACCACAGAAGACATGTAACTATGAAATAAATGCTTAAACATGTAGCTATAGGTGTAATGTTAGAGTCCACAGAAGACATGTAAATATGAAATAAATGCTTAAACATGTAGCTAGGTGTAATTGCGAACGCAGTGATTGCGAACGCAGTGATTGCGAATGCAGTGAGCACTTACTATGAGACCTAGCAGATCATGTCTGTCTGTGTGTCCCCCTTTTG
>NC_137880.1:38604759-38609759 GCF_963924005.1 Protomyctophum bolini | reverse complement strand
ATATTTTAGTTAAAAAGATCACCATGAAAGAATAGAATATACATTCAAAGATTTGAGCTGTACATTTTCACGTTTTTCAAAAATAGCAGTGCGCGCTATATACGAGCTTGTATATCTGCTATTTTTTCAACAGCTAAAGTATAACAAAATGCTTAAAAAAAAACACCAAAAAGAAGAGGTCCCGTCCTGAATGGGTTAAGATCAGCTAAACTTGCTATACCACCAATTAACCCATTCTGGGCGGGAACCCTTTTTGGTGTTAGCACTATGTTATGCTTTAGCTATTGAAAAATAGCAGATCTAAAAAGCTCGTAGCGTGCCACAGAGTGGCGCGCTACGAGCTTGTAGGTCTGCTATTTTTGAAAAATCAAAGAGCGACTGACATTTTTAGAATCTGATCTCAGGTCAGAATGTAAAACTGTCAGGATGTAAAGAAGACATTTTTTAGAATCTGATCTCAGGTCAGAATAGAAACAGTCAGGATGTAAAGAAGACATTTTTTAGAATCTGATCTCAGGTCAGAATGAAAACTGTCAGGATGTAAAGAAGACATTTTTTAGAATCTGATCTCAGGTCAGAATGGGTTAAGAAGTCTCGGTTTCAAAATCAAGAGTGTTTCTGACACACATCCTTTGGTCTGTTTATGCCGACGTTAGGGCCAGCCAGGGTGACTCAGCCGTGGGCAGGATTTGGAGTGTTTGGCCCCAATATGCATGCATGTAAGATCACTAATCTTCACAAAAGAACCGCAGAATTGTACTATTTATTTTAACCCATTCTGACCTGAGATCAGATTCTAAAAAATGTCTTCTACATCCTGACAGTTTTCAGAAAAAAGCTATGTTTCTATGTCAGTCGTTCTTCGATTTTTCAAAAATAGCAGACCTATATAACAAGCTCGTAGCGCGCCACTCGGTGGCGCGCTACGAGCTTGTAGATCTGCTATTTTTCAATAGCTAAAGCTATAGTGGGAAACTGGCGGGCCGGGGGCCACATGCGGCCCCCCACCTTCACTTAATGTGGCCCTCAGGTTAATGTCAGAATACTTATATATTATCGGTTTCAGCTTGTTTACAATTCCACAACACGCAAAACATGACCCGCTTTATTTACTTCAGTCTAAATGAGTAGCTCAATGCTTCAACACACGTATAATTAAAGGCATTTGAAATTACATAAAAATTTACATTTTCAGGATTCCAATTCAAAAATAGCAAAAATTCAAGATTTAAATTCGAATATAGCAAAAAAAAATAGCCGATCTACAAGCTCAAGACGCGTCGCAGTAGATCAGCTATTTTTGCTACGACAGTAATATATGGCCCTATAGGGAGTGAACGTGGAAATATAGTGGCCGCCTCTCCGTCGTCAAAGTTGCCCCACCCCCTGAGCTAAAGCATAACATAATGCCCGACACCAAAAAAAGGGGGTTCTCCCGCCCAAAATGGGTTAACCCATTCTGACCGGGAACCCATTTTGGTGTCGGCATCATGTTATGCTTTAGCTATTGAAAAATAGCAGACCTACAAGCTCATAGCGCGCCACCGAGTGGCGCGATACGAGCTTGTAGGTCTGCTATTTTTTGAAAAATCGAAGAACGACTGACATTTTTAGAATCTGATCTCAGGTCAGAATGGGGTTAATCAGACCAGTGTGTGTGTGTCCAGTGGAAACCTCGTATGAATCTGATCTCAGGTCAGAATGGGCTAAGTTTCCAAATCAAACACACATTGTACTTGGCGAGGAGGAGAGGGGCTCTCCGACACGGTCTCTGGTATGGTTGGCAGTGACGTTAGTGACGTCAGCAGAATGTGACTGAACTAAAGGGGCTAAAAGAGTCTTCTGGTCCAAATCAAACACAACGTCTCGTTCCATGGCCTGCTGAAAGCTCCTTTTCCAATTTATTAAATTATTATGTAGTATGTACTTTTTATTTTTGTTGTGTGTGTGTGTGTGTGTGTGTGTGTGTGTGTGTGTAGAGCGGGGATCAGAAGGTCTCAGTGCCTGCTGGCTGCGTGTGTGTGTGTGTGTGTGTGTGTGTGTGTGTGTGTGTGTGTGTGTGTGTGTGTGTGTGTGTGTGTGTGTGTGTGTGTGTGTGTGTGTGCGCGCGCTCCTGGACGAAATTATACCGTTGGAAAACAAGTACACTATATTTGCCACCTGAATGACCATGATCTGCTATGTATGTATATTGACTATATTGGAGTTTTTTATTTTTTATATATATTATATATTGTTTTTACTGTTTTGTTGCGTTTTGAATGTTCTTTGGTTGTCTTGATTTGGAGTTTGTGTTTTGTTGATTTAGTGACGCACCCGAATATTCGGCCGCAGAAAATATTCGGCAGAAAATGGCAAAAAATTGCATTTTCGGCCTATTCGGTTTCGGCACCGAATAGGGCAGAAAATATATCACAGAATAGTGTATGCAATTAATGCATTCAAAAGAGCTGAATACATGTTTTATGGACCCATAATAGTGATTGTTTTTTTAAGTTAAGTTTTGCCATAACCGTCTGCTATTTTTTGAAAAATCGAAGAATGACTGACGTAGAAACACAGCTTTTTCAGAAAACTGTCAGGATGTATAGAAGACATTTTTAGAATCTGATCTCAGGTCAGAATGAAAACTGTCAGGATGTAGAAGACGTTCTTAGAATCTGATCTCAGGTCAGAATGAAAACTGTCAGGATGTAGAAGACGTTCTTAGAATCTGATCTCAGGTCAGAATGGAAAACTGTCAGGATGTAGAAGACGTTCTTAGAATCTGATCTCAGGTCAGAACGGGTTAAGCAACAAGTCGACTCGTATAAATCCACTATATATCGTTTACAATTACACTACGTCCTCCTCCTCCCTGATTGGTTCTTCCAGACAGGCCCATAAAATGACGCAACGCATTAACCACTCCCCTTCCTGTAGCCCTTTTGCCTACAAAGGGTTAAGGCTGCAGAACATTCAATAACCTGAACCTTTCCAGAACCAACTGAAGTTCTGTCATGTTTGTTTTTTTCTGTTGTTAACGTTTCCATTATAACCAGAGCCAGCCCTGAAAGCTAAAAATAGACCTAACGTGATCTACAAGCTCACAACACGCTGCGAAGCCGTGTGCGGTGAGCTTGTACGTCTGCTATTTTCGGGGGAAAGAAATGGAATTATAAGCTCTGAGTTCTGGGTTAGTGCGGGCGGCGGTGGTTCAGCGGTATAGAGTGGCCAGATGGTAACCGCCAAGGTCGCCAGTTCGAACCCTGTGGACTCCTCCCCCAGAGTTAGTGTCAAAGTGTCCTTGAGCAAAGACTCTGAACCCCTGATTGCTCCTGATGTGCTGGTTGGTGCCTTGCATGGTTTCCTCTGCCATCAGTGTGTGTGAATGGGTGAATGTAATGCACAATCTATGTAAAGGTGTGTGAATGGGTGAATGTAATGCACAATCTATGTAAAGGTGTGTGAATGGGTGAATGTAATGCACAATCTATGTAAAGGTGTGTGAATGTGTGTGTGAATGGGTGAATGTAATGCACAATCTATGTAAAGGTGTGTGAATGGGTGAATGTAATGCACAATCTATGTAAAGGTGTGTGAATGTGTGTGTGAATGGGTGAATGTAATGCACAATCTATGTAAAGGTGTGTGAATGAATGGGTGAATGTAATGCACAATCTATGTAAAGTGCCTTGGATTAAAGGCGCTATATAAATGCACCATTAACCATTTCAGCACCACAGCAGGGCCGAGCGAGCAGGGCACAAAATAGTTTCTGAGAACCTTATCTGAAACCCAGCCGTAGCATAGCAGTGGTTCTGAGAACATTATCTGAAACATCAGGAGCAATTAGGGGGTTCAGTGTCTTTGCTCAAGGACACTTCGACATGTAGACTGCAGGAGGAGGAGGAGCCGGGATTCGAACCGAACCGACCCATGGATCATTGGACGACCTGCTCTACCTCTAGGGTCCCTCAAGGACCCCTGGGGGTCCCCGGACCCCACTTTGGGGAACCACTGGTATCCAGTATGTGGATGCTGGCATGAGGAGCAGACAGTGTGTATTTGGCACACAGTCTGTTCAGTATCCTGGGACCCCCCTCCCCCCCTCCCATGTGTGATGGGTTAACGTGGATGAGGTAACATCCATTAAAATGTCAGCACGTTCTGTAGATCAACGTCTGTTAAGACTTTCCCACCAACGGAGCCGAGTGGAACGCTGGAACCTGAGATGGCTGTAGAGTCAACAGTGGATTTGTTCAGCTGCACCTGTCCAACGCTACAGACCTTCTCTTCAACACGCACGCCACGCAGGCACGCACGCACGCACGCCACACACACACCACCACGCTGTTATAACCCGTCCAACGCTACAGACCTTCTCTTCAACACGCCAGCCACGCAGGCACGCACGCCACGCACGCACGCACGGCACGCAGGCACGCCACGCACGCACGCACACACGCATCACCACTCTGTTATAACCTGTCCAATATAACTATATAACTATAGTCCACATTTTCGCTATGCGTCTGACAGAGCCAAGACAGTCCAGAGGAATGTGTGTGTGTGTGTGTGTGTGTGTGTGTGTGTGTGTGTGTGTGTGTGTGTGTGTGTGTGTGTGTGTGTGTGTGTGTGATTGTGTGTGTCTGTGTGTGTGTGTGTCAGGGATTTCACGGAGGATTTGCATGTAACTGTTGAGATCATTCACACACACACACACACACACACACACACACACACAACCCCCTCATGAGAGAAGATGGACTTTCAACCATTTTAATTTCAAGGACCTCCAGTAGTCTACACAGACAGACCCCCCCCCCCCCCCCCCCCAACTTATATATTGTAAATAATGTTAATTTAACTCTGAGAGTGAACAAATGACATGTGTACACTCTCAGAGTTATACAGACCCACAAGGGTGGTTCCCAACTACCCCCCCCCCCTCCCTCAAGGACCCCTAGGACACACACACACACACACACACACACACACACACACACACACACACACAC
>NC_137880.1:38594759-38599759 GCF_963924005.1 Protomyctophum bolini | reverse complement strand
TGTGTGTGTCAGTGAAATGCAACAGTGTGTTTGACAAACCTTTTAAAAAGCGCTCAATCTGAGCTTTCTCAATAAGCTTTCAGTGAGGAGTGGGGGGACGTGTGTGTGTGTGTGTGTGTGTGTGTGTGTGTGTGTGTGTGTGTGTGTGTGTGTGTGTGTGTGTGTGTGTGTGTGTGTGTGTGTGTGTGTGTACGTGTGCTCTGTGCTGTCAGGTTGACATTCTGGCTCGGTGAAGCAACGACGATTAGGGCTGCTAAGAGACAAACCATGCCCCATCCTCATGTCTCTGTACACACGTGCACTCTCACTGTGTGTGTGTGTGTGTGTGTGTGTGTGTGTGTGTGTGTGTGTGTGTGTGTGTGTGTGTGTGTGTGTGTGTGTGTGTGTGTGTGTGTGTGACTGTGTGTGTGTGTGTGTGTGTCCTCAGTCTAATGCAATAGAACTGCGATCCATCAGACACCGTGCCGACCTCTGGCGACCTCTTGTCAGGCAGACGGTGGGAAAGCAAAGCAGTCTGGGACCAGGAGGCCAGCCAGGGTCATCCTGGTGATGGTTTATCACATCATGTGCTTCCATAGAGACATGCATACATACATATATATATGTATATGTTACAGTGGTTCAGCGGTAGAGTGGCCGGACGGTAACCGCTAGGTTGCCAGTTCGAGCCCTGTGGGCTCCCCCAGAGTTAGTGTCCTTGAGCAAGACACTGAACCCCTGATTGCTCCTGATGTGCTGGTCGGTGCCTTGCATGGTTTCCGCCGCCATTGGTGTGTGAATGTGTGTGTGAATGGGTGAATGTAATGCACAATCTATGTAAAGGTGAATGGGTGAACAATCTATGTAAAGCGCCTTGGATAAAGGCACTATATACTGTAAATGCAAATAATATGTGTAGCACCCAGTCGTGGTATAAAGATCTGTGTTGTTAAAATGTATTCAGGATCTCAATGTGTCACATTGCAGTGAGCCACACACACACCTTCTGAAAGGTCACGTGCAGATAGAGAAGTCCAGGCTGTGAAACCAGTCTCCAGGTGACACCACCATAAAGTTAATTAAGGCAATGAGGCTGAACTCACACACATACTGTATATCCTGAACAGAGGGCTAATGAGGCTGAACTCACACACATACTGAGGCCTGAACTTGACAATGAGCAGTATTAGGTCTGGATTTACTGACCGTGAACTTTGCTTTGGGGTGGGGGGGGCGGGACAGAGACAGACACAGACACAGACACAGACACACAGACACAGACGGACGAGTTACAGTAGGTTAAACAAGTTAAACCATGGCTATGACGATAAAGCCCTGTTTGTCTTTGCCAGGGGAATTCAGAGTAGAAACTAGAAACCTTGTAAAACTGTACAACATACACAAGAGATGACATCGTCAGGAGAGAGAGAGGGAGAGGGAGAGAGAGAGGGAGAGAGAGAGAGAGAGGGAGAGAGGGAGGGAGAGAGAGAGAGAGGGAGAGGGAGAGAGAGGGAGCGAGAGGGAGAGGGAGAGAGAGAGAAAGAGAGGGAGGGAGCGAGAGAGGGAGAGAGAGAGAGAGAGAGAGAGAGAGAGAGAGAGAGAGAGAGAGAGAGAGGGAGAGAGAGAAAGAGAGGGAGCGAGAGAGAGAAAGAGAGGGAGCGAG
The DNA here is from genome assembly GCF_963924005.1 of Protomyctophum bolini. Taxonomy (NCBI): domain Eukaryota; kingdom Metazoa; phylum Chordata; class Actinopteri; order Myctophiformes; family Myctophidae; genus Protomyctophum; species Protomyctophum bolini. The sequence continues at coordinate 38,598,117 of NC_137880.1, read as the reverse complement.
AGAGAATAATTGTGTCATTTCGCCTGAGCACCTCTCCCTGCTCTGACCACCAGTGCAGGGGTCAGGGGTCGGCAACCTTTGGCACCAGTGCCAACATTGGCACAAAGAACACTGGCATAAGTGAGAGAGAGAGAGAGAGAGAGAGAGAGAGAAAGAGAGAGAGAGAGAGAGAGAGAGAGAGAGAGAGAGAGAGAGAGGTTTGGTTTGATGTAAATCACATCCTGCACATAATTCTACATTCATTAAAACACTGAACTCTGACAGAGGGGAGGGACTCAGTAGTCTAGGGTGCGTTGGCACATTGACTCTCTAGAAAATAAAAAACATGGCACTTCATTTAAAAAAAAGGTTGCAGATCGACCCCTGTGCACTATAGTGACTATACATCAGTGTGTGTGGGGTCTGGCTTTCTCTCCGCACACGCACACGCACATGCACACACACATCAGGGTGAGGTCTATGTATAGGACAGACATCCCACCCACCCACCCATCCATCCATCCATCCATCCATCCATCCATGCATGCTTTGACCCATTTCTCAGCGGATGCATCACATAGTTCATTCATGAACGCCTGAACATAATAATTAAGCATGGGTTAACGTGTTTAACCATCATGTCATGCTTTAGCTATTGAAAAAATAGCAGATCTACAAGCTCGTAGCGCGCCACCGAGTGGCGCGCTACGAGCTTGTAGGTCTGCTATTTTCATTTAGAGAGCATCGTTTCCTATATTATGCGTTTACAACAACAACATAGAACATGCAGAGCTGCGAGCAGAGCAGCTGGTCTGAGGTCAGCTGTGTTGCTACAGTACTGCTCTGCCCTGAACGGCTGCCAGGGCCTAATAATCGCCATAAATCATAACAGATGTGCACATTCATCCGTCACTGTGCACCACATTTAACACATTTTGGGGCGGGGCGGAGGGGGGGAAACCCCCTTTGGGTGTTTTTTTTAACCCATTCAGACCTATACCATAGATTCTACAACATCTTATAGAATCTACACACGATCTACATCTGTATACGATTATTTAGAAGACATCAGATGTCTTCTAAAACCTGAGAGTTTTCTGAAAAACCCTATGTTTCCATTTTCATGTCAAGGACCCCCAGAATTATATGTAATTGGCCATCTGAAAATATGTTGTTCCAGGGACCCCCCGAGCCAGAAGCAAAGAGTTGAGTTAAAAACGTTCGCTCTGAAAGAATATATATTCAAAGGTTTGCGCCACATTTTCACGATTTTTCAAAAATATAGCAGATCTACAAGCTCATAGCGGCAGCACTATGAGCTTGTAGATCTGCTATTTTTCAATAGCTAAAGTGTGACATAATGTAAAAAAAAAAACCCAAAAGGGGTTCCCGTCCAAAATGGCTTAAAGCACCTTGTTATACTTTAGCTATTGAAAAATATCAGATCTACAGCAGCGGCACAGAGTGCTGCTATGAGCTTGTAGATCTGCTATTTATTTTCCTTTTTTCGTGGAAATGTGCCTCAGATCTTTGAATATATATATTATTACAGAGTGTGACGTTTTTAACTGAAATCTTTGCTTCTGTTGAGGTCCCAGCCAGATCATTCTGGGGGTCCGACCTTGACATGAAATATTGAGCACCACTGATATTAATATAAACATGAGGTATTTCAGAAAACTGTCAGGATTCATAAGACATTTTCTAAATGTTTCGACGTCAGGTCTTAAAACAAGTAGCCAAGGATGAAGCACATTGATTGATGTATTGATTGATTGAAGTATTTACTAACAGTTTGCAGAATTACACATTTCAAGCACAACTCAATACACAAAGACTGTGTCGACTGTGATTGGACGACACCATAAAGCATTGCACTTGTTTACAAGAGGGTCCACCATGTTCAATTCATCATAACATTTAGACTAGAGACAAACAAATATACACTTCATCATAAAAGGAGGGAAAAACATATATGCAGTGAGGGGGAAAAGTGGTGGGTGGCGGTGGGGGGGATTCAGATTTTACGGGGGCCAGACTTGAATTGCAGCCGTCCGTATAGGTGCCCTTTGAGAGCGGTTTTGAAGGAGTCTAGGGATTTGCATGTCTTAATGACTGTTGGTAGGGCGTTCCACATAGGAGCGAAATGAATGTAGTCCCTTGTTTGTGCCGAATCTGGGTTGTACATGGTCCGTTGCACTCCCTCTGGTGTTGCGAGTTCAGTTGTGACCATCTTTTGTTGATAATATAGTTTATCTTAGAAACAGCCAAACAGGGTCATGATGAATCCGATGTGAATTAAACTGTTGTCTATCTTGTTCACTGTAGCAATATTCTCTGACAGTATAGCTTTTGAGTGTATACTCTAATATAAACTATAGGTCAGTGGGTTTTCTAAATGATGGAGAGTTGGTGGTAACCAAATGGACCCTTATTATAGAATATGCAAGTTAAATCTAACTTTTACACTCTCCAGAATCTAACTTTCACAAGAGTTAGATTATTGTTAAACATCTGCATTACTTAATACACAAGATGTCTATACACTATTAGAGAATGAAGATTGTTATATATATTTTGTTTGATCAACCTGTCATCTCTAGGCTACTATGGTACCACGTGATCGTACACAATATCGTATTCAAAAACAATATTCTTTAGTTTTGGGTCTGAGAGGCTAAATGTCATCAAAGGTATTGGCCCGTGGCTCAAATGCGGATAAATATGAAAAAGCTAGGTTGCAAGCCACTGGACTATATGTCCTGATGTAAAACATGATGTTTATGGTCATGGATATATAGCTGCTAAAGTTGTCAAATTGAAATATAACTCTGGGATATAATCATAATTCAGACGTATTCAATTAATAAATCATATCATAATAAATGATGCAGCATAACCATAATCGATGATAGATATAGCGTCGATGATGACAGACAGACACCTGATGAATTGAATAGGGTGGACCCAGCTGATGTAAACAAGTGTTTAAACGCTTTTATCGGTGTGTCGTCCACTCCACAGTAACAGTCTTTGTGAAGAGTTAGTTAAGTGTGCTTTCATGATGTAAAAATGCAGCCATGCTTAGTGCAAACCGTTAATAAATAAATACTTGAATCAATCCAAACAGTTTGTTTGCAGCTTAAATCTTACCCCGTGGTGTCGCTTCGGTTCGGTTGTCGCAGAATGACTCACAGGTGCAGCAGCTGTCTCATAATTCTCAACAAAAAGCCGCGTCTCTCTTCGCAGCAAAAAACGCCAACAAACTCCCTGCAAAAATGTCACAAACAGACCCAGTGAGCTGCTATATCTCTATGATACGTCCTTAAACCGTCTAGAAGTCCTTAAACTGTCTTGAAGTCCTTAAACTGCATGGATC